>NC_135376.1:9422500-9722500 GCF_049243985.1 Paroedura picta
GTGAGGGTAAGCCACACTGAGACTCCTCTGAGGTAGGTGGGGCTGAGAGAGCTCTGAGAGAACTGCGCCAAGGTTGCCTAGCTGGCTGCATGTGGAAAAAGAGTGGGGAATCAAACTCAGTTCTCCAGATTAGAGGCTGCCGCTCTTAACCACTATGCCAAGCTGGCTCTCAGTGAGTTCAGTGGGAAGCTTCCCTTCAAGTAAGTCTACGTAGTATTGCAACTTGAAGCTTTACAGTGCCATCCTAAGAAGAGTTTCCCCAGTCTAAACCCATTCATTTCCATGTACTTAGATCGGAGTAGCTCTGCTTAGGATTGATTTGCTAGTTTATCCATGGGAGCCAATTTTCAGTGGATATTTGAATGAAGGGTACCCTTAATTCCGGCATATTGCCATCACAGGATATGCGGCAGGAACGATCAAAGACAGTCTTTCTTCCTCCCAAGTGGAAGATGTTGTTGGATTTATTTTTAACATTTATATGTAGCAGGTGCATTCTGCATTTGTGACTTCTCCTGAATGAGGAAATTCCAGCTGAGGAAGGAACATTAACAGCCTTGATCAAGTCTTGCAGGCTGAGAGCCATGGCTTCTTTGACTGAGTCAGTCCATTTCGTGTTGGGTCTTCCTCTTTTCCTCCTTCCTTTTTCCTAGCATTATTGTCGTTTCCAGTGACTCTCGTCTTCCCACAATGTGGCCCAAGTACGATAGCTTCCGCTTAGTCGTTTTAGCTCCTAGGGAAAGTTATGGCATGATTTGATCTGAAACCCTCTTAAACAAATCTTTTTGACAGTCCGCAGGGTCTGTAAAACTGTCCCACCGTTCAAATGAAGATTAGATGCTCCAGGCAGGCTCCGGTATTGGAACTGTTGTCTTCCCACCCAGGGGGAGGCTAGCCTTGTCACATTGTGGCTATGGTGGCCCTTGGAACGAGATCTGGAATAATTTCAGAACATTCCTTCAGCTTCAGCGAGAAAGGAAGACTAACATTGTTCCCAAAGAATGAATCGCAGAGGTCCTGTTGAAAAGGCTTTAATCATTTGAGTCAAACAGGGTAAGGTTGGTCCACCATTAGAGGCACAGTGAGACGCCCGAGTCATTAAAAAAAGAGCAGACCCCATTAATTCAACACCTGCTCATAAAACAGTCCTGGCCGCTCCCCAAGCAACTTAAATAGCTGAGCATTACATTGTACTCAGACCCCATCTGCAGGGTCTTCAGGCACAGGGAGACAGAATCTACGTTCTAGGCAGAGAATCGATACCTGCTTTTTGTTGGACGAGGCAGTCCATGATTGCGTGGTGCTCGGTTACAAACCTGTAGGGAAAAGGAGCCATGATTTCACATGGAGCTGATCATGTCAACCTAGGCTGCCACACCATTCATGTCTGTTTATAAGTTATAAATGTTCTGGTTGGTTTTTTTAAAAAACATTAACATGAAAACATCAAGCCCTGAGCAGCATTTCTGTAGTTCCTTAAAGACTCTTCCCCATTCACACAAGGGAAAAAAGATAACATGAATGCCAGATGTGTGTTCTCTGAGACTAAGAGCCAGATGACTACCTGTTATGGCAAACAGGGGTCACCAAGGCCATGTTAGAAGGGAAATCCACCATTTAATAATCGCCATGAAGAAGAGCTGGCTTTTCGGAGCCCACTTTTTATTATCCAAAGCGGCTTATAATCGCCTTCCCTTCCTCTCCCCACAACAGACACCCAGTGAGGAAGGTAAGGCTGGGAGAGCTTCTGACAGCACTGCTTGGACAGAACAGCTCTATCAGGGCTGAGACGAGCCCAAGATCTCCCAGCTGGCTGCCTGTGGGGAAGGAACCAGCTAGCTGCCTGTGGGGGACGAACGGGGAAACCCAGCTCGCCGGATTAGAAGTCACCGCTCTTCACCACTTCATTTGGGGGGAATCCAGCCCAGTTCTGCAGGTTAGAGGCTGCCGGTCTTAACCACTACACCATGCTTGTTAATGGACAGAAAGGTGTTAAGAAGCCCCTTTGCACAGAGGCATATTGAAGAAGAAGAAGAGTTGGCTTTTATACCCCACTTTTCACTGCCTGAAGGAGTCTCAAAGGGGTTTACAGTCACATCTTCCACTCCCCACAACAGACACCCTGTGAGGTAGGTGGGGCTGAGAGAGCTCTGACAGGACTGCTCTGGGAGAACGGCTCTAAGAGGACTGTGACTGGTCCAAGGACACCCAGCAGGCTGCATGGGGAGGACTGGGGAATTAAATCCAGATCATCAGATTAGAAGCTTAGCCTCTACACCACACTGGCTCCTTCAAGTCACAGCTGGCTCATGGCCACCATGTGGGGCTTAGACAAGGGACATTCACGGGTGGTTTGTGTTGCCTGCCTCCTGACCATCCAGCCATATACTAGCCAGAGCCAACCCTCCTTATCTTCCCTAGACGAGGGGTAGTCAACCTGTGGTCCTCCAAATGTCCATGGACTACAATTCCCATGAGCCCCTGCCAGCGTTTTCTGGCAGGGGCTCAAGGGAATTGTAGTCCATGAACATCTGGAGGACCACAGGTTGACTACCCCTGCCCTAGACTATCCCTAGTCCCTAGACTATCCAGGTCAGGACTCGGCTTCCATCACTGTATATATTTTTCTAAAGTTCAGGAGAGCCAAGCATGACTAACTCAGTTTTATATGCAGTTTGTCGGACTCCGACTCAGAAAACCTTTATTGGCATACAAATGTATTTTGTCCTTTATAGCTGGTTTGAAGATGTCTGCCTTGCACTTGTTAAGACAGGCTCTGCGAGCCCAACTAAACAGAATAATGTCCTCATGGATGCCAGCTTGGGGTAGTGCAGGGGTGGCCAAACTGTGGCTCTCCAGAGTCCATGGACTACAATTCCCATGAGCCCCTGACAGCTTATGGGAATTCTATTCCATGGACATCTGGAGAACCTCACTTTGGCCACCCCTGGTGTAGTGGTTAAGAGCGGTGGCCTCTAATCTGGAGCGTTGGGTTCAATGTCCCCGCTTCTCCGCATGCAGCTAGAAGAAGAAGAAGAAGAAGAGTTGGTTCTTATATGCCGCTTTTCCCTACCCGAAGGAGGCTCAAAGCGGTTTACAGTCGCCTTCCCATTCCTCTCTCCACAACAGACACCCTGTGGGGTGGGTGAGGCTGAGAGAGCCCTGATATCACTGCTCGGTCAGAACAGTTTTATCAGTGCCGTGGCGAGCCCAAGGTCACCCAGCTGGCTGCATGTGGGGGAGCGCAGAATCGAACCCGGCATGCCAGATTAGAAGTCCGCACTCCTAACCACTACACCAAACTGGCTCTCAACTGGCTAGCTGGGTGACCATGGGCTAGTCACAGTCCTGTGACAGCTGTTCTCCCAGAGCAGTCCTGTCAGAGCTTTCTCAGCCCCACCTACCTCACAGGGTGTATGTTGTGGGGAGAGGAAAGGAAGGCAATTGTAAACTGCTTTGAGACTCCTCCAGGTGGTAAAACGTTGGCCTTGAGAAAGTTGGATGTAAGCATGAAAATTTATTAATGAACATGTCCATGTCTGTATGACCAAATGGTGATCATGGGTATCAGATGCTTTGTGGACTGTTATGCTTTGTGGACTGTACTCCATCGCCTATCTGAAAGTTAGATTCATATAGAACGCTGGGAAGACCCACGTTCAAATTCCAGGCAGGTGTGAAGCCCAATTAATGTCCTTGAGCTGGTCAATGTAACCTACCTCACAGGGTTGTCATGCGGATCATGTGCAGGCAGAGAGAACCACACAGTGCAGCCTTTCTCAACTTTTTTACCGTTGAGAAACCCCTGAAACATCCTTCAGGCTTTGAGAAACCCCAGAAGTGGTCTGACCACACAGAATATGGTTGAGAAGCATAGCGGTGTACACGCCCACCCATGGCTCCTCCCCTTCCCGCCCCCTCCATGCCTATCATTAGCCATTTTGGGATGGGAGGGTAGGTTGACAGTACCATATACGGTCATATCATCCAACCCATGTTTAACAATTTTTTAAAAAATTAGAAATTAATTAACTCCGGCCCAATCAGGAAACCCTTCCAAGGTTGACACGACACCCGAGGGCTTCATGAAACCCTGGTTGAGAAGGAGAAAGCATAATATATAAATGCTCCCTGCTGGTGAACATCTTAGTTTTAAAAATCTGCAAAGGAATTTGCAGGGTAAAATGAGGCCGTGTTGAAGAGCATGAGGTTATCCTATGCGTGGACAGACTCTGACCTTTTAACCCCCGGGCGGTCCCAAGGCAATTTTGGGGCTGGGGGGGTTTGCAAGGCTGCCTTGAGCAAGCAGCCTAGGCCCAGATGCTGAAAAGGACTATATCTAAATCGAGTGCCGGTTAAGACCTCTGACAATAAAGGCAGGGTTCTCTTTTGCTGAGTGCAGACATATCGAAAATGTGCCGCTTGCGTCTCCAAGCCATTAAGAGCCCAAAACGATTCTCAGAGAAAGCCTGGCGGAAGAAGGGCGAGGAGGGAACAGAGAGTACGGCTGCCGGCTGGATTTCGGTTAATTTTTCATGCGAATTTATGGCTGTATGAGGGAGATTGAATTAGTAGCACTGACAGGAACCAAGGAGGCACGGTAAAAGCTTCCTGTCGCTATCAGCCTCCCTCTCCGCCCATGTGTGCCACGGCCTGGCTCTGCGCAGCGTTCTTACGGTACTCGGACCTCTAGGGACCTGCCGGGAACAGCCGAGCAGAGCACACCAAAGTAACCGGCGGCCACGCAATGTGGCCAGAGCCGTTTCTAGAAGGAGAAGGAGGAGAAGGGGACCCCTTGGCTCATTTTTCCCGGGGGCCATTTGTGTCCGGGATTTATCCTGAGCTCCAGCTGCAACCTGGTGCTCTAGCATGCTTCCAAAATACTGCAAGGTAAGTGGAAGAAGTGAGTGGTGGGGGAGGAGGGGAGAGGGGAGGGGATTGCTGCCAACGATGTTTTGAAAGGCGAGGCGTGGAAAAAAGGTTGAGAATAAGCTGGAGAAAGCACCCTTCTGGGCTTTTGAGGCGGGCTTCGGAGCCCACGGAAGTAGCCGCAACAGGATGAGAAGCGGTTTCCAAGGAGCCGTCATCGCTCCTGTGGGACTCTGGGTCACATGGGGTCTTGGCGTGACAGTTCTCTTAATAAACAAGTTTCAGAGGCTAGTTGTGTCAGGCTGCCAGGAGAAGAGCTCGGTTGGAGTCTACAGGCACCTTCGGGACCAGCAAGCTGTTCTAGGGAGCTTTCCCTCTCAAAAGTTTGTGCCCCAAAACAATTTTGTTGGTCTCAGAGATGCTGTTACACTTCCATCTGGCTGTCATAGTAAACAAGAGAGCTGGGTGTATGCAGGTTCACAGAGGGAGAGTCATCCTTCCCCATTAACATGGGAGTTCCAAAAGGCTAGGAGATGAAGTTTCCCTTGGCAGGGAAACGGCGCTGCACCTTTAAGAGGTCCTGTCTCAGCTGGACCAAGATCGAGGGGATGAAAGGAAGTGCAGGTGGGGATGGACTGGCCCCAGCTGCCATCAACCTCCTGTCCTTAAGCTCCAGACACGTTCTGGGACAGGGGTAGTCAAACTGCGGCCCTCCAGATGTCCATGGACTACAATTCCCAGGAGCCCCCTGCCAGGAAACGCTGGCAGGGGGCTCCTGGGAATTGCAGTCCATGGACATCTGGAGGGCCGCAGTTTGACTACCCCTGTTCTGGGAGGTTCCAGTGGGTCGCCCGTGTTGGTCTGAAGTAGCACAACAAAATCAGAGTCCAGTAAGCACCTTTAAGACCAACCAAGATTTGTTCAGGGCATGAGCTTTCGAGTGCAAGCACTCTGATTTTGTTGTTCTGGGAGGTGTAATTCAGACGTCAGCGGAGCAGTTTGGAAGGGCTTCTATGTGACTGGATCCCACAGCCTTCCAGGAGCAGTAACTACTCCAGAATCCATGGTCCTGAATGAGGATTCAGAGAGCAGCCCGTTCCACATTTGCTTCCGCTAGTGCAGAAAGAGGCGGGCCGGGTTTAAACCGAACTCTGGCTTTCCTCTTCAGCAGTTCCAGCTGTGAGAGCAGAAACTTTGATCGGCGACCTCCTAGAACAGTGGTTCTCAACCTGGGGGTTGGTACCCCACTGGGGGTCGAATGACCCTTTCACGGGGGTCGTGGCAGGGCAAGCAGCTTGTGGGGGGGGGCCGCCACTGTTGCTCCCCTCCTGAAGGCACCCGCCAATTTATATACAATTTATAACTAATTTTTATACAATCCTGAACAATGGATCTTCACGCCATGGGTCAGTTTCGGTTCAATTTCTGTGAAAGAACCCTTGCCTAATTTTATGGTTGGGGGTCGCCACAACATGAGGAGCTGTATTAAAGGGTCGCGGCATTAGGAAGGTTGAGAACTACAGTCCTAGCTGGATACTTCAATTTAGCCAGGATCACTTAACATACTTCTAGATTAGCCAGACTGAGGGTTTTGTTTCCCCCCTTTACAAAGAAGAAAATAATTGCACTATTCTTGTTCAACGGTCTTTGGAGCATTGCTGAGTTTCATTCGGGGCGGCATTTATAATTTGCCGTTTCCGTCATCTGTAAACCTTGTTTTAATATCTCCTCCCCTCGCCCCCTCGTTAAATTAGTGCACTGCTCTGTGCAAAGAATTTGGTTCAATGAATTTTTTGCGCTGCCTTCCTTGCATGAAAGATTACAGTGTGGATTTGTGCGGTTTGGGGGGAGGGGCGGATAAAACCAAAATAAATTACGGTCTAATCCTATTTAGCAGCATCTCCGAAGAGAAAGAGTAGAGTAATTTTAGAAGCTCCATCCTCAAGAGCCATCTAGGGATTTTTTTATCAGATTTAACTTTTTGTACACGCGTGAGCAGGGGTGTGTTGTTGCCTGCAGGCGATCCTGCTGTTACAGAGTGGTTTCCATTAGTCTCTTGGGGGAAAAGAAGGCGGGGGATTGGGACAGAATGTTTAAAAGAGCAACATCTGGCCTTTAAGGTTTCCCTGTTCTCATTTGCGAGAGAATACATGCTCCTGCAGTGGGGAGTATGCGTTAAGCTAGGAGTGCCAGACCTCAGTTGGGACCTGGGAATCCCCTGGAATTATAGCTCGTTTCCAGGTGATAAGAGATCAGTCCCCCTGGAGAAACTGGCTGCTTGGGAGGGTGGACTCCCTAGCATTATACTCCACTGTAGTCGCTCCCCACCACAAACCCCGCCCACTCCCAGCTCCACCCCCAAAGTCTCTGTTTTTTTCCTAACTCACAGCTGGCAACCGTACCATGGAATTACAGCTCATCTCCAGACTATTGAGATCAGTTCCCCTGGAGGAAATGGTTGCTTGGGAGGGTGGACAACCTAGCACAGGGTAGTCAAACTGCGGCCCTCCAGATGTCCATGGACTACAATTCCCAGGAGCCCTTGCCAGCATTCGCCAGCGAATGCTGGCAAGGGCTCCTGGGAATTGTAGTCCATGGACATCTGGAGGGACGCAGTTTGACTACCCCTGACCTAGCATTATACTCCACTGAGGTCGCTCCCCACCACAAATCCTGCCCAATCCCAGCTCCACCCCCCAAAAGCCTCCAGGGGATTTCCCAAGCCAGAGCTGGCAACCCTAACTCTGGATCATGCCTACGGTAATTGTTCTCCTTAATTTATGTAGGGGCCAAACTAGATGGGCTGTTTTTAAAAACAGCTGGGTGAAGAAGTTAGTTCCCCATTTACGCTGGTCCACGTGGACTATTCTGTGCATGCAGAGAAGCAAAATGGACAAATAAGTACCCTCTTGCCATTTCAGTGTGGGAGAGAGGAGCACATGCTCCCCCGTGGTGGTATTCCGATCCTAAATAGGCTCTCCTTTCTAGTTTTAACAAGCATTCCATGTAGCTGCTGTGCTGATGCCCTATACTGCTTGGGACCAGCGCACCTTAAGGACAACCTACTCCTATAAAATCCCACCCAATCTCTACATACAATTTCAGAAGCCCTGTTTTGGGTGCTGCCACTTTATAAGGCAGTGGTTCTCAACCTGGGGGTCTGGACTCCTTTGGGGGTAGATTGACCCTTTCACAAGTATCACGGCAGGGCAAGCAGCTTAGCCAGAGGGGGCACCATCTACACCACAGCCTTGCGGGGTAGATCGAGATAGAGCGTTCGCCTGTCTGGAGCAGTGGAAAAGAGCGAGGACAAGAGGCGGAACTGAACTGAGAAACCCCAGGGAAAAAACAAACCAATTTCTATACAATCACAAACAATGGATCTTCACGCCATTGGTCAATTTGGGTTTAATTTCTGTTAAAGAACACTTGCATAGTTTTATGGTTAGGGGTCACCACAACATGAGGAACTGTATTAAAGGGAAGGAACCCTGAGAAAGCCATTTATTTACCCAATTTATGCTCCACTACTCCCCAGGGGGGGCCTAAAGTGGCTTACAACATTCTTCTGTTTTGTCCTTGCAATGGCCCTGTAGTGTAGGTTAAACTGAGAGCATGAGGCTGGCCCAAGGTCACCCAGCAGGCTTCTGCAGCAGAGTGTAGACACTCTCATCTCAATTTAGGGCATGGGGAACCATATGAAGGAAAGGGGAACCCAAGGCATCATTCCTTGGTCAGCACAATCCTACCTTTTTCTATACCATGCATTAGTTTAGTGTGGACACCATGTACCCTCTTCATGAGCCATAAGCGTACTCCTGTACAAATGTTCCTGTGACAGAAGGTGCACACCATAAATGCAAGAAGCAAATCTAATTTGCTACATTGCAAAGACAATGCATTCTCGACAAGCAGCTGATAAATATTCTGACTCACTCCTTTAGTGGCTTTCAGTGGGTTCCTTATGTTTTGAAGCATGGGTGACAGTAAAACACTGTGTGTGTGTGTGTGTGTGTGTGTGTGAGAGAGAGAGAGAGAGAGAGAGAGAGAGAGAGAGAGAGAAAGAGAGAGTATGTTTTACCTGTTGCTGCACAGTCCAGATTTCATTCATTCATTCATTCATTCATTCATTCATTCATTCATTCATTCATTCATTCATACATTCATTCATTTGGATTTTTATGCCACCCATTCTTTACGGCTCTGGACGGTTTGCATGGAACATTGCATAAATTTACATGGAACATTATAGCAATCTACATCAAAAAGTACACGTGCACAGTAATTGATGCAATGTTGCTCATGAAACATGTTTGAGCATGTAGAATGTACAATGTGAAGGCTGAAGCTTTCTTGTTATGAAGGCAGGCACTGCGACCCAGAAACATGCCTCTGCTTTAGTGTTGTTACCCTCTGTAAATACACAGTCACCTGTGTGACTGATCAGGACAAAAATAAATATTCTCTGGAGGTACCTGCGTCAAGATGATCTCCTTGTATGTAGCAGGAACCAGCTGCTCCAGAATCACAAAACAAACAGTAATGCTCAACTGGGAATCCCCTTTAGTTCTGCCAAAGATATATTTATTTATTTTGTCAGATTTCCGAGCCCTGTTTTTGATGGCCTAAATAAGCTGCCGCAAGGGCTACATTGATGTTGTTGTTTTATGGTTAAAACAGCTAAGGAAATAAGTCAGCCATGGCTAGCTACTCTGAAGTCACATTCTGATGAGGATTAAGGAATAGCAGCTGGAACTTAATTCTCTTGGTTCTATATTATGGCAACTGGATCTTGCCCTAAGTTAACCAGTTTCAAACAACATTCATAGTGTTGGAAGGGACCTCCAGGGTCATCTAGCCCAGCCCCCTACACAATGCAGGAATTCACAACTACCTGCCCACCCACAGTGACCCTAATTTCATACCCAAATTATCCTGCCACCAAAAATCTCCAGAATCCAGCCTGGCCTGGAAGAAATTCACCTGCCATCCCACAGTGGTGATTAGCAATTCTATGGGCAATATCATCCTGTATTCTGACTAGGTCTTTTGATATGTTTGTAACCCCTTCCAGTTTAGTGTCACTTGCAAATTTAATAAGCACCCCCTCTATTCCTTCATCCAAATAATTTATGAATATGTTGAACAACACAGGGTCCAGGACAGATCCCGGAGGCACTCCACTCCCCACTCCTCTTCAAGATGACAAACCATTTACAAGCACCCTTGGGGTGCAGTCTGTCAACCTGTTCTGGATCCACCTAACAGTAATAGAATCCATACTGCATTCTGCCAACTTGCCAATAAGAATAGCATGCAGAACCTTATCAAAAGCCTTGCCGAAATCTGCACTCTGAGGTAACTTTTCCCTTGACCCCACCTCAAAAAAAACCCAAACAAACAAATAAAAAAGGTTATTTTCTCACAGACTGAGCTGACAAAAATCCTTCATTGGTACACATCTGATAGGAGACTGATGTTAATTCAAAACAAGCAAACTGCTTTATTTCGGGTTTGAGAGGAAATGATCATGTAGGTTATCAGTGTTTAGAACTTGGTTTGTGAACAGGTAACAGGAATGAGGTAACTTTGTATGACTGGAAACAATAGATAATTTGTCACAATAAAATAGCTGTTTGGTTCTACAGATAGGTCTTTGACCTGCAGAGAGAGATCACTGGGCAGGAACTGCTTAAATGAGGCTTTCTCAACCAGGGTTTCATGAAAACCCTGCAGTTTCTTGATGGCCTTGGAAGGGTTTCCTGGATGGGAGGGAGTTAACTTTTTAAATATGTTTTTAAAATTTGTTAAACTTTTATTGAGTGATATGACCATATATGGCCCTGTTGACCCACCCCAAAATGGCCAGTTAAGGGCTTGGATGGGTTGGGAAAGGAAGGGGCCCCGGGTGAGCATTTATTTATTTTTATTAATTATATTTCTATACCACCGCTCTCAGCATCTGCCGGCCCTTGGTGGTTCACAAACATATTACAAAAGCAATATCCCAATAATAAAACATCCTTAGTTAAAAATCCCCTAAAAGACTAACAATATGTGTAACAACAATAACAAAATGGCAGTACAAATGCATAAACGTTTTTCCCCTCCAACATTTCTAGCGGTTGGCGACAGTTGATATATGGGGCCAAAGATGGTAGACAGGGAAGATGTAACATTGTTCAACTGATTAACACTTAATCTTAAGCCTGGGGGGAAGGGGAGCCCGTACTTAAACCCTAAGAGTTGAGCCCAACCTCAGCCAAATGCCTGGTGGAATTGCTCTACAGCTATGGTTCCCAACCATATTCTGCAGAGTCAGGCCACTTCTGGGGTTTCTCAAAGCCTGAAGAATGTTTCAGGGGTTTCTCAATGGTAGAAAAATTGAGGAAGGCTGCCTTAAACAGTGGACCAGACAAAAAACAACTACCCCCCCCCCAAAAAAAAGGTTGGAAAAAAAACACATGTAGAGACAACAGTGTTGAAAATAACCAGAGTACAAAATCACAAAATGTCCTTATGGTGGGAGGGGAGAATCATCTGGTTGGTTTAATTAATGTCAAACTGCAAATCTGGAAGTCCCCAGAACTAATTAATTAGAGACCCAACTAAATGATGCTCTTGAATTAATTCTGTGCATTTTCCAATCTGTTATTAAACGAATTAATATTTTTAAGCCAGTATGGACATTTTGTGGTTTTGTAACATGCTAATTGTCAGCAGCTCTGTGAATTAAGTTCCTTTATATATTATATATATATTAGATGAGGATCCAGCTTGCTGGGGGATAAACAGTAATGACTGGGGAAGGCACTGGCAAACCACCCCGTATTGAGTCTGCCATGAAAACGCTAGAGGGCATCACCCCAAGGGTCAGACATGACCCGGTGCTTGCACAGGGGATACCTTTACCTTTACCTTTATATATTATATAAAGTTCGAATTTTGCATTTCAACCAACTATTTACTTTCTTTGATACTGGTGTTTTTTCCATCTTTGTTATTACAATTGAGAGATCAGTTCCCCTGAATAAAATGGCTACTTTGGAGGGGGGGATTCTATGGCATCATGCCCCAGTGAGGTCCCTTCCTGCCACAAACCTAGGTCTCCCCAATCTCTACCTCTGTATCCCCAGGAATTTCCCAGGCTGTTGTTGGGATCCCTATGGGGAAGTTTACTTATTCATTTTTATTGCTATATATGTCTGTATGAGTTGTTAAAGAGTCTGAGTCACTGTCCTCCACAACAGTCACCTGCTGAGTCTTCTCCAGGAAGCTCTGTCGACATGTCATCTTCATAGAATGAAGAATGGGGTCGGTCAAAGGCATGCCAATAAAGAAACTATTAAGTCCAAGCATAATGTCCAAGTCTTTAATGAAAAAGCAGTGGGGTTGCAAACTGAGAACTGGAAGTGATTAGAATGCAGCCAGGCAAAGCAGAAACAAACTAGCTGGCACAGGATTACATTCTAATTATACTAGGAAAATTTGGCAAGTCCAAATAAACTTGCTTTTTTGGGACCCCCCCCCCAAGGCCTAAAAATAAGAAGACTTCAAATTCATGGCATTTTTTGGTGGGTTGTTTGTCTTGTTTTAAAGGATGCTTGCTTTCATGGTTTGTTTATTAACCAAGAACGTTGGAATACAGATGATTGCTTTTATGATTGTCCGAGTTCACCACAATATGTTGGCTCACCCTCCCTCCTGTCTACGGTAGTCCCAGTGTATCAAATGTTTGAAATATTGAATGTAGCAATAGCGAATTTTGTTTTGTGCTTCTAACACTCTCACTGGGAACCTAGGGATGTAAGATGCAGCAAACCGCCTTAGATTCCACCAGACTCAGTGGTCCATCTCGTCCAAGACGGTCAACTTGGGCTGAAGAAGGGCTGCAAGGTAACAGGGCCTGTGATTTACAATGCTTCCCTTCCACTACAGTTGGAGGCCTTAACACAGCCTCAAAATTGTGGTCTATAGGAGCAGTCAAGGGTGTTATAATTAGTGACCACTGCATCATTAAGGCTACATCATCAAGGTTCCGGTCAGACGTCATGATAAACCATCATGGTTAGACCAAACTTTAGTTTGTTGTAGCATCTGAACACAGATGGTCCAGCAAACTCAAACTTTTATGTTGATACCAAGCTGAAGAAGGTTGGTTCTTATATGCCGCTTTTCCCTACCCGAAGGAGGCTCAAAGCGGCTTACAGTCGCCTTCCCATTCCTCTCCCCACAACAGACACCCTGTGGGGTGGGTGAGGCTGAGAGAGCCCTGATATTCCTGCTCGGTCAGAACAGTTTTATCAGTGCCGTGGCGAGCCCAAGGTCACCCAGATGGTTGCATGTGGGGGAGCGCAGAATCGAACCTGGCATGCCAGATTAGAAGTCTGCACTCCTAACCACTACACCAAACTGGCTCTCCAAACTGGGATTCAAACCAGAGCTTTTAGCTGGTTTATTGACCCACAGTTGGCACTGTGTTTTGTTCTTGCACCTGAAGTCCCAAACCATAGTTAGATGGGCAGTGCTGGTGCTTGTGGCATTCTGGTATAGAAGTGATACTATAGGGAGGGTATTCTTTCTACTAGGAAGTCAGAAAGGCGGCAAGAAGCTGGCAAACTGAGGTTTGCTACATACAAACTGGGATTTGCTACTTGATCTGGTAAATCAACTGTACAGTCCTAATCAGAGTTACGCTGTCTTAAATCAGTGGGTTTAGAGGCGTGAAACTCAGTTTAAGATTGCAGAGAACCTAGAATTTGTTACACAAAGTGTGGCTTAAAGCAACCATTGTTTATCGAGTTGCTGGAATCTTAGTGATTAATTGGCATGCAGGAAGATGTGCCATTACAAGAGAGCCAGTTTGGTGGAGAGCCAGTTTGGTGTAGTGGTTAGGAGTGCGGACTTCTAATCTGGCATGCCAGGTTCGATTCTGCACTCCCCCACATGCAGCCAGCTGGGTGACCTTGGGCTCGCCACAGCACTGATAAAGCTGTTCTGACCGGGCAGTGATATCAGGGCTCTCTCAGCCTCACCCACCCCACAGGCTGAGATCTCTGTGGGGAGAGGAATGGGAAGGAGACTGTAAGCCGCTTTGAGCCTCCTTCGGGTAGGGAAAAGCGGCATATAAGAACTAACTCTTCTTCTTCTTCTTCTTCTTCTTCTTCATTACCACTTTCCAAGCGGTGAGAATTGCACGTGTGAATCAGCCCTTTGTTACACATAGAATTGGTTACTCTACCATAGCTGGACATACATATGTACACTCCCACCCAGCAAAGTCATTCTGTACCTTCATGGAATCCTACACAGGGCAAGTGGTCTTTGAGATGAACTATTAACTGAAAACCCTTCCGTTAATCAAATTGTACGGTATTCAAAATGCAATTTTAGGGACTTATTAACATCCATATAATTAACCTTAGTTTTCCCAGCTGCCTTTCAGTTAATTAAATTTACAGACAGGATCCCAACTGCCCTTTAAAGGGAGAAAGATCTTTCTAAACTGCATTAATTAGTAGGCCAGCTGGGATTTCCTTTTTTTGTTGCAAATAAAATGTATCAGATGCCATTTTGACAGAATCTGTCCCAGGTGACCACTCTGTAAATATATTTGAATTTAGTTGTTAGTATTATGATCCATAAGGATTAATGTAAAGTTTAGAGAGGAAGGTGGAATCTCAAAGGGAGGTCTTAGGTACTCGTTTTTGTGAATTTATCTCTTCCCTTGATCCATTTCATGTTGGACTTTGGGTACAGACTGATCCTAAATCAGATCCTAAATCAGCTCTGCGCTCTACTGCCTCCAATCAGCTAAGGATCCCTGGCCCTAAAGAAGTCCGTCTGGTCTCGACCAGGGCCAGAGCATTCTCTGTTCTGGCCCCCACCTGGTGGAACGAGCTCCCAGAGGAGATCAGGGCCCTGACGGAGCTTAAACAGTTCCGCAGGGCCTGCAAAAAGGAGCTCCTCCACCAGGCATTTGGCCGAGACCAGATGTAATCTACAGCGACCAAGGGCCCCTGCTCCCCCCCCACCCCCCTCAGAATTCAATCAATAAGCCACCCCCCTCAGAATCCCATCAACAAGCCCTGGACCTGTTTGTGTTATGATTGTTTATTGTTATACTGTGTTGTGTTTGGTTGCAATTGTTGGTTATTGGTGTACATGTTCTACAGACTGTTTTATGTATGGTTCTCTGTTATAATGTAAACCGCCCTGAGCCTCCGGGGAGGGCGGTATAAAAGTATGATAAATAAATAAATAAATAAATAAATAGATCCAGGTTTGGTTCCCTGTCCCCTTGGGATTTTCCTCATATTCTCTTCCCTAGAATAACTCATTTAGCAGCTTTTGAAGAGCCATGTCTGCAGATACCCTCAACCAACACAGCCATGCTGACTTCCATCCAGGCATGAGGCCTGCGCTTCAGGGAGGTTCACAGCTCACCTGTTTCCCGGAAGGAGCCACCAGCCAGCCACAAATCCCACCAGGCAGTGGGCAGCCCACTTTCCTGAAATATGAAGCAGGTGCCACATTGGGGGATGATGCTCATAAGAGCCACAGGTGGAGTATCCAAAGAGTCACATGTGGCTTCTAAGCCAATGAGTGTCTATTCCTGCTCTACCCTTTGGAACGATCATAGAAGGCAAAGAGGCAACGTGTTTCACGTGAGGTTAGACGTGTTTGTAGTCCAAGGAGAACTTTTGAGTCCAGGACCACCTTAAAGGCCCACACCATTTTATAGAGACCTTCATGACCTTCGTGGGGTGGTTTGCCAGTGCCTTCCCCAGTCATTACCGTTTACCCCCCAGCAAGCTGGGTACTCATTTTACCGACCTCGAAAGGATGGAAGGCTGAGTCAACCTTGAGCCGGCTGCTGGGGTCGAACTCCCAGCCTCATGGGCAGAGCTTCAGACAGCATGTCTGCTGCCTTACCACTCTGCGCCACAAGAGGCCTAGTCAAATGTCTGGAGGAGCCAACGGAGAAAAGAACTCGTAAGACATTCAGTGCCCTTGTTAACTCCAGTGTAAATGATCGTTTTTGACACCTGCCGCGGCCTTTCATTTCCCCTCTGGGTTGCCTTGTTTCCCCACACAGGCTGCAGTGAGATTAAAGGCTCGGATTTAGTCGGTTCACGTGGAGAGGTGACCGCCTGCCATCTCCGAATGGCTTGATTATCTCGGGGTGTGCTCAAGAGGAAAAACCCACTCATTCCAGCCATTTCCTTATTGAGATTACTCTGTGCAAGCTGCCTCCTGTCATTCTGCAGAACGGCAAAGTCTTTGTTCTGCCTTCAGGAACAGCAGAAACTCGCTTTCTAGATTCAGGTATATGCCTTTCCTCATTGCAATATAATTAATTTTGCAATTACCCTTATTCTCTTTGAACGGCTGCCTGTCCGCAAAGGAAACTCGGTAAAACACTGCACGTTACTGGATCCGTCAATCTGTTCAGAATCCGTTCTTTTCCCCAAAAAAACACAATTTCATCTGATTCTACTCCTGAGTTAATGGTCTTGGTATTATATGGCTTCAGTTTCATCTGTTCTTGCTGCAATTATTCCTGAAGCTCTTGTTCGCCGTGTCTCTCTTGGCCAGAAAATAAACACCCCCTGAGATAGCCAGCAATTTTCGAAGATATCCCCAAACGCAATTTTTGTGCATTTGTAGTGGCAAAGAACGCATTCTGCAAGCTACGCATAGTATAGAAATTACCTTGCTTCAGCAGACCTGGCCCACGGAGCCATGCTTGTGAAACTTCAAGGCTAGATTACTGCAGTGTGCTCAATGGGGGAGGGCCCTTGAAGACTGTCTGGAAACTATCTGGTGCAAAAGAGGAGAACAGATTAGTAGGACAGTTACAGAGGCCACCAGTATGCATCAGGGTCCAATCAGAGTGCTGTCTTCAAAGCCTTACATAATCTGAGCCTGGCATTATTTGCCTTTATACCACCTCAAATCTTTGTCCTGAAAAAAGAATCTTACTCTCAATTTGCAAGGACTGGTTTTTCCTTACAACTTATGTACAGAACATCTGTTGCATTTTACTGAGAGTTCCAGCTGGCAAAGTTTGGTGGGGGAAAAAGATGACGGGTAGATTTGGGTTGGATTGTGCAGATCATCAAAGGAGCACGTAGCAAAACCATAGAGTTTCCAGTGACTCCTAGAGCTCTGTAAAACCACGTGACTTTTCTTTGGCGGCGCTGTTGTGGTGTGCCTGATGCAACATTGTTTTGTGTTTAATTGCAGCCTCCTTGTCATGTTTTGTGTTTTTCTTGTTTCTTATTTTGTAAGCTGCCTTGGCCAGGTTCCCTAGAGACCCGGCATAAAATATATAAATAATAAATAACATTAGATGCAGTGGTGTAGGAAAAACATGCTCCCTGCAATGTAGCTCTGTAATCAGGTCTGTTCTTGGCCACTGATGTGTGGGGGCCTTTCTTCTGCCTTCTCCCCCCCCCCCACTGATGACAGTATGCAAAGATTTGACTTCTGTTCAGAAAGCATAACCAGACTACAAGTAGGCATCTAGGACTGCTCCATGATGCATTAGTGCCATCACTGGCAGGGGCTCATGGGAATTGTAGTCCATGGACAGCTAGAGAGCCACAGTTTGGCCACCCATGGGATAGTGCATCAACATCTTACACAAAGGGACTTGGGGCTCCCTTGCTGAAGAAGCTGGCCTGCATAAGCCGGAAAGGCCAGGTGTCAGGGTCCTGTTCACAAGTTCACCTGTTCTTGCCATGGTAGGTTGTTATGTTTTCTTATTTCTTTATTTTCCCCCAAGTCATGTAATGCAGTGGTCTCCAATCCCCGGTCCGGGAACCGGTACTGGTCCGTGGATCAGTTGGTACCGGGCTGTGGCTCCTCTTCGTCCTCCTCCCCGGCTGCTGCCTCGGGGGCTGCCCTGCCACTCTGCCATTGGTTCACCTTTGGTGCTCTCCAGCGGGCACAGTGGCTGGGGCTCCCCCTCAGCATGGCACTGCGCAGCTGCTGCTAGCAGCGCCCCCCAGTGGGCAGTGGGAAGTCAGGGGCGCCAGCGGGAAAGCAAGCGGAGCAGGGGCTCAGGCAGTGGCGACATTCCTCGGCAAAAGACTACCCCCCCCCCCGGCCTCAGTAAAATTGTCATGTGTTGACCAGTCCCTGGTGATTAAAAGGTTGGGGACCACTGATGTAATGTTCTTATGCTTCTTGACCCCCATTAGCTGTGTAGTAAATTTCCACAGCACTCTCTCCCATAATACCTTTTGTGCTCTGGCCTTGGCCAGCTGGTTTGTTTGGAACGTTGTACTGCAGGGGTGGCCAAACTGTCTCTCCAGATATTCATGGACTACAATTCCCATGAGCTCCTGCCAGTACTGGGGCGTAGGAAGATGTGGTGTACCTAGTAGTTTGTGCACCATAATTCAAATCTGGGAGGAGGGACTTTGGGGGACCATATAGGTATGCTAATTTGCCTGCAAAGCAGTTTTAGCAAGGGATTCCTTGCTCCCGGTTGTGCCTTCTTAATAAAGAGATTTCATTTCTACAAATGACTCTACTCATTGGAAGTTCACCTGAGACAGGACAACAGGAGAAGCTGCTTCAGCCCAGTGGCGTGCTTGTTTTCCCGCCATCATTGTGCCAAAGACTGATGGATGAGAGGAGATTAAATAACAGAAGTGCACCTATTTGTTACAGCAACCCCAAGTCAGCAGACTTCCCTGTTTTAATCCACCGCTTTTACAATCCAAAAGGGAGCAAGATCTAGGGAGCATTGTTCTCCAAGCGCTTTTTAGAAATGCTGATCTCGCTCCCTCCTGACTCAAGTCCAGCAGTGAGAGTCTTGTGACAAAGCAAGGCAGTAAATCATACAGTCCCTAGTTCCCATCCCGAAGGGAAGACAGAGGAGAGTGTGCAGAAGAGAGATTCAGTGCCAGTGTGCCAGTGTGGTGTAGTGGTTAATAGTGTTGGGGTCAGATTGACCATGGACTCTGGTTTGGGGGGGGGCATTATCCGGGCATGGAATTGGGGTCATTGTGGGTGGGCAGGTAATTGTGAATTTCCTGTATTCTGCAGCAGGTTGATGACCCTGGAGGTCCCTCCCAACTCCACGATTCCATGATTCTATTAATAGAATATGGGAGGACCTGGGTTCGAATCCCCTCTTGTGCCATGGAAGCTCGCTGGGTGACCTTGGGCCAGTTGTCTCTCTCAGTCAAACCTACCTCACAGGGTTGTTGTGAAGATAAAATGGAGGTGAGGAGAAGGATGTAAGCTGTTTTGGATCCCCACTGGGGAGAGAGGCAAGGTATAAACAATAATGCAATTGCAAAAGCCATAACCTTGGAATTTTCATTCAGCAGTAATCAATGTCCACGTTTGCTACCACCATTGCCAAATACATTTTTTCGGCCAAACTTTTTATGCTTTGTTAATGATTTTTATGCTTTTATAATGCTTGTATAATTTGATCATGTTTTACATTCCTGGGACTCTGTAGAGGCCACGTATACATTTGACATCTGGCTTCCTGCGATGCACAGAGATGCAGTAGGAAGCATTGTAAAGCAGGGGTAGTCAACCTGTGGTCCTCCAGATGTCCATGGACTACAATTCCCATGAGAATTGTAGTCCATGGGAATTGTAGTCCATGGACATCTGGAGGACCACAGGTTGACTACCTCTGCTGTAAAGGAAAGTAAATTCTGTACTTTCAATGAGGGAAGCTGACCAACCAATTTGCATTGCTGTTACAATTCTACTCAGTGCCTGAATTACATGTCGACTTCGCCCTTCCTGTTCCTAAGCATCCCCCAGATCTTCAAAGCCTCCTGCCGCCTGCAATATTTGGCAATAGATGAAAACTATTATATTTAATTGGATTCTCTCTTTCTCCCCCCCCCTCCTGCAAGTGTTCATGCCCTTTTTATTTCTTTAAATCCATGACAGTTCCTTTGCCTGATTTGTACTTTTCATTGTTATCCAAGTTAGCATAGAGATACAAAGCGAATGGAAAGACACTGATGAGTTTTGAAGATTCCTCAGGAAGTTTCCACTTCTGTTTAAGGAAATTGGTTAGGCGTGGAGTTCTAACTTCAAGCATCTAGCCTCATTATGTTCCACGTACGCTTGCCAGTTTGTCTTTGACAGTACGCTGAGCACTCAGCATCTGGGTGCTGTTGAGGGGGAGAATAGATCTTCAGATCCCCCCTTCTCCTGGGCACCTCCCGAGGCTAAATGCAGCATCCGCTGGACCCTGTAGGGCCATTGACACACATGGTACAGACCCAGACACCAGCCAGCTGATCAGTGGTGGCTGGCCCTGAGCTGCAGGGGAGGGCGATATATTGAATGAATGAATGAATGAATGAATGAATGAATGAATGAATGAATGAATGAAGGAAGGAAGGAAGGAAGGAAGGAAGGAAGGAAGGAAGGAAGGAAGGAAGGAAGGAAGGAAGGAAGGAAGGAAGGAAGGAAGGAAGGAAGGAAGGAAGGGAGAGTCAGCCTGAGTGCTCATTGGCTCTTTGACTGATGGAGTTGCCCTTGGGGCAGGGAAGGGGAGTGGCTAGAAAGAGATCACTTCAAGTTTGCTATTGATCTCCCATGGGTGTGGCCACATCTCAACAGGGCTTCTGGATACCAGGAGGTTACCGGGCATGCTCCAGGCAAGGCTAGGGCCTTTAAAAGATTTGGAGGAGGAGACCACACGGAATTCTGGTTTAGGAGGGCATAAAGAGAAGGTGGAGTAGGGCATTGCTTAGCTCCTGCCATCTTGGGAGGGCTTCATGGGCCGTGGTCTGATCCACCCATTTGTATGTTCTCTTCCTGTCATGTGACCATGATGTGCCTGTCATTAGGTTGCAGCAGAGTGGATCTTATGCTTCTGCTTTGGTGTTAAAGGCGGGTTCCAAGTCTGGTCAAAAGCTACATTATTTAATCAGGTTGGGTATCAGACTGTGAACAGCCAAGAAATTTGAAGCCAACCTTCCATAGTTAGTTTCCCGCGTTTGTTTAGCCCTTTCTTAAGGGAGAGCCCTGCTTGCCATGCATTTGTTTTTAAAAACCTGCCTTGTTAATATGTCAGTTTACCTTTGATACTGCAACAGTTTGTGAGCACCAATTTGCTTGAGATGCTTGGATGCTCTATGGGGGGTGGGGAGGTCTGAAAAAAGACTAACGGGGCACCTGCAAAAGCTCCCTGGTTGTGGATAATTTGTCTTTGCAGAAAAGACAGCACCTGGAATAAAGGAGGTCAGCATAATAAGAGAAAGCAAGACAGCGGGGCGAGAGGCTGCCATTATTTTCAACTAATAGACCTGGGAATTTGGAGTCGGGGTGGGGGTGGGTGGGGTGGCCTCTGTTAGTTTCATTGCTGTTCATAAAAAGGAACAATAAAGGCAGCGCATTGGGTTGAGAGGTGGCTGCTAAATTTGACGAAGCACAAGCCCTTTGCATGGGCTTTGCACGAAGCAGATGCATGGCCGTCCATGGGAAAGGCTCACCTTGGCATACAGTCCGCTGAAAAAGGGAAGTGAAAAATCCAGCCTCTGTGTTTCAGCCTGCCTGGTATAAATAGCCCCAGTCTCTGTGTATATTCCAAGGCAGTGGGCAGAACAGGAGAGTTTACCTAGCAGATGTTGGGCTGCCTGGAAAAGTTGAGAGGCCACGTTGAGAAGAAGAAGGAAGAAGGAAGAAGGAAGAAGGAAGAAGAAGACTTGCTTCTTATATGCCGCTTTTCCCTACCCAAAGGAGGCTCAAAGCGGCTTACAGTCACCTTCCCTTTCCTCTCCCCACAACAGACACCCTGTGGGGTGGGTGAGGCTGAGAGAGCACTGAAATCACTGCTCGGTCAGAACAGTTTTATCAGTGCCGTGGGGAGCCCAAGGTCACCCAGCTGGTTGCATGTGGGGGAGCGCAGAATCGAACCTGGCATGCCAGATTAGAAGTCCGCACTCCTAACCACTACACCAAACTGGCTCTTGGTGGGTAAAAGGCATGTAAAGTGTCATCAAGTTGCATCCAACAAAGCAGCAAGGGTTTTAGGCAAGGAGTTAACAGAGGAGATTTGCCATTGCCTGGACTGCATAGCCACCCTGGGATTCCTTAGTGATCTCCCATCCAAGCACCATCTACAGCTGATGATGCTTAGCTTCCAAGATCTACCAAGATGGGGTTATAGGCTAGGGTGGGTGATAGGCTGAGGAGATCTGTTTTATTGTGTGGAGCAGAGGTAGTCAACCTGTGATCCTCCAGATGTCCATGGACTACAATTCCCATGAGCCCCTGCCAGCATTTGCTGGCAGGGGCTCATGGGAATTGTAGTCCATGGACATCTGATTGACTACCCCTGGTGTGGAGGACAAAAACAAGCAGCATTGAGAGGTGGCAGATATCTGAACCATCCCTTCATGGAGATGTGGAAATTCAGGAGATTCTGAAGTCATCAGGGGGGAAGACATTCTGGGGGAGGGGGAGACCTTTGGGACAATATTGTGTTTCCGTTCTTGTTGAGTGTAAACGTCTGTTACTGTTTTAACAAGGCCAAATGTGATTTATAACGGAGCCTATAAAACTGTACTAAATGTCATTGCATATGAATGTTAAAAGCATAAACTGAGCGCAGCCCAGACGGAGTTACATCTACGTGTGCCTAATGTGGACTTAGAAGAGAGCCACTGTGTTCAGGATCGTATGGTCAGTTTTGACAAGCCAAACTGGAAACAGATCCAGGGTGAACAATGTAAACTGTGGCCCCCTGCCCTGCCTCAGCCCACTGAGGGGCAAAAACAGCAAACACAGATTCTCTAGTAAGGAAATCATAGTTTTTATACGACACATTCTCAGTGAGTAAAACCTTCTCTTAAAAAGCGTATCACTCACTCCAAAAGAGAAAATATTTCTTAGAAATCTTCTTTGGTGCCCCCCCCCCCGCAATCTCCTGTTTTTCTATAAGAAATTAATTTATTGTATTTATCATGTGGCATGTGTGTAGACTCCGGGGAATAGACTCCGGGGAATGGTAGAGGACAGGAAGGCCTGGAGGATCATTGTCCATGGGGTCGCGATGGGTCGGACACGACTTCGCACCTAACAACAACAACAATGTGTGTAGAATAGCTAGGACCTCCTAAGATCTGCTAGATTATTATTATTATTGTTGTTGTTATTATTATTATTATTGTTGTTGTTATTTGATTGATGTTTTAATGGGAATTTTAATGGGGTTAGTTGTTGTGACCCGCCTCGAGCCTCTCGGGAGAGGCGGGAAATAAATCTAAAAATAATAATAATAATAATAGATAAGAGATGTTTGGAGGTAGTTTGCCATTGCTTGCTCCCACCCTGGTATTTCTTGGGGGTTACCCTTCCAAGGGTTATCTGGGACTGACTCAGGGGGGGGCAGTCCTTGAAAAAACTTGGGGGAACCTCTCACCCCCAAGCCATCACATCTCTGCCCTGGCATTATTTTTAATGGCGATATTGTTTCTAATGGCAGCAGCTGGATTGTTTCCTTGTTGATAAAATGGCACCACTGCCCGGGTATCTTAGAAATCTTTCCGTGCCAGTCTCCTGCAATTTCCCTGCAAAAAGCATGCATTTATTTCTGACTCACAGCTTTACACCTGAAAAGACTATTGTTGAAGTTAATGCTGTCACTGGGGGAAGCTATGTGAGGAATGGCATTTTGGGCAGTGATTTCCTGCTCATGGAGAGCTACCATTTCAGAGTGGGCGGTTTTGTTTGGCCATCACACTGGTGTGCTAACCTGAGCCAGAGTGGGGTATTGTGTAAGAACAGTGAACGTTGGACTTCCCCCCTGAAATCTGCAGATATATAATGTAGATCATTGTTATAATCTTTTCCTTTCTGTTTATTTACTGGTAAACTATTTAAATATGCTATAACAAGAACGGTGAACGCTGATCTGGGTGACCTGGTTTGATTCCCTGCTTCTCCCCATCACGGTTCTCTCCAAACTCTTTCCGCCTCACCTACCTCACAGGGAAGTTCTGTTAGAGCTCTCTCAGCCTCACCTCCCTCACAGGGTGTCTGTGGTGGGGAGAGGAAGGGAAGGCGAATTGGAATTGGGATTCCTCTCTTTTTCTTGATATGAGAAGGGAAAGATTGGCTTATATTCTATGCACAAAACTGCTATTTGCCTCTCTTGAATATACTATACTATACTATACTATACTATACTATACTATACTATACTATACTATACTATACTATACTATACTATACTATACTATACTATAATATAATATAATATAATATAATATAATATAATATAATATAATAATCTATGATAATAATAAATAATAATTAACATTTTTGTAGCTTGCCCTTCCCCAAGGCAAGTAGCAACATTTTTAAAAAATATGGAACACTTATAAAACGCTATATTTATTAAAAATGTAATAGATCCCATAGATAGTCCTAACCTCTTCTGTTCTTGTAGCAGGAGGTTTGATATGGATCAGAAGGTCAGGTTCAAATAGAATTTGGCTGGTGGTTTGAAGCCAGGAGTTCAACACTATTTTAGGCCTCAACCGTACAGCTCCCTCTTACAGGGACTGAGGAGCTGTCCGAGGTCCTGCAGGGCCCTGATCTCACCAGGGAGACTGCCAGGGCTGGGGAAGAAGAGTTGGGATTTATATCCTGCTTTTCACAACCCGAAGGAGTCTCAGTGGCTTACAATTGCCTTCCTTTTTTCTCCTCACAACAGACACCCTGTGAGGGAGGTGAGGCTGAGAGAGCCCTGATATTACTGAAGAAGAAGAAGATTTATGTGCCACTTTTCTCTACCAGAAGGTGTCAAAACGGTTTACAGTCACCTTCCCTTTCTTCTCCCCACCACAGGCACCCTGTGAGGGAGGTGAGGCAGAGAGAGCCCTGATGTTAGCGCCCTGTGAGAACTGTACTATCAGGGCTGTGATGAGCCCAAGGTCCCCCAGCTGGTTGGATGTAGAGGACCAGGGAATCAAACCCTGGTCTTCAGATTAGAGGTCACCGCTCTTAACCACTACTCCAACTAGGCTTGATTCCCCACTCCTCCACATGCAGCCAACTGGATGACCTTGGGCCAATCACAGTTCTCTCCAAACTGCCTCAGCTCCACCAACTCACAGGGTGTCTGTTGTGGGGAGAGGAAAGGTAGGAGATTGCAAGGTGCAGAAAAACCAGCTCTTCTTCTTTATGCTGGGCAAGAGAGAAAATAAGGTGGTCTGGGGTCTTTCCCACTCAGCCAGTTTTGCTGCTGCCAACATTCAGTGAAATGCAGAAGACACATAACTTGGGCTTGTCACCCTCCCGGTCGGGCCATTTGCATTTGCTGCCCTTTCCCTGTATCTGTACAACCAACCTTATCCTGCATAATAACGAAGCTCACACAGGGATCGGTGTATATTCCTTCTCATTAGTTCTCCCGTCTGCTCAGAAGGGACTCTGGTAGCTCAGGCCTCCTTCTGTTTCAGGAGAATGACAGCTCTTTGCAGTTTACTGAGCAGAAACGAGGACGCGTGAATCGCGAGGTTGGCCGCAGGGAATAAGGAACGCCTCCCCTCGCTGATATTGAGCTCAGCAGTACAGGGATTCCTCTTGTATTATTTAGTATTGAGCTGGAGACAGGCAGGTGTCTTCCCCTCCCTCCCTCCGTCCCTCCGTCCTGGGAACAAAGAGTCATTTCAAGGAAAGATTGTTGCTTGTGCTCTGTCTCCATGCATCCCCCTTTTGCCTCACGTAAGCAAGGGGTGGGGTTTTTCTCTTGCCAAGAGCACGGTTAGTGAACTTCATGGCAAAGTATGGATGGATGTGAACCTGGACCTCTCGAATCCTGGTCCAGTACCCTGACGACTCCGCCATGCTGCCACTCAGCCGGAGCATTTGAAAGCTTTGAAATAAGATCTTATCTGTCTGTCCATCATCTGTTGTTAGATTTATTCGTTTCAGTAATGCCCCTCCTTTCTCCCAGTGAGGACCCAAAGCCACTTAGCAAAGTATGGATGGATTTCAACCTGGGTCTCTGAGATCCTGGCCCAATACTTTGGCAACTACACTGCTGCTACTCAAGTGGAGCATTTGAAAGTTTCATAAGAATATTTAATTATCTACCTGCGTGTCCTCTATCTCTATCATCTACCTACTTACCTACCTACCTACCTGCTTATATACACTACCTACCTATCACCTATCATCCACCTACCTATCTTGCTATCTGCCATCTACCTTATTTCTTGGCGGGATGGGAGAGAGGCTAATTGTTTGTTTGTTTGTTCCCTTCATTTACATCCCGCCTTTTCCCCTGTGGGGACCCAAAAGCGACTTGCACTGATTTCCTTTCCAGCATTTTATTCTCTCAACGACCCTGTGAGGTAGGCTCGGCTGAGAGTCTGTTAAGGGCCCAAAGTCACCCAGCATGCTTCTATGGTAGAAGAGTGGGGATACATGTGTATTTTACGCTATTATATGCTTGCAATTCATATGTGCATGGATTCCACCCCCTCCACCATCCAAAATTGCCCTTCTGTGAACACGTTCCAACTTGTCAATGTCTTTCTTGAACTGCAGGGCCCAGAACTGGACATGATATTACAAATGAGGTCTAACTAATGCAGAACAGAGTGGTCTAATAACTTTCCTAGATTCTGGTAGCATCTAAGCCCAAAGGTGCAAAAATGTGCTTTTCCGTTCAACTGTGATCCATCATCCAGGGGGTAATTTTACAAGAATCACCTCCCCAAACTGCATTTCCTGGGCAAACCTCCAAGAATTCTGGTTTAGGGGGAAAAAACCCACAGCCGCTGCTTGGTGTGTGGGCATTCTGGTGTCTCCCTCTCTGCTTGTGTCATCTGTCTCAGTTTTAATTAGGAGAACCCAAGGTAAACTTTGAGCAACATCTGGCTAACCTGATAGTTGGGCTTGATAGTCTTCCAAAGCAGTTGCAAAATCCCCAAATCCCATGCATTGCACGGTTGTACACAGATACGTTTGTTGTTACCTACTTTTTAAAATTCCCTTTGAAATTCTAGGCAGGGATTAGTTAGCCAAGCTGTAGAATCTTTGAAGTCATCTCCTGAGCACCTGAAAGCCTTATCTCATTCTAACATTCCACATGGCTTGCAACAACAGAGGTCAAAGACTGCACTTATCTTGGATTTTGTACCAATTCCATAGTTTTTTATTAGTTGTAACAGCTTTGGAACAGCCTCACCTGATCCTCTGCAGAGCCCAGCCCCCACCCCCGTCTACCACAGCATTATGTAAGAATATGATTTCGCACTGGGCGTTTGCCATGACTTGCAATCCGTGCGATAAACATTGTGGCAAAAGACGATGATGTTAGAATTATAGGTTTAATATTCCAGACATCAAGGCTGTAAGGAGGGAAATAAAGAGATTTAGTGATCAGCAGCACAGCTTGCAGCAAGGGGGGGGGGTCGGTAACTGGATCAAGTCAAAAGACGAAGCGGGTTTTCCGCTGGGCTGTGGGCTGGAAAGATATTGTTTCCGTGGCCGTTCCTGACATGTAGCTCTCCGTTCAGAGCAAGGAGGTTGTCCACGGCGGGGATTACATGGAAGGAAAAGGTGAATTTTTTATGACGGGGTTAAGAATTTTGCTAGAGTTGATTCCAGATTTAGGGGGAAAAGTAGGACTTAAAATATGTAGAAATATATACTAATATTATAATAGTATGATATTGTATTTTAATATTATATCATGATATAATAACAATAACAATAACAATAACATTGTATTTTCCCTACTGGGTCTTGAAGGGTACTTCCCAATGATGGTACCAAGTGTTGTTTTCTAGAGTCAAATTATTTGCAGGGAGTTCCAGTCTTTGGAACCCAAATGTCACCAAGCCATATGTGTAGTGGTTAAGAGCAGCAGCCTTTAATCTGGAGAACTGGGTTTGACCTTGGGCCTGCTGGGTGACCTTGGGCCAGTCACTGTTCTCTCAGGGCTTTCTAAACCCCACCTACCTCACAGGGTCTCTGTTGTGGGGAGAAGAAGGGGAGGCAATTGTAAGCCACTTTGAGACCCCTCCGGATAGTAAAAAGCGGAATACAAAAAAACAGCTCCTCTTCTCTTCAGAGGTGGCTTTCGGAGGATGAAGTGCAGAAGCATTTGATTTTGTAGGCATCTTATTCTTACTGACAGCGGGCCTGTTTCACCAGGGGCAGAAACGCATGTGAAACAGAGGGCCTGTGTAAGCGGTCCCTAGATCCCACCCATTAACTATAGGAGGAGGTATTCTTGCAGGGGTGGCCAAACTATGGCCCTCCAAGTGTCCATGGACTACAAATCCCATGAGCTCCTACACTATTGTGTATTTTGCAGGAGTAACCAACATCTGGGGGGACTGGATCCTTGAGGCCAGAAGAGCATCACCGACATCTCCAGCTAAAAGGGTCAGGCGGTAGGTGTTATGGAAGACCTTTGCCTGAGACCCTGGAGAGCTGCTGCCGGTCTGAGTAGACAGTACTGATCTTGAAGGGCCAAGGGTCAGATTCAGTATAAGGTAGCTTCCTATGTGTCCAATGCCATCGTTCTGGGCACCTGGGAATGTGCTCAACAGGGATGGTGATGACTCCGTGGAATTCCTAAATTGGCGATAGGGCCCAGGGACCGGATCTGGGCCTATTCTGCACACAATACATAATGCACTTTCAATGCACTTTAGAAGGAGATTTTCCTGTTCTGCACAGGAAAATCCAGCTGCCAAAACACATTGAAAGTGCATTATCCTATGTGTGCGGAATGGGCCCTTATCTCCAATGACTTCTTGTCCAGTCTTGGGATGAGCCCTGTATGCAGGGGTTCCTGCCCCAGGTTCTCAGAAGATGACCTTTGGCCTTGTCTTCTGCAACAGACTAGACGTGGCCACACTATGGCTCTCCAGATGTCTATGGACTACAATTCCCATGAGCCCCTGCCAGCTGCTGGCAGGGACTCATGGGAATTGTACTCCATGGCATTTTTGGAGAGCCACAGTGTGGCCACCCCTGGACTAGAGGCTCGATTCCAGTCCAATAGCCCTATACCAGCACCCTTCATTTCTATTTTGGTTGGCATCTGAATCAGCTGGTGTCTTCAGCCATAGTTGTTGATACATTCAAAGTTTGGGCTCTGTTAAAAAGAAATGCCACACAGACCAGAGGCTACTGGGGACCACCTCTTGTAAGTGCAGAGTGGTTCGGTGCGTGTGAGGAAGTGGTCGTATCATGCCACTAATACTTTTTAAAAAGGTATATCTTTTTCCTTCTGTGTTTGCCAACTTCCTCCACCAAAAAAAACTACAACTTGTTTTCAGCCTGCAAAGTAGATTGTGATAATCTAAGCAGAATAGCTGTTCTTCTGAGGTTTTGCCTACGCTCCACAAAAAAAAATGCACACGGCACAACTTTTTGGTTCGCACAGACAGGGGAGAACAATAGGCCTCCTTGCAAGGTAGCCTAATTGGAAATGAATCATCTCGGTTTCTAATACCTAATTTCCTTGGCCGTTGATAATGCGATAAGAGGAAGGGAGGTTTTGTCAATGACGGCCATATTGGATTTCTGGGGCGGTGTAATAAAACAGTGTGCTTTTCCCAACTCTGGCAATGAAACAATTAATGAAGGCATGAGCAAAAAGAATCGTGTCTCTTCCTGCTCTTAAAATACTCTCCTTTTGTGTAAGGAGAGAAAAGCTGAATAGCCAAAAAAAAAAAAAAAAAAGCAATCCGTATCGGCTAGTAAATTGGAATCCACAAAGACTCCTCAGCCTTCTGTTTGAGAATGAATGCAAACAGGAACAGTATAAATTGGCTTAGTTGGTAGAAATTATGGGATGTGCCTCTGACTGGTGTCAACATCCAAACAGCATCCCCTCCCCCCCAACCCCGGATTTTTGAGATTCAGTATTAGTACTACCAGAAAGGTTTACCGGAACAGAGTTTGCACTGTTGGAAGCTAGGCGTTACTCTCTGGGTTTGCGTGTTCCACTTCTGAAACCAAACCATTTCATTTTTGCATCTGCAGCTGCACGCAATTCAACCCTGAAATGACTTGCTGAGCCCTCTCCGTGTTGGAGCAGGAAAGCTTTGACGGGTACTGAACTGTCACCGTGCTAAGAGAGGCCCTCCCCTCCAGAAGCTGGTGCTTTGGAAATAAGAACGGCTCTCTCTCAGCAAATCAGGTTGAGTCAGGTCCCAACAACCTGCTGAGGACAGAATCATAGAATCATAGAGTTGGAAGGGGCCATACAGGCCATCTAGTCCAACCCCCTGCTCAGCGCAGGATCAGCCCTAACCATCCTAAAGCATCCAAGAAAAGTGTGTATCCAGCCTTTGCTTGAAGACTGCCAGTGAGGGGGAGCTCACCACCTCCTTAGGCAGCCTATTCCACTGCTGAACTACTCTGACTGTGACCAGCATGCTTCTTGCCCACTTTACTCCTTCCTGCTTCATCCTCCAAGTCAGGGGTGGCCGGTAGGGGTTCAGTGGAATTGTAGTCCATGAATATCTGGAGAGCCTCTGTTCGAAGTAGATATTTGCTGTGAAATTGGTATTCTCCTGCTGTCTCCCTCTTTTTCTAAAAAAAAAAGCCACGATTCCAGTGGAGGAGAAATCTCTGCCCACATAATTCTGTCTCCTTTTATTATTTTGACATGGTGTTTTCCCTTTCGAGTAGCAGGTTATCTCGTCACTTGCTTTTACCCGCCTCCACGCTTGGGTTGGGTATCTGTCCTATCAAGGGGGCCTCCTCGCCACAGTTTCTGTTTGTGGTTGACAAACTGTGGATCTCGCCCACACCCCTGACCACAGACCTCTGTCAACGTGGAACAGCCCAGCCGGAATCTAAGTGCCAAGCGGTGTTAATGGTTTTTTTACTGAGTTGAGTCCGGGTTCCCTGAATCCGCATCGCTTCCCCCTCAACAGTGGTGGGTGGGTGGGCTTTTAAAGCGGATTGTTTTTAAGATGATGGTAAAGTCGGAGGAGGAAAACCCAGACCCAAGTTGTCAAAAAAGTAAGAAGAAGAAGAGTTGGTTCTTATCTGCCACTTTTCCCTACCCGAAGAAGGCTCAAAGCGGCTTACAGTCGCCTTCCCATTCCTCTCCCCACAACAGACACCCTGTGGGGTGGGTGAGGCTGAGAGTGCCCTGATCACTGCTCGGTCAGAACAGCTTTATCAGTGCCGTGGCGAGCCCAAGGTCACCCAGCTGGCTGCATGTGGGGGAGCGCAGAATCGAACCTGGCATGCCAGATTAGAAGTCCACACTCCTAACCACTACACCAAACTGGCTCTCTGTAACATGTAGTTTTGCCCTAATATTCAAGATGAGCAACTTAAACAGATGGGCGTGTGCACAGCTATGCTTCCCAACCTCATTTTGTGTGATTGCACCATTTCTGGGATTTCTTGAAGCCTGAAAAATATTTCAATGGTTTCGCAGTGGTAAAAAGGTTGAGAAAGGCTGGCACAGGAGGAGAGTACTTGAAAAGTTCCAGAAAGTTCCTAATCTAACTATGCTAAATACACATCTTCTCCAGTGCCCCCTGAAGGATATTCTTCATTTTCTGTTCAATCATGCACACTGCAAGTATCATATAGCCCACTGTTTTCATCATCCCAAGCCCCATGAGGTATATTCCCCTGCAGTCCTCCCATGGTTATATTTTGTACTGGTAGCCCCTCCAGTGCTACAGGGCTGTTTCCCAGGGAAAATTACAAGATCTATTGTGTAGGGCAGAGGTAGTCAACCTGTGGTCCTGCAGATGTCCATGGACTACAGTTCCCATGAGCCCCTGCCAGCAAACGCTGACAGGGGCTCATGGGAATTGTAGTCCATGGACATCTGGAGGACCACAGGTGGACTACCCCTGGTGTAGGGGAAGGATGAATGAGCTGATTAGAAGGCTTTTGGCCCCCAGTATGAGCGCTTTTTCAACATTCTAACTTTGGAGGGCAACTGCTTGGACTTCTAAAGAAAAAAATCAGTCAATCAGTCAATCAATCAATAAAATAAAATGCCATGGAAACCTGCTGGGTGATTTTGGGCCAGTCACACTTAGCCTAACCTACCTCATGGGGCTGCTTGAGGGTAAAATGGAAGAGGGGAGAATGCTGAGGGTCTCCACAATGAGAGTGGTGGGGCACAAGTGAATTAAGCAAAATATGGAAATAATGCTCTTAATCTCTGAGAGTCCCACAGGGCTCCCGTTGCATTTCCTGACCAGAGGCTAATGCCGCCGTGCCCTTTGCGATCACAATCTTAAGGCCTTGTGCTTGTTGTCGCTGTTACTTACTTGGCGTCTTAGGTTTCTGGGACAAAGGCAGGCCTACACATGTTTTAAATAAAAAAGAAGTAATCGTCAACGGAATGCCTGAATCTGTTGCTGGAGCTGACCCGACTCAGGGAAGCTTATTCTGAGCTCCCGGCGATAAGGGATTTATGGCGTACTATTGTGCTTGGCCAAGTCAATTTTACGAGGATTAAATCCGGTTGGCTGAGAGGGAGCTATTGTGCTAAGATGTCATTGATTCTATCGGCACACCGTGTCCGCACTCGACCCACGAGGAGAGCAGGGAAGTCTCTAGGGATGGAGGCACTTTGATCAACGACTCAGAAGAATATTTTAAGAAGGACTGGTGCTCCCATAAGCTTCTTTGTGCTCCTTCCGCCTGGCAGCCATTCACGATGAAATCCCCGTCATGCGAGGTGTGACCACGACATTTCTGGTTGCTGCCGGAGTGGAATTTCCCAACGTCTAAGGCGGAAGCTTCCATACAGCATTGGAAGTGGCAGTTTCCATGAGGCCAAGGAGCAGAAAATGTGGTCTGTGGTCAGCTCTTAGTGCAAGGGCTAGGGGCATGGAGAAGATGAAGAAATTAAGCAAGCCAACTTCCCCCATCTGGTCTTCCTTGTGTTAATGAGATGGAACATGTCACGACTCTGGGGTGCAGTCCCCAAAGCCCCTCAAGACGAACGCACAGGAGTCCCAGGCATTGGAATAACCTTTCTTAAGGCAAGGCAGCATCTTACAGGAAATCAGTGTCCACAGAACCATTGTTGTAGACAGAGAACTACAGAAAGTGTGGCTGGTTATGTCCTCGCACCCTGCGCCCCCCCCCCCCCCGAACTGAAATTCAGGTAGGAAGTCCACTTTCCCACACTAACTATGTTTGCTCTAACAGGGTCCCAAAATAGGAGGTGTATCTTACACTCAGGTGCTAGCTCCCCTAGCCGATTGTTGTGCATACCAGAAAGGAAGACAGATAAGGGCCTACAGAGTCTCTCTGTAGTGGGAAGAAGAAGAAGAAGACCACGACAAAGACAAAGACAAAGACAAAGACAAAGACAAAGACAAAGACAAAGACAAAGACAAAGACAAAGACAAAGACAAAGACAAAGACAAAGACAAAGACAACTTATTTCTTACATCCTGCTTTTCTCTACCCGAAGGAGTCTCAAAGCGGCTTACATTCGCCTTCCCTTTCCTTTCCCCACAATAGGCACCCTGTGAAATAGGTGTGGTTTGCCAGATTAGAAGTCCACACTCCTAACCACTACACCAAGCAGAGGATGGCCTGCTTCAAAGAGGCTTTTGATGGGCCAGTTCAACTCCAGGATGGGAGAAATGGTTAAGCTGGCATGGACCAATTGAGGCACCTATTATTTTTATTATTATTATTGTTGTTGTTGTTGTTGTTGTTGTATTTATACCCCGCCTCCCCCCGAAGGCTCGAGGCGGCTTACATAACCCCATCCCCTAAAACCATAAAATAACAATAAGATCCAATAAATTTACAGTAGTGGCAACAACGATGGCTTAATCTTACCTGACAGAACACAGATATGAAACCCCCTCACTGTCCCTGGCTTTGAACCTTCTAGACCTCCTTGAGCTCACTCACACCTGTGCCACTACCATCCTCTCTCTCTCTGCACCTGAAAAATCATTGTTCCCAGAGAGAAGCCTCTGTGATTTGATGAGGCCCCAAAGCCTGAACCAAAGTGTGAAAACTGAATTTGAAAGTCCAGAAAAGGGCTAGGAAGGCCAATTCCTTGACAGCTTCACTTCCTGAAGCAGCCATTTTGTGGCTTCATCCGCCATGTTGGGTTGGGGTTCTGAAGGTGCCCACAGACTCAGAAATGTTGGAGGCTCCTTCCTAATGTTTAGGACCCATCTGTTATTCTCACATGTAGGTCAAGCCCCGTTTTCCTTCTTTCCATGAAAGCTTTTTGTCACTGTAGTGATTGCCTCTTCACGCAGGCTCAGGGCCCTGGTACCATTAATCTTGGGACGTGTCAAAGATGGTGGCATTGTGATCCCTCTAAGCAGACAGGCTGATCCGAGATCATAATGCCTGGTACTGAAGGGTGTTCTTTTGCATATTCATCAAAGTGACAGATGACTTGAAGAGTAGAAGATTAGACTGAAGGAGCAATGAGCAGCAATTAAGAAAGCCGTTAAGGACAATACCTGTTCTACATAGACAAAGGAGAGCTATTCAGCCGAGAATAAAAGGCATTAGTCATTACGGTGTTGCTCGTGGAGAATAAGAGATGCAGATCTTCATGACACTAAGTTGGTGTCATTAACTTCTTTTGGAGAGCAGCTGGTAGGAATGCAGTGATCTGAGTGTCAGATTAGGATCTGGGTTCAAGTCCTCGCTTGTCTATGAAGCTCTCTTGGTCATCTCCTTGCAGTGTAATCTACCATGCAGGGTCACTGTAGGGACAAGACAGGAGTGTTTTGCACCATCCTTGTCATTGTGCAAGAGGAGGAAGGATAAAGTTGGATGGATGGATGGATGGATAGAAGGAACTCTCTTTTGATATAATTTCTCCTCCCTTCTTGAAATTTGCTTTTGGCTGTAAATCGGACTTGGTGGTGATCAGGGAGTTCTGCTGTGGATGCCTAGACTGTCTCTCAAGGACCATTCACCTGCCATCTTGCAAAACTGGGTCTTATCCAGAATTTGGTCCACTACTGCTAGGACACAGATGTTGCTTCAAACAGAATAATACAGTTATGTCTAAGCATGCAACCTGAATCTTGGCAGAGAATCCCAGGGCTGTAGGTAAGCATGGAATTAGACCTTTGGGCTAGAATTACTCAACCGGGAAATATGAAGCAGGTGCTGGCCCTTAAAGCTGCATGGATAGGCTTTTTAGGCATGGCAAACAGGTAGAGTGGCCAGTGGGATCACAGAAGTTGGAATACGCTCTGAGCAGAACTTGTGATAGTCAAGAGAAAGTAGGGATTGCACTTTGCTCATCCCCAGGCAGAATGAAGAGTGTAAAATTAAACATCATAGTGAGGGGCGGTATAGAAATTGAAGGAATATAATTAATTAATTGCAGTGAGGAGTTTGAAATCTAAATTTGGGCTGTAGAAAGGGCAGAGAGACAGGAACGGCTTAGCATGGGCACTGGAGTTCTCATCCCCAACGCAAAGCCTAAAAACCTTCAAAATAAGCACATTTTACTTATTTCGCATAATTTATTTCGGCCTCCAGGTTTGCGTGTGTGTATTTTCTTGCCTCCAGACTGCTAAGGGTGCCGCGTCATCAAGAGCATGTTTCTTATCAGACTCTCAAATGGAGTCAGGGAGCCGGTAATTAAAACTTGGCAGCCTGCTTTGCACATCTTTGAACTTTTTGAGACCAAAGGGCTGTGTCTTCCCCTCAAAAAGGGAACTGTCGCCGCATTTGCAGCATGGGGACAACCGACAAGATCAGTGGGCTGTTTCCAGCGGCTGCTTTGAAATGAAAAATGAGTGACAACATCCAAGACCTCTCCTCTCCTCTTTTGCCATTGCATTCCAAAAGAGTCCTTTTAATATCATCAGCGTAGAAAAAGAGGAGAGCCAATCAAACAGGAAATCCCTTCCCAACTTTGTGAGGAATTGCGTGACTCGTAGTGTGCAAAACGATGCCACCGTTGTGTACGCCAGGCACACAGAAACTCTGAGCCCACAGTGTTTGCGTGTCATATTGTATCGTCGTGCACACCAAAATCTATACTTTGAAAGGCTTGGTGGTGATCTGTCAGCCTTATTCACGGGCCATGCTCCACGTAAGGTTTGGCAATTCCTATTAATTTGACTTCAGACATACTTAATCTTAGCCGTGTGAATTGTTTTCTTCTGTGGCTTGCTTTATTGGGGGTCAGTTGAAACCATTTGTAGCAGATATTTTCAGAAATCCTTCTAGGGGGGAGGTCAAGAGCACACAAGGAGGGTGTCCTGACTGTTTGTTACCGTCAAGGAAGTATGATTTGATTTCCCTGTGCAAAGAAAACTTCCTTGCTCTGGCCCAGAACGATTTGCCAGCTCTGCAAATCTGAAATGGCCCAGGAAGAGTCAGGTGCTAGCAAGGTGTTAGGCCTTTCCAATGGAAAAGCATGGATTCCCAGGTGGCCTGCTGCCCTGAACACCTGAGCTTTCTTTAAAAAGCACCTGCAGCATTGATAATGAGCAGGGAAGGCAGGGGAGCCATGCCGAGCAGAGCGTCAAGAGACCCAATTAGTTGCCAGAGCAGTTTAAGAACAGGAAGGAGCCAGAGATAACCTGGGCAGGGAGGGGGGGGGAATGCAAAAGCGATCTTCTGACGCTTTAAAAATATACCTGCGTTGTGCTTCCATGATGAACTTTAATCTCTTTCAAGACCCTCGTGTCCATTCAGACAATCCTGCCAATAAATCACTGAGAAAATCTGCACGAAGTAGGCCAGCGTTGATGACCCTTGATTGGATTATCGCCCTGATGCTTCTCATTAGCTCTCAACAGCAAGCCAAAATGGTGCCCGTTGTGTTTGAGGAATGGAAATCAATCAAAGAGGAGAAATCCCATTTAGCCTCTTTCGTCCAGTGCTTAGGAGTATTCCCTTTGTATCGTGCTGGTAAGAGAACCGGGAGTGGTAGCGGTGTAGCGGTTCAAGGGGGCAGACGAGGACCCAGACCTGAAACTGCCGTCCGCTCTAAGTTGCCTGAAGGACAGGTTGAGTCATTCACTCAACATGCATCATGGGGTGGCTGTGAGGACCGAAAAAATATGTATGCCACTCTGGTCACGGAGGAGAAGCCGTGGGAGAAAAATGTACTAGGTAGATGCCAAAATGTTTGGAGGAGATCACTAAGCCATTTAAAATTGGGAAATGTAGTCCTTTGGTGCAGAAGCGCTCTTCATATCTGCATGAGATCATACTCACTAATAGGAGGTGCTATGCAGAGAAGGTACCAAGGTGGCAGGGCCAAGAGGAGTGGCTTATACATTTAACAATAAATAAAGTCAGACCACTGGCCTATCAAGATCAGTATTGTCTGCTCTGACTGGCAGCGGCTCTTTGGGGGTCTTTCACTGCACCTACTACCTGATCCTTTTACCTGGAGATGCTGGGGATCGATCCTGAGACCTTCTGTAAACAAAGCAAATGCCCTTCCACTGAGCCACAGACAAAACCCTGAAATGAAGCTTCCTTCTGTTGAGTCTGGCCATTGGGTCCGTCAGCACCGGTATTGTCTACTCTGGCTTTTGGTGGACTCAAATAGAGGAGTGCTGAACTACCTGATCCTTTTTTAAAAACTGGAAGACATGGTGGTTGAACCTGGGACTTTCAGCCTTCACAGCGGATGCTCTACCACTGAAGCCCAGGCCCATGAAGGTCACCTACAAGTCATGTGATTCACAAGCTGCTTGCTTATCAATTCAAGTCCTCTTAAACTGTGAAGGCTTAAGGGGTTGGCAGGTTACAGTGGATGAGCGATAGGGTTGTGAATGTCCTGCATAGTGCAGAGGGTTGGAGTAGATGACCCAGGAGGTCCCTTCCAACTCTATGATTCTATGATTCTAAACTGGAAGCAGCATGAGCACTCCGGAGGTCAGTCCTGCCAATCTGGATTTTAAGCATCGCCCATTGTGCTGAATCCTGTGATCGGCTTCAGTGTGTCCTTTCGTTCCAAGTCCACTCAGCAAAGGCATTTTCCTTTATTTACAGTAGCCGGGCATGATAAATGAAACGGAGTCTGTAATGAGGTGATTTGCTTCCCGCAGCAGAATCCTTCCCGTCAATGAGTCCTTGTTGGGTTTATTGGGGGGGGGGGACACACAAAACAAAAGGATAGTTAGGAAAAGCCAAATGGTCTAAGCTGTTTAGGAGAAGAGGAAGCTTGCAGTTTTTATGAAAGGTATAACAGAGCGAGGTGTGAAAAGGGCTAGTTTTGTGGAATGTGTTTGTTTTGCTCTACTCCACTTATATATTCTCTTCTTAGCTGAAATTTGTGGCCAGAGGATTCAACCGCTGGTTTTTACAGAGCCATATCACAGAAGGGAGAGCATTCATTTGTGAACGTTATAATGTTTTTGAGATAATGCTTCGTAAGCTGTACAAAGAAGGTGCATGCATAAAAGGGGGGAAACATGGGTACAGATGGGATGGCCAACCGGAGAATGATTATGTTTCAGCAAGAACAGCTGGAGGGTATGAAGCATGACTGACTTTAGCTTAAATTTCCCTTTAGAGTTGAGCAGGGGAGGAAAGATCCTTTGACCTCGCTGTTTGCTGCATTTACCATTGTTCAAGGAAATCTCTTGCCCAGTAGAAAAATGCAGAGTTGTGTTCTTGGCTGTGGGTTGGGAAGTCATCGCTGTGTAGTAACCTACTTTGCCGGAACAGACCAAGACCCATCTAGTGAAGTCTGTGGCTCCCAGCAGCCACCAGGCAGATGCTCTGGGTCTTGGGAAGAGAGGATAGAGGAGAAAGCCTCCAGTAAATGACATCCTGCGGTACCTTACTCCTGGCTGAGGAAGTTCCACTGAGCTGGCCATTTCAGATAAAACCACGAGACTGGTGGAACACCTGTATTCACATGTAAATTGGGATGTTGAGCAACTTGGAATGGCAGGTTAGAAATAAATTATTATCATCATCGTAATTATTAAAGACGTACCCTGGTTTCTCATTGCAGCAATAAGGTTTGGAGATCCTCAGGCGCAGTTGGTTCTTTTGCCTCCAAATTCGATCGCCAAAGCGGGATTAAACTCTGGTTTGGAATCCTGCTTTGGGAACTGGGGAACAAATCACTCCTTGCATTTGGGATGAAATGGGAAATGGCGGTTTGTCACTTAGAGCATAGGCTTGTAGTCTGCTGCCCTGTTTGTTCTCTTTTAGATTTTAAAAAATTAAAATGCAACATGCCTAATCAGAACCAGTATACAAAGCAATGTGTCTTGTTCACAAATTAAAAACAGACTATGGGGGAGAATGTGCACAGTTAGACCATTTATGCACTGGGAACTTCACTGCTCCAACTCCTGTGCAGGAGCACAAATTGGGGGCGGATGAGGTGTGCCAGACCAAATGCTCCCCCTTGTGGGTGCAGGAAGAGGTGGGGCAAGCTACCACGACTAAAACTCCAGCCTGCAGCCTGGCATGAAACCTCCAGTGCATAAATGGTCTTATTCCGTTCTTGGATGCTGTGGCACAACGGTTGTATATCACTGTATCAGGAAAAATAAATATAACAAAGATACAACGAAGCTTATCCTTTACAGACTTCACAGTTATGGAGCACGTATGCAGAGGCATGACTGGTGTTGCATGTAGGCACACAGAACATGCATGCTACGTGCAAAATCCACATGCGAGGCATGGCGGTGATGTGCAGCTTTTCAAGTGAAAATGTGGGTGACCTTCATTTTGCGCCTTGATGAAAACGTGGTAGAGTTGCCAGGCATGGTGACCTGAGGGGAGAGGTTTTGCTATGAAGATGGGGAGATGTACAAAGGGAGCTTGCAACCCCTCCCCCCTGACAGCGTGTGTCCGTGTGGGGAGGAGTGCTGGGTATGCCACCAGCCGCAAACATTGGAACGGAACAAGATTCTTGTAGTGCCTCTGTAAATTCATTCAGTACCATGGACAGATACCTGCGTGGCGTCCAAGGGAAGAAACCGTTCCTTCTGGAATAAGTAGCTTTTTCTTTGCTAGTTTGAATTCGAGTAGGGGGCTGGACATGTTCTTTCGAGCGGCGCAAAAGGAAAACTGGGGAGGAGGTAATGCAAGTAAAAACAGAGAAGTTTACATGAGTGGGGGAAGATCCAGATGTGTAGCCATGTTGGTCTGAAGTAGCACAATAAAATCAGAGTCCACAATAGCACCTTTAAGAGCAGCAAAGATTTATTCAAGGCATGAGCTTTCGAGTGCAAGCACTCTTCCTCAGATGAGTGGGGGAAAGAAGAGGAATAAAAAGAAAAAGAAAGAACTTATCTAACAGCAGGGAGAAATCAGGCAGTTCGGATCTGCAGGAGCAAGAAATAGGAAACAAGAGCTTAACCATACATCCCCCAGTACATTTTCATAGACGTTCTAAAGTACTTTATTCCTGGTTAGAAGTTGAAACCAGTTTGGTGTAGTGGTTAGGAGTGTGGGCTTCTAATCTGGTGAGCCAGGTTCGATTCTGTGCTCCCCCACATGCAGCCAGCTGGGTGACCATGGGCTCGCCACGGCACTGATAAAACTGTTCTGACAGAGCAGTAATATCAGGGCTCTCTCAGCCTCACCTCCCTCACAGGGTGTTTGTTGTGGGGAGAGGAAAGGGAAGGCGAATGTAAGCTGCTTTGAGACTCCTTCAGGTAGAGAAAAGCGGCATATAAGAACCAGCCGACTTATGGCGACCCCAAAGGGTTTCCAAGGCAAGAGACATTTAGAGGTGTTTTGCAGTTGCAATCTTGGTATCCTCTGATGATCTCGCATCCAAGAACCAACCAAGATGGACCCTGCATACTTTCTGAGATTGGATGACTTTGGGCTAACCTAGGTCATCCAGGTCAGGGCAGAAGATCATCAGTTACAAATAAAATAGGCCACAGTGTCAGGTGTGCTTTGGGGCAACAGGAAGTAATTGTATCAGTCTTTATAAGATGTGAAATCCACTCCACTGCAAATTATTTTATTTATTATTATTTATTTAATATCTATCTCCAGATGCACTTCTTTGGGTCCAGGGATCATTAGCCTGTTGGCATTGGCAGAGTGTGACGCCCTTCAGGGTATGTGTTCAGATAGGCAGCCCCTAAAATACTCTGGATCCGGACCCCGTATGACCTCTAGCAAGCCTTCCTATCAGTTCCAGCTTTTCCTGGTTTGGAGATATATGCATTTCAATACAGTGCTAGTCTGGCACCACTAGAGGACAACTGAAATTATTTCAAGGACCCCTTGTGGCCCACAAGCTGCCAATTAGCCAATCCTGTTCTAAATGTACCTTGCACTTCTAAACTTTCTATCCCATTGTCAAAATCTGGCATCCTAATAGAGACCCCCCCCCTCAAAAAAAAAACACCCTCTTCTATTTAATCGTCATTTTTGGCATCACAAAGGAGATCAACAGCATTGTCTCTCTTTGCTTTTTACAAAGACCCAACCTTCTTCACTTAAGTCCTTTCCTCTTTTTTTCCATCAACATGCCGAAGAAAATTCAACATCCCAATCAGCTGCAGCATCCGGGTAAGCGAGAGAGACAGGAGGTTGAGAGGAGATTAACACAACAGGTCATGCCCTGTCCATAAACAGAACATTATATTTAGTGCTGAAAATTTAGCTGGTGGACTGACGAGAATAGAAGAGAGTAATTGGCTTTGTGGACTTACCGGGTTTAGGCTGGCTGCATTACATGAGGCCAATCCTGCATTATAAAGGATATAGGACTTAACTGTTGCCTTTAGCTTACGTACTTCTTTGGAAGTAAACAAGGGGTCTCCAGTGCGCACATTACACAGATGAGTAGGTCTGGTTTGCACACACACACACACAATCACAGACACATTTCATACTGCCAAGTGTTCTTTATTCATGCGTGTAGCAGCTTCCTGCAACACCTGCTGAGCAGCTAAGTGAGAGTTGCTGTCAAAATTTGCAGTTTTGTGAAGGGGGGAATAGCATTTCAAAACATCTGGCAGGTTTACTCCATATCCACATTTCCCTGTCAATGTTGTTGTTTTTAGTTGCAAAGTCATGTCCGACCCATCGCGACCCCATGGACAATGATCCTCCAGGCCTTGCTGCCCTCTACCATTCCCCAGAATCCATTTAAATTTGCACCAATTGATTCAGTCACTCCATCCAGCCACCTTGTTCTCTGTCGTCCCCTTCTTCTTTCCTGTTAATACGTTGTACTATTTCATTCTATGAAGAGGTGCTGAAGGGTTGTTGTTGTTTTTAATCCATAGCTTTTCTAAAGCAATCCTAAGTAGGTCTACTCCGAATACTACTCAGCTATGTTCAGTGGGCTTATTCCCTAGAAGTGCGCATAAGATTGCAATGTTAGATTACCAACTCTACAGTGCAACTCACTGAGTATAGAGTTTGATTGCAAAGATCTCCAGGACTGATTTTACCATGGAAGAAGGAGAAAAAGAAGATGAAGGAGAGTTGTTTGTTATACCCTTTTCTCTACATTAGAGAATCTCAAAGTAGCCTACAATTACTCTTCCTTTCCTCTCCCTACAACAGAAACCATATGAGGTAGGTGGGGCTGAAAGAGTTCTGAGAGAACTGTGACTGACCCAAGATCACCCAGCATACTTCATATAGAGGAGGAGTGAGGAATCAACCTCAGTTCTCCGGATTATAGTCCACTGCTCTGAACCACTATTTCATGCTCCTGGTGTCCACCAAGTGTTCTCGTGTTTTTATCCGCAATATACATTCATCCTGGATGTCCTTTGGCATGGCAAACTACATGGGAGATCCTTTGTTTTGGCTAAACAGTTTGCATAGCATCAAGACTAAAAGAACACATGGTGCAGTGCGACTGTGAGCAGAATGGTGTGAACATTCTGTACTTGCCTTGAAGCAAGCAATAGACTGGGGTGGATTCATGGCAGCGGATGGACCTTGAGTGACCATGTGTAGTTCCCATGCCAGCTAGAGCCTTCAGGTTGGAAAAGAAAAAGGTTTCAAAACTGAATCTCTCTTATACTCAAATTATATTTCGACGTAGCAATGCAGAAAAGTCCGGAAACTTTCTTCCTGGGCCATCCCTGCATTAAAGCATTACAAGCCAGCCGTCCTAATGGCATAGCTAACTATGGGGTTGTGTACTGGCAGGGGTTGTTTGATTCCCAGAAGGCTGGTCAAGGAAGCTGTCTTGAAAAATTTAAAAACAAAGGGGGAGCAGGTCGGCAAAATGATATAGTGGCTGCTGTGCAGACAACGTTGTGCTCTGAAGCAGGGGTAGTCAACCTGTGGTCCTCCAGATGTCCATGGACTACAATTCCCATGAGCCCCTGCCAGCGTTTGCTGGCAGGGGCTCATGGGAATTGTAGTCCATGGACATCTGGAGGGCCACAGGTTGACTACCCCTGCTCTGGAGCATCCTAAACTCAGCAGCGGCATCAGTCCGCTAAATATGCCATCGTTAGCAAGGCTGCCCACCCACCAAAACGAATCACTAAATTTTACCAAGTGTTGCGCTGAACTTTCTGAGCTCAGACGTAATGATCTGAGTATCGCTTTTTCAGTGTGCAAAGTGTTCAACCCCCTAGGGGTTTCCATCATTCCTTTCGAGAGAGCCGCTGAGACTGTGACATTTTAAGATTATTTTGTAGTGAAATGCTGCTGCTTGGATTTTGTTGCACGAATCTATCCTGCCTTTCTTCCAGGGAGCTTGGGGCAGTGTACAGAGGCCTGCCTTCCTCTGTTTTACCTGTACGTTAGGTTACCTTTAGAGTGAGTGAGTGGCACAAGGATGCCCAGTGAGCTCCACAACCCAGCGTGGAATAAACTGGGATCTCCTAGATCTTAGTAGTCCCAAGTTAGAAGGAGTCTACCAGTCTGGCTCTCACTCATTCAGTAGACTATTTCTGCACTGGAGGCTCTATGAGTCAGCAGTGTGACTCAGTGGCTAAAAAGGCAAATGGGATTTTGGGCTGTATCAAACGGAGTATCGTGTCCAGATCATGGGAGGTGATGGTACTGCTTTACTGTGCTCTGGTTTGCCTCACTTGGAGTCCTGTGTTCAGTTTTGGGCAGCCCAGTTGAAGAGGGATGTAGACAAACTGGACCGTGTCCAGAGGAGGGCAACAAAGATGGTGAAGGGTTTGGAGACCAAGACGTATGAAGAAAGGTTAGGGGAGCTTGGTGTGTTTAGCCTAGAGAGGAGACTACTGAGAGGGGATCTGATAACCATATTCATGTATTTAAAAGGCTGCCATATGGAGGATGGAGTAGAATTGTTCTCTCTTGCCCCAGAGGGACAGACCAGAACGAATGGGATGAAATTAATTCAAAAGAAATTCCGTCTAAACATCTGGAAGAAGTTCCTGACAGGCTTCCTCAGGAGGTGGTGGGTTCTCCAACTTTGGACATTTTTAAACAGAGGCTAGATAGCCATCTGATGGAGAGGCTGATTCTGTGAAGGCAAAGGGGTGACAGGTTACAGTAGATGAGCAATGGGGATGTGAATGTCCTGCAGGGGGTTGTACTAGATGACCCTTGATGTCCCTTCCAACTCTATTATTCTATGATTCTATGCTTCTACGATTCTATGCTGGGCTGCAGGTTGGGATTTGAGCTGGGGAAGGTTGCCCCACCTCTTCCTGCTTCCATATGGGGGAGCATTTGGCCCGTTGCACCTAATCCATCCTGGATTTGTGCTCCTGTACGGGAGCTGGGGCAGCAAAGTCCCCAGTGCGGAAACAGTCTAGGTGAACTGATACATTGTCTCCATGCTCCCTTAAGCTCAACTCTTACAAGGGTCCTGGAGGAGTCATGGAAGACCTGTGCATTTTTTGGTTAAGTATTTATAACATTTAGACTGGGGTGGGGAGGGATGCTCAAGGCAGTTCACAGTGACATATTTAAAAGAATGAAAACACACCCACTCCCAAAGGCAAAACAATAAATATCCAGCATGAAAATTAAAAGTGTTTGAACAGCAGGACATTAAACATTGAAACTCAGCAGGGAAGATCAGTTGTTTTGTTTACTCAAAACCTGTCTTTTGTGTGATTACTTGGAGCAGATTTGTATGCTGGCTCTTCTGGGGCTTGTACTATCCTGATCGCTGTCTAGGGATGAGACCAGATTTAGAAAGATGTCTAGCTTCTGGGTGGGGCCTAGAATTACTACCTGGATTATGACTGCTCCCCAGACTATAGAGATCGGTTGCCTTGGAGGAAACAGCAGCGTCAGACAACAGACACTAGGAGATCACGAGACATAGAGTGACATTGCTTTGCCACTGAGGTACCCCCCTGTCCAGGCACTGAGGTATCTCCCTTCCCCCAAATTCCCCCTTTCCAGGACCTGCTCCCATATCTCTAGGAAGTTCCAACTCAGAGTTGCCAAACCTAAATTCAACCTGAATATCTGCAATTCAGTTTTGTTTCTTCCTTTTTGACAAACAAAACTCACGAGGTACAAGAGTCCAATAGAATCTTTAAGACCAACAAAGATTTATTCAAGGCGTGAGCTTTCGAGTGCTTGCACTCGAAAGCTCACACCTTGAATAAATCTTTGTTGGTCTTAAAGGTTCTATTGGACTCTATTTTTGTTGTGCTACTTCAGACCAACACGGCGACCCACTGGAATCTAAACTCATGAGGTGTTCCCCTCCCTTGGCAGCCATTTTTCTTTCATCATCCTACATTTCCCTGATCCTGCGTTGAGCAGGGGGTTGGACTAGATGGCCTGTATGGCCCCTTCCAACTCTATGATTCTGTGATTCTGTGATTCCCCATTAAAATGAGAATTAATGGGGATAGCTGTGGCTCAGCTGGCTGCTTTGTATGCTGAACCTCCCGGGTTCATTCCCAGACATTTCAGGCAGGAAAAGGCTCCTCCGTGCCTGAGATCCTGGGAGGGGGGCTGTGACTTCGTAGCTGAGCATCTGCTTTGTGTGCAGAAGGTTCAGACATCCCCCACCCATGCGACAGGCAGAGCACAGAAATAACCTGCGAAGACACAACAGGGCTCTGAGCCAGCCAATAGGAGCTATACTTAGAAAAGTTAAGCTAGACAGGAGGATGTTAGGAGTTGATTTTTTCAAAGTATATTTTAATTTTAAAAACAAGCTAAAAGGTTGTTGTTAGTTGTGAAGTCATGTCTGACCCATGGATGATGATCCTCCAGGCCTTCCTGTCCTCTACCATTCCCCGGAGTCCATTTAAGTTTGCACCGACTGCTTCAGTGACTCCATCCAGCCACCTCGTTCCCTGTCGTCCCCTTCTTCTTTTGCCCTTGATCGCCCCCAGCATTAGGCTCTTCTCCAGGGAGCCCTTCCTTCTCATGAGGCGGCCAAAGTATTTGAGTATAAAAGGTATCTTATTTCCTGGGCTGATGTTGAAGCTCCAAGCCTTCTCATACATTCCCGGAACAATTCAAAGCCTGCCAGACCGCTTCTCTGAGAAAATTGGGAAGAAAAGGTAACCTGATCTGCAGCTCATCTGTTGTAGCTGAGGGAGGGAGCGTTAAGGCGCTGAAAGCAACCTGAACACAGGCGTGTTGCCCTTGGTGTACATGTGATAATCCTTCTCTCACTTCCATACTTGCAATTTGTGCTTGCACAGCTGTGGGGTCACATACACAGCCTTGGCTGGATTTAGGTGTACATAAGAACCCTGCACGGCACTGTTTACTGATTGGCGCATTCATTTGCTTGTGCAAAGCCAAACGATATTTCTGCTGCTCCCCCGTTTACTCCGGCTTCTGAAATCAGATTTCTCCAGTCTTTTTTAAATCTACAATTCTTTTTTTTTTTTGAGAAGATAATGACCCTTTAATAATTATATAGCCCCTACACATTTTGTGTGCAGCTTCATCAGGGGAAATCCAATTAAATAATAAAAAACAGGACAGATTTGCTATTTTAAAGAAATGATAAAACACAGGACATTTTCAATGGGCATTTGCAGAATGCAATTCATAATAAGTTGTTATTAAGAAAACATTGACAGACGACATATTGCATGTTTAGAAAGAATTTACAATATAAATTGCTATTTTGGATACTATTAAACCATGCCAGCCTTTCAGATTATTTTAGTTCTGTTCCCATACATACACTAGAACAAAGTGAGCGGTCCAGACTGTTTCTGCCCCTAATCTACAATACTTTTGCTTGACCTCCGTAGGCAAGTGGAATCAGCATTGCGCTTCGAATCCCAACCAGTGCTAGGCGAAGAATTGGCAGAAGTCAGCGGTGCTTTCAGAAAGCACAGGCTGTCTCATTCCTCTGTCACTGGTAGAGCAGGAATGTCAAAAGAAAAGGAGTTTCTATCCATCACTCTCAGGCTGCCCTGTTGAAAGGAACATTCGGTGATGGGTGAGGACAGGAGAAGAAGTACTGGAACAGTCTCTGGTTGCCTTCTTAGCAATTGAATGAGGCCTGTTTTAGTTACGGAAATAAGCAATCTTTCCTACATGTGGCTCTTTTGACTATCAGCCTTCCTAGGATTATTTTATATATCCTTATCCATGGTTCCTCTATATATTTGTGAAACAGCCTGGGGTGTCCACGTTGTCTGGCTGTCCACGTTGTCCGGCTGTCCACGTTGGAATAGGGCCAATCAGGGTGCAGCCAGCAAAGCTGACTGCACCCTGATTGGCCCTGCCCCTGTAGCTCCCACCCTCTGTCCCTGGACTCTAGCCTCTGCCCTCAGTGCCTGGAGCCAGCAGCAGGTAAGGGGAGAGGGTCCTGGGCAAAGGGTCATGGTGGCAGGCCTTCTAACGAGGGCCTCCCAGCCTGCTGACTGCCTGCTCTGTCCTGGCCCTGCTAACAAGCTGGCCAGCCCCCGCCTGCCTCACTTGATCTGGCTGCGAGCTGTGGCCCAAAGCCACCTTAAGCTGCCTGGCTGGGGGCCAGGGGAAGAGACCCTTTCAAGGCCCGTTCTTAGGAATGGGCTTTAAAGCTAGTATATATATATATATGCCAGCTGTTTCCCAACTGTTCCAGAGTGCTCCACCATTCCATGGTGGCTCATCCATTTTCATATCCCCCCATGGACACATTTGCTCAGATGTGTTCAGTGTACTCTAGAGGCTTCTTCTGGTTCACATAGAGTCCAGCAACCCAAGAGGATGATGGGAAGTGATAATGTGTTTCCTATTGCATCCCAGAATTCCCTGCAATGTGCTGGGCAGAACCCTGTGCTGGATATTCAGGTGTTAATTGGAAGCTACACTGGATGGAGGGAGACACCTGATGGTTGGAAGTTTGAACCCCAGAGCTGTAGAATCCAAGTGGGGAGATGGTTAGCTTCTACTGGGATATGAGAACGTCCTGATTGGGGGGGAGCATGTACATTCTGGGAGCAGGGGTGCAAGAGAACCAGTGTGATGCAGTGGCTAAGAGCATTGGGCTGAGATCTGGGAGTCCCGGGTTTGAATTCTCACTTAGTTCAGCAGTGGAATAGGCTGCCTAAGGAGGTGGTGAACTCCCCCTCACTGGCAGTCTTCAAGCAAAGGTTGGATACACACTTTTCTTGGATGCTTTAGGATGCTTAGGGCTGATCCTGCGTTGAGCAGGGGGTTGGACTAGATGGCCTGTATGGCCCCTTCCAACTCTATGATTCTATGATTCTTTGCCATGGAAGCTGGGTATAAGTAAATAGAATGAAACAATAAACCTACCCAAGTTAGGCCTGGAGCAGATCCAACTCTGACCCTCAGAATCCATCAGTTGCCATCTTAGATTTCAGGTTGAATACCATTTTCAAATTTGGGCCGTTAAGGGTGGGTTGAAAGGCCAGCAGTGTTATCTCTGACCACTGACTCACCACTCTACAATGGGGAGGGTTCATTAATTCATTCCTCCCCATTTTAACCATAGGAAAGGCCTTTGTGGAACCCTCCCCGTGCTATTCAGTTCTGCTAGTTACTTACACCATAAGCAAAGGGCTCTCAGTTCCCCTCCACAGCTTTTTGAATAGCAGTAGAGGCCATGCAAGGGTTCTTTCCTTAAACACCTCATTTCTTTCTCCATTTCCTCAGACATTTTGTGTGGAGCCCCCCCCCTTTACCAGGGAACCCCCCTCTGGAAACTATTGCTTAGAATCAGTAACACCTTTCCCCATTTCTTCTAAAACCATCCATCCTGAAAGCAGACGTATGTTCTGTGGCTGTACCAACATGTGTTGGTAAATATCCTCCTTTCATTGTGCAGGAGAGGTCATTTCTTGCTCACATTGTTTGCTGGTTAACGTGTGAGAGCATATTGGCGAACAGCCCTTGTTTGCACCCTTCTGGGCCATTTGAAAAGTTAGCCTTTTGTTAGCACCCGGTCAACTGAAGCCAAGGTAACAACGAAATTTATTATACAGCCTTCTCAGCTCGAAGCAAACTAATTCTGTTTCAGGAGGAGAGGCTGGGAGAGGTGATATTTGGACCCTGTCTTAAAATATGTGCATGCCGGCTTAATATGCCTGCCACTTGCCTCTGGGCAACATGTTTGGCTCCAGAGACCAAATCTAGCATCAACTCATTAGGTAGCCAGTTCTCTTTCCTAACAAGGAAGCAATTTGTTCCTGCCTACAGTTGGTACTTCAGCTATGCCCGACCAGTCTCCTTTGACCAAAATTGATCTTGATGCATGAGAACAATGCTTCCTGAACAAACCTGCTCTTGCAGAAAGACTCACAAGCAGAGTGTGCAGAACGCAACCACCGAGATGTGTTAATGGGGAATCTTTCTGATGTTTCCCGAGTGCTTGAAGAGAAGCTGGCCTGACAACTGGCTGTCACTCAGTTTAGCTTCCCCCACCAGAGATGATGATGCCTCGAACTCTGGGCAGAACCCAAGTTCGCTTTCAACCGCGCAGGACGAGTCAACGCCGGATTTGCTGTCCTTGCCGCTGATTCTCCTAATTAGAGCTGCCGTTCATCGGAGGGATTTTCCATGTACTGTAATCCCATTTGGAAACACAAGCAGTATCACATTCCCAGAAAGCCAAGTTCTAAAGACGCTTCCAGGCCAGTTTAATTGCTGCTGTAACCAACTTAAGCACAGTCGGAACGAACGATCGAGGGCTATTACCAAGGGCTACTACCGACATTATGGGCTTATATTGGAAATCCATTTTTCTAGGGCACGGCTTTCGAGCCAACATCTTCTGTTCATACATTGGCAGTCAGTGCCGTAATGGGTTTCCCCAAGGGATTGGATCAAATATGCTCTGAGTAGTCTGGTACTTGGGGATAACCAGATTTTTAACATGGACAGGATTAAAATGAGAGTTTGGGCACATTCAACATGCTTCCCTCCCCTCTCCTCCAAGCTTTTTTGAACCGATACCTTTAAAGGTAGAGAGTTACTGCACTGATTTGCAGCTTTTGCAACCCACCCAAAGTATTCCGGTCCCATCTGTAGAGCAGCATTTGGAGAATCGCTGCTCAAATGCCTTGCAATTGTTTTCAGTGCAACTAAATTCTCACCACAAATGGCGGGGGCTTTTGGATCCCGATAACAAAATATGCTAACATTTTGACCGCTTAAGAAAACATTCCTCTGGGTTTGAAGATCTATATAAGATCTAGCTTGGTTCTGCAGGGCCTGTAAGACGGAGCTCTTCCACTGAGCTCTGGATTGGGGCCAGGGATAAGTAAGATCAAATGGGCGTCCCCTGGGAAACCCCCCCACCCCCCGCAGCCAGGCTACACCTGGAGATGACACTGGTGCACTGAGAAGGGTTTAATGCTTTTAAATGCTTTTCTTGAGATGGCTATTGTTTAATGTTTTATGGTTTCATTAATATTTATTTAGAGTTAATGTATTTTTTGGGCTGTTCTTCTTGCTGTTGTACACCACCCTGAGCTGGTAGGGAGGCCGGTATATAAATTAGATAACAATAGATTCACTTCTCATTAGTATTATTATGGTCACTGTTGTTTTCGTCACTCATGCCTGAACTATCACACCTGTTTGCCCAAGGCCACTGCATGATGCAGGTAAAATTCAGACTACGAATCCGATCAAAATTCATTCTCTTATCCACAGGGGTGGCCCAAACTGTGGCTCTCCAGAGGTCCATGGACTACAATTCCCACAAGCCCTTGCCAGCACATGTATGTGCTGGCAAGGGCTTGTGGGAATTGTAGTCCATGGACCTCTGGAGAGTCACAGTTTGGCCACCCCTGAGCCTTTGTTATTACTATAGATTGCTTAAAAGTTGGTCCCGTGCTCAGCCAAGGGATTTAGACTTGATAACTGCCTGGACCCTAGCATTTTGTTTTCAAGTATTCATACCTGCTTAGGCCCTGAAAACAGGGGACATTAAACATCAAAAGAAATTGCCTTTTTTTTTTTTTGTCCGTGAAGCAAAACACAGCTAATTTTTGCAGGCATGTCACTCAGGATTTCGTTCTGACACGCACAAGAAAACGATAACCACAAGCATAAATTCAGATCAGGTTTTAGATAGCAAATCTAATATCAGCTGAGTTCTCATTCCGTTACAGAAACTGGGGTTGTTCTTGGTGTGCTGTTATTCCTCTCTAATTTCATGTCGCTCAGAGAAGAATATCATAGTGTTCGATCTAACTGAGCAGCGTGTTGCTTTTTTGAACAGAATCACGGATCCTTTCTAAAGCCGCCGGGTTTACTGCGTGATGGCTCAGTGCTGTGACTTCCCGGTCCTGATTTAATTACCGCATGATAGAATAGCCCGATAGGCTAGATATCAGGGAAAAAATTTTCACAGTCAGAGTAGTTCAGCAGTGGAATAGGCTGCCTAAGGAGGTGGTGAGCTCCCCCTCACTGGCAGTCTTCAAGCAAAGGTTGGATGCACACTTTTCTTGGATGCTTTAGGATGCTGTGGGCTGATCCTGCGTTGAGCAGGGGGTTGGACTAGATGGCCTGTATGGCCCCTTCCAACTCTATGATTCTATGATTCTATGATTCAGTGCCTCTGGGGTTTTATCTGCTAAGTTAAAATGATGTGGTCCCAACCTACAGGTGACAGCATGAAAAGAAATACAGAGTCATTGGGAACAACTGATGCCCTTTGGCTTATATGGGGCATCATTATGAGGGATAGTGGCCATGGGGCTGCAACAACTGATTGCATTCTTGAAGTAGGTCGGTTGAAGTAACTCACGAGACGGGTACCCGTGGTCCGTCCCAGCAACAGTATTTCCTTCACTATGTTTCCCCTGGAATTAAAACCAAACAAATGGTGACCGTATAAACCAAGCCTGTTTTTCCCATTTGATCCTTGCATCCATTAAACACCTTTATTATGCTGTATGCTAATTTTCTGCTCACTTATATGCATGGACCGGTAGCTTCTCTCTCAGTGTATCTGAAGAAGCATGCATGCGCACAAATAGTTACACCCAGAATAAAACTTTGTTGGTGCCATTGGAACTTGGTTCTAGGTACGAAAATGCTATTCTCTTTTCAACTCACCAGCTGCAGGCACGCTTTTAAGAATGCCAGCACCGAGAATGTGTTTTGATGTTGTTCCTCAGGGAAGCAGCAAGGATTCCAGCCTTCGTGGATCTGGAATGAACTTAGCCCGTTGTGAGCAACACAATACCCAGCATTGTGAATTATGAATGACAACTTTGTCTAGGACAAATGCCTTTATGGGGGGGAAAAAACCAAGCAAGAGAACACCACCAGGAACGTTAAGCATTGCCTTTGCAGCTGGGACAAGAGAATCGGTTTGCAGTGCCTCCCTCCGGGGAGAAGTCTGCTGAATTTGGTGTTAGGTTTCGGAACAGTAGAAAACAGTATACAGAACCCTGATGGGGGAATGCGGGCAAGCATGTCCTAAAAGCAAACAAAACCAATAGGCAAAAAGTGGTATGTTCTTGAAATTTATTAAATGCAGTCCTGGGTTATTTAAATGTTTTTGCAACCATGGTTGCAAAAACATTTAAATAACCTAGGACTGCATTTAATAACCATGGTTGCAAAAACATTTAAATAACCCAGGACTGCATTTAATAAATTTCAAGAACATACCACTTTTTGCCTATTGGTTTCGTTTGCTTTTAGGTATATTTCCTAGGAGTGCATTTAAAAAATTTCAAGAGGACACTCTTTGCCTATCGGTTTCGTTTGCTTTTGGGTATATTTCCATGAGGAACCCACAGTGTTTCTTTATATGGCAAGCATGGCCTGGCAGGGGCTCATGGGAATTGTAGTCCATGGACATCTGGAGGGCCACAGTTCAGCCAACCCTGCCATATGCGATTCCCCCCCCCCCCAAGTGTACCTTTTCAAGTGAAACCAAAGTGTCCATCTCTGTGCTATAATGGAGGATATGGCAAACCTGACATAAATCCCGGGTTTGGAGAAAAATATAAAATTAAATAAAAACTAACAGGCAGAGAGAGAAAGAGAGAGAGAGAGACAGAGAGAGACAGAGACAGAGAGACAGAGAGACAGAGAGACAGAGAGAGAGAGAGAGAGAGAGAGAGAGAGAGTCCCTCCCCCTTTAGATATTCTGACAAGCAGCCTTGCAAGGAAACCTTATAAGATCTCCGTTCCCATTTTAGGCTGCCAAGGCAGTCTTCCACAACAGCTCCATCTAATGCACTGTTGCAGGGCACAGACTTCAGAATTTGGTACCCCATCCCAACATTGGATGCTCGGTGAGTCACATAGCGCTGAAGCTGGTTCCATGAAGCACAGTGCGTGAGACGGCCTCAAGTAGCTCACAGGGCAGGCAGGGAGGGAATGGGTGCTGGCCCTACTCCAGGGAGGAGGGGTTGGTGGTGGGGGGGGATGTATTTTCCCCACCTTTATGCATTCTCACAGATCCATCTCCTTGTGCATTCCTGTAAAAGGGCCGTCAAGCCGCAGCTGACATTTGATGCCGCTCCAGGTTTTCCAAGGCAAGAGACGTCCCGAGGTAGAAGAAGAAGAAGAAGAAGAGTTGGTTCTTATATGCCGCTTTTCCCTACCCGAAGGAGGCTCAAAGCGGCTTACAGTCGCCTTCCCTTTCCTCTCCCCACAACAGACACCCTGTGGGGTGGGTGAGGCTGAGAGAGCCCTGATATCACTGCCCGGTCAGAACAGTTTTGTCTGCCATTGCCTTCTTCTGCATCGTTGGTCTCCCATTCACATACTTGCTAGGTCCAACCCCACCGAGCTTCCAAAATTGGATGGGATGGAGCTGTCCAGGCCCATCTTCATGCATCAGGGTTTCGTGAAACCCTGGGGTTTCCTGATGGCCCTGGAAGAGTCTCCCAAATGGGTGGGAGCTAAATGTTGTATACTTTTTAACCATTGTTCGGCGTTTATCAGGTGATATGGCCATATATGTTCGTGTCAACATGCCCCCCCTCCCAAAATGGCCAATGATGGGCCCGGAGGGAAGAAGAGGGGTCCTAGGTGGGCATCTACACAGCTCTGCTTCTCAACCATATTCTGCATGATTGCGCCATTTCTGGAGTTTCTCACAGCCTGAAGAATGTTTCAAGGGTTTCTCAATGGTAAAAAAGTTGAGATAGGCTGTCATTCACTGATTTTTCTGTGTGCAGATATTGTTGGGAACCTGCCTGCATTTTACAACCAATTTGCAGAGCCCAGGGAAGAAAACGGAGAGAAAATAAAGTATTGTGGCTTTGATTTGCGCCAGGGAGATATGAACTTGCAATTGATTTGGGGGTAGAAGCAGCCGAAATGAGTAGTTTGAACGATCTCCAATCAGCAGGACTCTAAGAAGAAGGGCTGTAATGGAGAACGAAGACCTATAAAAGACCCCTTGCCCACCACAAAGGATCTTATCCCGGAAATACGTATCCCTGGGGAGTGATGAGAGTCTTCTGGGTGCCCTCTGCATTCATGCCCCGGCTGATATCTGCCATGCCTTATGTACCATGCAGAACCCTCTGGAGTTTGAAGGCAAACATTCCTTGGCAAACAAGCGAAGGTAGGAAGAGTTGTGGGTAGAAAGTTTGAAAAGCACTGACCCGAGTTTGCAAGCTGTCAGCACTTTCCCAGTAAATAGCAACGGCGTCTACTGCCAAAAAGCCCATTAAAACTAGAGTAAAGTACGCCTGATCTCTGAGAACGGAATAAGACAAGAAAGCACTTTTCTTTCCTTTTTTTTCCACCCCAGAACAAGTCGGGAGTATGAAATTTCTCGCTCCGAAATTCCTCGCTCTCTTGAATCGTCTTCCAGATTAAAGCCCATCTGAGATGAAGGAAGGAGAGCCGAATCTATATCTTACGGGTAGAAAGACAGATTCAAGCGGGTCGCCGTGTTGGTCTGAAGCAGCATAACAAAACAAGATCAGGGTCCAGTGGCACCTTTAAGACCAACAAAGATTTATTCAAGGCGTGAGCTTTCGAGTGCTTGCACTCGAAAGCTCACGCCTTGAATAAATCTTTGTTGGTCTTAAACGTGCCACTGGACTCTGATCTTGTTTGGTTAGAAAGACAGGTGTGGATTTGTTGCACGCCAGGGTCTCGGGGCTAACCGTCTGTCTTCCTCCTGGATCCGGTATCCGTTGAAGGCTGCCTGGTGGAACGTCGGTGTCATATTGTTGCCTTGTATCGTTGCAGTTAAAAGAACACGATACATTATTGAACAGGCTTAAAAGAGCACAGACCGAGTTTCTTTTTAAATGTTAATGTAATCCATGCGATGGCACTCGTGAAGGTTGTGAAAATGAAATCCGAAGGGCTGACGCCGAATCCGTTTCTCGTTTTGCTGCCGTGACAGCTTCCCGCGGAACGGTGTTCCTTTCCCGATCAGAGGTGTCTGGCATTTAGATCCTGCAGACTGGCAACCTCTCAGAAAGCTCTTGTGTGTGCGCGCCATATGTAAATTTCATGCAAATTTGATTGGTTAATTGTTGACAGAACCTGCGGTTCATAGCTAGAGATGTAATTCAAAAACAACCAACAACCCTTCATTAATTCACAGTCATATCAATGACCTTTCAGATTAAAAAAAAAACTCTTTTCCTCCTAAACGTGTGAAAATGTTACTCGAACATGACTGAATCTGTTCCAATATCGCCATTAAGGGCTGGAGGTATATTTGGTGCTTCAGGAGTTACCAGATATTTCAGCAAATGACCCACTTAGCCACAGTGAGCGTGAGAATCTTCCCGGTATCCAGATCGATCAGGCTGTCATACTAGCAGCTGTGCACCTTCTGCTTTTCTAACCAAAAATACTCCCGGCACCAAGGAAATGTGGGTTCTTCTCTCAAATTAGATGTGCAAAATGCTAGTTCGGTGGTTTTCAAACACAGCTGATAAGATCAAGAGCCCAGAGGAGACTGAGGAAATGGCTCTATTTTTTCAGCTAAATATGAGTCTGGTAACACTTTAGAAAGCAACCTGATTTGAAGGGGGGAGGTGGGCTTGAAAATCAAAGCATCACTTGTCAGATCTGAAAGCTATTTCTCAGAGGCTGCTGTTTCTCACTGAACCCTTGTGATCAAGGGCTACCAGGTTCAAGGCGCAGCTTGTGGGTTTCCTGAAATTACAACTGTTCTCCAGACCAGGGGTAGTCAACCTGTGGTCTTCCAGATGTTCATGGACTACAATTCCCATGAGCCCCTGCCAGCGTTTACTTCTAGAGTGACATCACATCCCTGATGATTTCCCTCCCTTTCCCACCCTCCTTTGACACCCATAGTTCCAGGAATACCCAAGCTGGCTTGGCAAAGGTAGTGTAGTGGTTGCAATGTCAGTTTAGTATTTGGGAGATCCCAACTCTGCCATGGAAGCTCACTGGGTGACATTCAGACAGTCACTCTCTTTCTACCTAGCCTACTTCTCAGGGTTGTTGTGAAGATGAAATGGAAGAGGGGAGGATGATGTTGTAGAAGAAGAGAAGCATGTTGCCATTGAGTTGCAAACTACTGTTGGTGACCCCATCTATAAAGGCCAACAGAGCTGGTCTGTCATGTTCTTCCTCAGCATCGTGCCCCCCGGTCTTCCTTGGTGGGCTCCCATCCAAGTACTGCCCTGTTTAGCATTATGATCTGATGAGCTCAGGGTTAACTGGGTATCTCAGGTTGCTCTGAATCCCCAGTGGGGGAGAAAGGCAGGATATAAATGGCAAAATAGATATGGAACATGGCAAAGAGAAGAAGAACAGCTGGCTTTTTGCGTCCTGCTTTTTACTACCGAAAGGAGCCTCAAAGCAGCTTACAATGGCCTAACCCTAACCCTGTGAGGTAGGTGAGGCTGAGAGAGCTCTGAGAGAACTGTGACTGGCCCAAGGTCACCCAGCTGGCTACAGGCAGATAAGCAGGGACTTAAACCCTGTTTTCCAGATCAGAAGCCACCGCTCTTAACCTCAACACCAAGCTGGTTGTGGAAAGGAAGTTCTGTGCAGATGAGACAGGGTCTCGCTCCCACCCCCCACCCATCCATGCTAATTCTGAAGGCTCTCCTTGGCCTCATTTGCAAAGTTTTTGCAGTGACACGACTCAGCCTCAATCAAGGAAACAGAGCCCTACAGAACACCTGCAAACCGTGCCTGTGTTATGCACCATCACACAGTCAGGATCTCAAGGTTCTTACTTGCAGATCAGCTTTTGGGTGCTTTAGGATTGCCGGGGATATAATCAGCCATTTTTAGCTTCTAGGTAACATCAGTTTTCTCAGGCTTGAAAAATGAGGAATCTGTGCCTGACTGTCGTGGATCCGACGGCACATTTCCGTGAATGGAAGGAGCTCTACCCACAGAAGGTGGCATTTTCTGCAGAATGAGCACAGCATGACCTCTATGGACCATGAAGGTCACACCTCTCTTCCCAACTCTAAAATGCCAAGTGCAGTTTCATGCTACCGCAGTTTACACTAAGGCTATGCGCCGAAAGGGAGAGGGGATTTAACACTATGACCCCTTTCTCCCAACTCTGTGGAATTCCTTGTCTGCCTGATATAAAGGGTGGAGGCTAGAGAGAATCTTTGTCGGGAAGTGCGTGGTGGGTCTCAGGAGACATGCCCCTGGTGTTGTCCACCATCAGTGTCCCCTGGCCCATCCCCATTTGGGCCCCCTTCTTTCAGATGGTGGCCACCGTTGAGCAAACGGTGATGCTTCCTAGGAGCAGAGGCAGAGAGAGGGATCGGGCAAGTGAGAGGAACTGTTCCCAGCTGTGCTCTTATCGGCCCTGGCTGGAAGTCAACAGCACAGTGAAAGGACATTTGCACGGAGTCAAGGCAGCCTTTGCCAGTCTATGCCCGGCAGACAGAAGTCAGGTTGGTACACAGGGAAGTAGCAAAGCAGCGTGATCTGAGGTTTGGGGCAGGTGGCAATCTGTCAAGGTCGTGATCCATCCAGATCAAGAAGAGGCAGGAGGTCAGGCTGGGCAGGAGTCTAGGTGCATGGGCGTGGATGAGGCAGCAGTCTCTCACTCGTTGCACCCAGGCTGAGCACTCAGTACCTCAGGCTGAGTCATGGTAAAAAAACAGGAGTAGCATCTACAAGGGTTACTCAGGGAGTCCAAGTCTTTCAGTCCTCATCCTGACCGTTTATGCACTGGGAACTTCACTGCCCCAGCTCCCATGCAGGAGCAGAAATTTGGGGCGGGTGAGGCACACCAGGCCAAGTTCTCCTCCGTGGATGTGCAGGAAGTGGTGGGGCAACCTGCCATGACTAAAACCCCAGCCTGCAGCCCGGCATGCAACCTCCAGTGCATAAATGGTCCCTGTGAGGATTCAGGTATGTCCTCTAGCCTTTGGTAGAGGGTAACAAGCAGACATCCAGGCACTTCTTCGTCTGAGACTTAGGTCCTGTCTCTGCCACCATTGCTTGAAAGGTTCACCACTGCGCCATGGCTCCTTCCTGCTCGTGGCTTCTCAGTTGGTGCTCAGCAGAGGTTCCTCTCCCTCCTCCTCTGCCTCTTCACCAGCCTCCAGGGGCTGACGTCTGACAGATTGCTTTCTCCCCCATCCTCATTTGCTTGCCTACAAGTGGCTTGAATGAACCAGTAGCCCCAGGGGGAGACCAGCCCACATGGAACTAGAGGGCAGGGGCCACTGTAGCTGTGTCAAGGGATATCACAGGGTTGGCAAAGGACTCTCCTGAGTATCTTGGGTATTGGCAGCTGGTAACATCTGTTACTTCCATGCTGTAATGACATCACTTCCTGAGATGGAAAGACCACCTTCTCCTTGGGAGGGCAAAGCAGTTTTAACCCCCCCAAGTGGTTCTTGTTCCTTGAGGTTTAGTCCACAGATAACCTCCCGCCTCCAAACATTCCAAGCAATTTGGGGTTAATTCAAAAATCAGATTCCTCTTTGGTCATGTCTACAATCCTGCCTTGCTTTGTTTCCCTCTTCATATGCAAGTCCTCAAGACTAAAGAGCATTGAATATTCATTTAAATGCTGAATATTCATGGCCACCCAAAGCAAACTTGGAATCGCACAATGGGAGATAGGAGACGTCTCACTTAGCTGTGGAACACAAATGATACTCATTTTGAAGATGAGTTGTGAAATATTGGTAATGCAGTGATTTACGGTTAAATACTTCACTTTCAGGACATTAAAAAAGTATTCCAATTAAAAGCAAGGTTTTCATGAGTTGCTCCAGAACATGTCAGTAGTGAGAAAGATTTTAGAATGTGACAGAAGGATCTGAAGCATCAGATTTATGTATTATTAAATTTATGTACCATTAAATTTATAGACTGCTCCTCCCTAGGGTTGGGTGCTTCGGCATCCAAAGCGGCTGTTCGCGCCTGAAGCAGCCAGAGCCACGGCATGGAGGGGAGGGGGGGAGGTGCTGGCGCATAATTAACAGCATAAGAAGAGCTCTGCTGGATCAGACCAGCCGGGCATCCAGTCCGGCACCCTGTCTCACACAAGGGCAAGCCAATTGCTTATTTCAAGATGGAATGGGGAAAAGGCCCTTTGTTTTAACTGTGGAATGTGGGCAGTGTGGAGAGACCTCATCCAAGAATTCCCAAGCCCAAGGTGGTGGTCATCGGCAGTTCAGGAAGCCTGAGTGGGGTAAGGGAATTCTGCCAGTAGACAAAATTCATTTAAAAACCTGCAATACTAACGTGGAGTTGTAGGAAATCATTTGCGGTAGCTGGAGGGCAGGAGGGTGTAGTGCTGCTAATGGTTTGTAGCACTGACAAAAAAGCTAGAGCTAAACTTGTATTTTATGAGTAAGACGGATCCTGCCCTCCCCAGCTCAGAACTTGAACGAAAGCCAGCAAAGCTCAGGCGTCTAAACTCTAGACAGTTAATTTTATATTTTGCAAGAGAGCGTTGGGTTATTTTTTGCCGAGCGAGACAAGTGGTCTTATTGTCTCCGACTTCAAATTAATATTCGGTTGCGGTAGCTTAATTAAACTCTCATTAAGTAGCTCCATATTTCTTGCAAGTACCGAGGCTTGGCCTGAATTTAATTGCAAACGGCTAGATACAAACACCAGCTGCTTTCAAAAAAACAAAGCCCAATTTTCCCGCCGGTTATGGTTGAATCCTGCAGGAATGATTGACATCAGGAACGGGCAGAATGCAGATCTGGGACCAGTTGGTAGAGTGCTAGATGATTCCTGGTGAGGCACCTGTTTGCCGCTCAGATTTACTGGGGGGGGGGGAAGTATTACTTAGTGGATTTAATTCCCTGTCATCCAGGTCAGAACTGGATGCTTTAGGCTAATCTTGCATTGAGTGGGGGGTTGGACTAGAGCAGGGGTGGGCAAACTGTGGCCCTCTAGACATCCATGGACTACAATTCCCATGATCCCCTGCCAGCGAATGCTGGCAGGGGATCATGGGAATTGTAGTCCGTGGACATCTGGAGGGCCACAGTTTGCCCACCCCTGGCCGAGAGGGCCTGGATCGCCCTTTCGAACTCTATGATGCTGTGGTTCTACAATTCTGTAACAGGCCTTTTGAGCTTGATTTGGAAACTAGAAGGAAGCTTATGAAGGTGTTTCAAGATGGCAGCCACACGCTTTTTTGACCCACATGCTGCTATTGGCAGGGTGCCACAACTCCCCAAAGGCAGTCCACGATACACTCAGTTCCAGGCATTTGGAACAAAACTGCAGTTAGTCTTTATTTGAAGGGAAATCAGGAGCATAAGAGAGAAGTCATTGTATAGGCAAGATGGTTGTTGAAGATGCTAACTCCGTCAGGGGCCAGGGCAATTATACCTTTGGACCCCCACCCACACAGTCAGGCAGGAAAGTTTGTTCTCAGAGACAACTCGTTTGATCCAGGAAAGCGTGAAAGCTAGAGTCAGTCTGGTTCGCCAGCAGGTATGAAAACAACTTCACAGAGAGAAACCAACAGGTTTGCATTCTAAGCAGGGACTAGATAAGACATTAACGTAACAGAGCCAGGCCTCTACACCAGAAGGCCAGGCAGAAAACACAAGCACCCACGGGAGGGAGGGACGGACAGGAGAAGTACACCTCCAGTCCTGGAGATAAATAACAGAAACGACAAAATTGATAAGGTGACACAGGGCATTCTTGCAACATGTCCTGTCAAAATGTGTTTGTGTGTGTGTGTGTGATATCCCTACTCAGCTACCTTTCTGAATGGAGAGGAGGCATCACTGAAGAATTAAAAATCCTCAGCGTGAATGTTTAAAGCTTCACTTAGGGTTAGAGTTAGAGCAGTTTCTCAGTGGAACAGGCTTCCTCGGGAGGTGGTGGGTTCTCCATCTTTGGAGATTTTCAAACAGAGGCTGGATAGCCACCTGATGGAGAAGCTGATTCTGTGAAGGTTCAAGGGGGTGGCAGGTGACAGTGGGTGAGTGATAGGGTTGTGAGTGTCCTGCATAGTGAGGGGGCTGGACTAGATGACCCAGGAGGTCCCTTCCAAGTCTATGATTCTAGGATTCTATGGTTGGTTCACACATGCTCAGTTACACTGAATGAATGTGGGAATGGGCTGCATTTCAAGAGACAGTCGATAACACCAGAATCCCCGCACTTAAGGATACATCTTTCCTTCAAAGGATTTGGTTTGGAGTTCCCCCAAGGAATACTAGGGATCATGACGTGGGGACAGGAAATTACAAACCACCTCCGAAATGTCCATTGCCGTGGGTCTCCCTGCTATAAAACACACATCCATATGATTGATAAATAAATAAATAAAATTTGCTCCTACATGTTGTCATCCCCTGTCGCTAAAGTTATCAAGTGATGACTGTCCATGTATGAACCGGCTTTAAAGAGGGTGAAAATGCGATCTATTGGGACACTTACATTCTCGGAAAGAGTTAAAGAGTTGTTGTACTTCTGGTAAGAGAACTGTAGCTGTTTTGCAAAGGGGCTCCCATTTGGCCACAGGCATACATTAAACCAGATAAACGCTTCACGCGACGGGTGGGGAGAGGTGGGGGTGACCACCCGCCTCGTCTCCATACATCTGAGGCGATGCTTAACAAGACACCAATTCCTGGTTTCTATAATGAATAGGAACCCTGTGGGTGTGTGTGGGTGTGGGTACAAATGCACCATTTACTTATTTTTTTAATTTAAAAGTTTATTATTAAGAAAAGCGCATTTTCCGCATACATCAGAAATAGAATAAATAGGAAAAATATAGCAATTAGGATCACGTTAAAGAGAAAATGCCATAAATATTATCCTCCAGATTATTATGCGGCTGCGTAGCATACAAGAATGGTTGCTAGGATGGGGAGAAATTATTTTTGTACAACTTTTTGCTTCCTTTAAAAGCTCATGCATGATTCTTGGAGTAGTGGTTGGTATAGTGGTTAAGAGCAACAGCTCCTAATCTGGTGAGCCAGATTTGATTCCCCACTCCTCCTCCACATGCAGTCAGTTGCGTGACCTTGGGCTAGTCACAGTCCTAATAGTGCTGTTCTCACAGAGCAGGGCTGTCTCAGCCCCAGCTACCTCACAGGAGGGGAAGGGAAGGCCTTGTAAGCCGCTTTGAGATTCCTTTGGGTAGTGAAAAGCGGAGTATAGAAACCAGCTCTTCTTCTTCTTACCATTTCAGCTATTTTCACAGTGTTGAACAACTGACTTCTCAGTTGAGGAAACGGCCCAGTGTCAGTTTTTTGCTATTAAAATTGTAGGCGTTGTTAAACCAACCTGGTATGTCCCTACTCTATGGTATCTTCAAAAAGAAAAGAAAAGCCATACACAGTATAACCGATGAATCAGCAGTACAGTATAATTAACCATTTCGGATATTAAATATGCAAACTTCTTTGCAACAAGTTTACTTTTTGGGGATAAGTTATCAAATATGGATCATACCTGCCTTCTGCCAATTAAGATCTCCAACATTTATCATGGTTACTTTGATCATTTATTTTAACTTCCCGGGAAGGAACTTCCCGGGAAGCATAGTATAGCTCATTTCTCATCAGATCTCAGAAACTGAGCAGGGCCGGTAGTTGGAAGGGAGAACACCAAGGAAGACTCTGCAGAGGAAAGCAACGGCAGAGGTGCCCCAGAAGCCTCTTGCTGGGCTCAGCATATGTCAGTTGCAATTTGACAGGGCTTACATATGTAGTATACTAGTAGCATGACTCTCTATGGCAGGACTGGCCAGAGCTAGTACTTGAATGGGAGACCACCAAGGAAGTCTCTGCAGAGGAAAGCAATGGCAGAGGTGCCCCAGAAGCCTCTTGCTGGGCTCAGCATAAGGCAGTTGCAATTTGACAGTGCTTACATATGTAGTATACTAGTAGCATGACTCTCTATGGCAGGACTGGCCAGAGCTAGTACTTGAATGGGAGACCACCAAGGAAGTCTCTGCAGAGGAAAGCAATGGCAGAGGTGCCCCAGAAGCCTCTTGCTGGGCTTACCAATGGAAGCATTGTCAATAGCAGTTTGATAGTGCTTACATATATGTATTATACTGGTGGCATGACTCTTTATGACACGGCTGGCCACAGCTAGAACTTGAATGGGAAACCACCGAGGAAGACGGGTTACTGTGCAGAGGACAGCAATCTCTGTCTGCCTCTCTTAATTTTATCCCATCCAGCCATCCTCCAAGAAGGTGAGGATGAGATACATGCTTTTCCCTTTCTCCTGAGAGTTTAGAATAGGCTGAGGAAGTCTGGTTATTTTTTTAAATCCTGTGCTAGCCCAACTGGGATAGTCCAGGCTAATCTGATCCCATTGTATCTTGGAAACTACCCAGGGTGTGAGGTAGGTGGGGCTGAGAGAGCTCTGACAGAACTGCTTGGTGAGAACAGCTCTAACAAGACTGTGACTAGCCAAAGGGCACCCAGCTGGCTGCATGTGGAGGAGTGGGGAATCAAACCGAGTTCTCCAGATAAGAGTCTGCTAATCTAAACCACTGTACCATTTTCATCTATATCTGCTTGTGAATCCATCACTGAGATGCGCTGATGCCTCTGGAATTTTTCCAGCATTATGACTGAGTCACAGCGGTGATCCTTGTGGTGTGTTCCATCAGAGGGAAACTCTGCTCTCTGTGTTAAAAATTGGTTCTCTAGGAGGAAAATCTAAACCTTTGCTCTGCTTCTTTGCACAAGACATCCCAACCTTTCCTTTTGCAACTCAGTTTGTGTGTTCTGCATGCAGATTTTAAAATTTGCACATTGCAGATGAGATTTGCTTTCATCGGGCTGATCCGCCAAGGTGCGGCGCTTATTTAAAAAACAAAAACTGTTTCCCTTGTTTCTCCAAGCAGCAATGATCTGTTCATTATGAGAAGCCGGCAAGTGTAAAATGAGCTGCTCGCGAACAAGATACGTTCTTTCTAGAGGGCTAAGCTACAGAGAGAGTAGGGAAAACCTTCAGAAAGACACTGAACGCAGAGGAAGAAATAAAACACAATCCAAACAGACGCTACAGAAACACCTGTCTTTGATAGCGTCCTAAAAAGCTCACGGATGACCTGTCATGTTTCCTTTTTCAAATGGTAATAAACCAGTCCTACTGGATTTTGGAGGTCTAGTGACAGAGGCACTGTGGCTCAGCTCAAAGAAACTGTGGGTTATTTAAATTCTATTTAGGTTGTGAAGCTAGGATTTTAGCTGGCAAATAGCCGGCAGAATCTTGGTTTGCCTGGACTAAATGCTGGTTTCACATCGTCCTTGGTTCCCATTTGCTTCCTCTGCAGAGACTCAATAGATATCCCGGGTTGTTTTGTAGCAAAGGGCAGTGCAGGGGAACAATGAGGAATTAAACTGAGACGTCTGTGTAGCTAATGAGTTAATACTCCTTAGGAAACCTAAGGTAACCCCTTGATGGCAACTGTACTTGTACTGCAGGCATGTTAGATTCAGAAGAAGTGTGCATGTACATGAAAGCTTACACCCAGAACGAAACTGAATTGGTCTTAAAGAAGCCACTGGACTCAAACGTTGTTCAGTGTGCATCTCGGCTAACGGGCTGGTCGCATTCACACATATTTTTAGGGCACGCCTATAAGTAGTTTTTTTCTTGAAGGAGCTGTGTGGTCACAGCCCTGCACAGTTGGTTAAAATGTGCTGTTTTCTGTGGAATTTAAGGAAATTAATACTGTGCAGAATAATGTAATGGGAGCCTTGGGTTACAATCCTAGAATCATAGAGTTGGAAGGGACCTCATGGGTCATCTAGTCCAGCCCCCTGCAGGACACTCACATCCCAATTGCTCACCCACTGTAACCTGCCACCCCTTTAAGCCTTCACAGAATCAGCCTCTCCGTCAGATGGCCATCTAGCCTCTGTTTTATAATTTTCAAAGGTGGAGAACCCACCACCTCCCGAGGAAGCCTGTTCCACTGAGAAACCGCTCTCACTGTCAGGAACTTTTTCTGGATGTTTAGATGGAATTTCTTTTTAATTAATTTCATCCCATTGCTTCTGGTCCATCCCTCCAGGACAAGAGAGAACAACTCTGCTCCATGCTCTATATGGCAGCCTTTTAAATACTTGAAGATGGTTATCAGATCCCCTCTCAGTTGTCTCCGCTCCTGGCTAAACAGACTAAGTTCCCTCAACATTTCCTCCTATGTCTTGGTCTCCAAAACTCTCACGTACTCCTGTCTTATTAAAATCAGTGTGGCTTATCTTACTACTGCAACTCATCCTTTAGCACTGGGATGTCTGAATAGTAGCACACAATTTCAAAGACTATTATTCTGTGGAGTTCTCTTGAGCTGCTAATACAAATTCGGCAGAAACCAGTAACAGGAGTGCCCATTAGACATGATCAATTACATCCCATTCCAATTTAGCGATAAATTATGGGTCTGAGTTGGTGGGAGGAAATACATTCAGTCATGCTGTGAGATTTCTGTCGTGCCTGTTAGTATTTCATACTTGTAATGGTTGGTCTGGTCTAGCCCAATCTCATCGGATCCTGGAAGCTGAGCAGGGGTGGCCCCAGCAGTGTTTGATTGGGAGTCCACCAAGGAGATTCAGGGCTGTGACCGAGAGGCAGACAATGGCAAATCATAGAATCATGGAGTTGGAAGGGGCCATATGGGCCATCTAGTCCAACCCCCTGCTCAACGCAGGATCAGCCCATCTCTGAATGTCTCTTGTCTTGAAAGCTTTATGGCCAAACTGTAGCTCTCCAGATGTCTGTGAAGTACAATTACCATGCCATCTGCATGCTGGCAGGGGCTCATGGTAATTGTAGTCCACAGACATTTGGAAAGCCACTGTTTGGCCACCCCTGCCTTAGGGGTTCACCATTAGTTAGCTGTGACTATGTGGGGAAAAAAGAGAGATTGGAATACATATGCAATGCAAAAACGTCAGAAGTGCCCTGCATGAGCAGAGATGTCCAATACTGGCCGGACAGCTTCTCTGGAAAGCTCACAAGCAGGAAATGAAAGCCTATGCCCCTGTCCCCTTTCTTCTAACCTAAATATCTGGTATGAAGCAGTATTTCATCTGTGAGGCCCTTTTTAACTTCCTGGCTGGTGGGCATTCATAAGAGCCCCTGATTTTTTCCGTAAAGGCCTGTCTGTTAGAACAAATTGATTGGTGGATTGATGGATTGATTGCATTCATAGGACTGCCCATTTCAGTGCATTGCACAGCAATGAAAAAAAAACAATAGACAACAAACAAGAAAATTTATTTAAATTGCTTAAAGACTATTGCAAGGCAGCAGTTGACATGCTTCCATTCCCAAGTCTGATCCATCTGGGTTTGCTGGGGTGTTCCAAGGGAGGGGAGGGGGGCTTCTGGTGGTCTTTATAGCCTGGCCTCAACCAAACCCCTGGTGGAAGAGCTCCATTTTGCAGGCCCTGCAGAACTCAGTGCCCATGTCTCTGCCTCCTGCAGTGGCCATTTTGTGGTTGTGCCCAATGCTCTTGTCACGATTCCCAAGGACCATTGGCTTATGATACGGCATATTCTGGCGGCCTGCACTATGGGATGCTATACAGCAGGGATGTCTACAAGGACAGCCATCCGTGTGGCACCATCAAGGAAAGGCTGCAGTTGCAGAGAACATTCCAGAGCTTTTAAAGCCATTGAGCTGTTGACGAGCACACAAGGTCATCCTCGAGAGGCGTTGATCATAAACTGCGAAGCAAGCATGATCTGCTGGAAGTCACCTTGATGGAAACATAACAGAAGACTGTCACGTCTATTAGAATACTCAGTCTGGGTTTCAGAGCCACATCGGGGCAAGCCATTAGGCAGAGGTTTTCAGCTTGTGCACGCTAGTTCTTTCACCGCTGCCCCCGTTTCTCCAGTTACCCCAACATGCCCTTGGGAACATCTGAACTGTACGGAAAGTACGTGCTGAGAAGGACCACTCAGGTAGGGCTGGCAGCAGCTCCTGGAGGTAATCTGGGTGCTGTTCTTAAGCCTCTGGAGAGGTAATCGCTGTGTACAAAGAGAGGCATGGTGGAGTGCTACATTTCTGTGCTGTAGGACTGCCTGTTCTCCCAGCTCTCAAATTCTAGTCCGATTGGGGAGGGAGTTTATTAATTCTGTTTACTGTATGTGTATCTAGCGGAGGCTTTCTCAACTTGGCTTTTGTGAAACCCTGGGATTTCTTTATGACCCTGGAAGGGTTTCCTGAATGGGTGGGAGTTCATTTATATTTGTTAAGTATTTGTCAGATGATATGACCGTATATGGACATGTTGACCTTCCCCACCCCTCCCAAGATGGCCAATGATGAGTGCGGGGGGGGGGGGAAGGGGAGGAGCCGCGGTTGGGCGTGTCCACAGCTCTGCTTCCCAACCATATTCTGCATCATCGTGCCACTTCTGGGGTTTTTCAAAGCCTGAAGAATGTTTCGAGGGTTTCTCAATGGTAAAAAAAAAATTGAAGAAGGCTGGTCTAGTGTAACTTTCTTCCACAGCGCTTAAGGAAGTGCCCAAGGTTCTGTCTTCCAAATACCCCCTCAGTCACCATGTGAGGGAAGTGAAACCAATAGGAAGAATGAGCAGACAAAAAAAAAAATCTCTCCATGACCTTTGCAGCAGAGTGGGGATTTGAACTCGGGTTTCCCCACCCAGAGTGCTATACTATGACCACTACCCTACACTGGCCCTCCAGTGAATAGTTACTCTGTCTTTCTCCTACCCATTCTGCGCCAAATCAAAGCAGAGCCTTCAGTATTGCAGGAGCAGCATCGGAGTTGGTTCCCGGGTTATGTTTATAAAAGCTGAGTCCGTTTTTGTGTGACGACCAGGGTTGTCCAATTGATTTCTCGTCCAAGAGCCCGCTCTCCAGCACTAATGTGACTGTCATGACTCTTTTCAGGCAGTAGGTGAGACACTGAAGAGAAAATGGCTTTGGCTTCAAAAATGTGAGCTGATCTTTTCCTTGGTGGGTTCCTGTTCCTCTTCCTATGCAAGATGTCCAAAAAAAGCACTGCATGCCTTCTAACGCATCCTTTCTAATGGACAGACCATGCTTTCTTCCAGCATTTGGCACCACAGGGCTAACTTCTTTCACCCAAAGCCGCATGATTTATCCTGCTAGCACGAGGTTAGTTCCATGCGGCACATCCAAGGGTCTCATAAACGGGGCGGGCTTTTGAGTTCTTAACATGGGGGCCGAATCACAAACGGAAGAGCCTTGGCCTTGGCCTCTTTGTTCCGCTTTGCAAGCAGAATGTGCTTCCCATCATCCGAAACACTGTGCCCTGACTTGTCACACACCGTTCACCAAATTGCATTTTGCCGTTCTTTGGATGTTTAGAGGAATTGAAAGAAAAAAAACAACTGAGCATGCTTACGTTTTACGACTCGTGATATGAGCATGAACTGTCAGCTGACTGCAGGGCATCGAATAGGTTTCGTTGACGTGTCTTGCCGGAAATTAACAGTGTTGTAGATAACTTTTGGGTTTCAGGAGGAAAAGGTGGCAGGAGCATCACCGGATGTGCCTTGCACCTGGCAGAAAGCAAGAGCGCGACGTCATGAACTGGGCCAGAAAACTATTTCTGATCTTTTGGCACCCACGTTGACATGCTAGATGCCGCATGTACCAATATGAAGTTGTCAGGCCTCCAAGTGAACCATGGGATTTTCCCACCTCTGTTTAATCTGGAGCTTTTAGGCTTGACTTCTGGGCTAGATGCCTGCACTGTTGTACTTACAGCTAGGTTCCCTTCACTGTGTCAGCTGTAGGATTCCCACATTCACAGTTTTGTTAGGCCATACATTTATTAAAATTTATTTGTTTTAAACATTTGTATCCTGCATTATTTCCTTGGACTCAAGGCACCTAATTCCTCTTCTTTACTGCTGCCTAAGAAATATGCTGCTGGACAATCATGCTAGTGTGGGAATCCCGCATCCTTGCCACTGATCAACTGGCTCGTAGGGCTCTTACCAGCAGCAGGGTGACCTAGCCCAGTATCTTGGTGATGTTTGTTGCCATAGGGTTTTTGCCAAAATATCGGAGCGTCCCCATGTCAACATCTGAGATGGCCTGCACTTTTAAGTATTTAACTGCAAGTTGAGTGACAGGCTACTCCAAAGAATCTGATTTGTTAGTATCAGCTGAGCAGAAAAAGACTTGAGAGTTGAATGCTGAGGAGTTTCTGGCAACTTTCAGCCCTAGCTGAGAAGAGTGGAGTGCTGACAGCATCTGAATTCAGCCCTGATTGAGAGCAGTTTACCACAGACTGAGCACTTGGGAGATTGGCAAGGAAGACTGGGTAGTTTGGTGAAGACTCCCATTCGAGCCAATGAAAGAGGATGGGAATTCAAGTGGGAGAAGGATTTCCTATTCAGTCAGAACAGGAAGATAGCTCTGATGGGTAGAGAGATCCTTGGTTTAGTGTGCTTACAGACTTCCTTATAAATTCTTAACAGTCAGCTAAAACTCAAGAAGAGGACAGGGGTGTATAGGGAAGGAGTTTGGGTATCGGATAGAGCATCCCAGCCTTTTGGAAACCAAAAAAGTAAGATGATACTCAAAGAAAGTATAAAAGAACGTTTGGGAAACACTGGAACAAATGCCCTTCCTCATTAAGATTTTAAGTCCCTGTGAATAGCTTAACTCTCATTAGCCTGAAACATATGAACGGTAATCTGTGCATTTACTGATTTTACCTCAGAATTATTTCATCTAGTTTCCCCGGAATTTTTACCCCTGATTTCACCTGATCTTTTCCCCCTCAATGTTGAATAAAATATTTTGTTATTTTGAACTTCCAAAAGCCACGAGAGCCATTTCAATTGTTTAAGTGAAAAATGTGGCTCTTTCAATCTTCCCTCAGGTTCCTGGGTTGAGCCAATAGTAAAATATCACACTGTGACAGGCCTCCCCAGTAAGTGCCCCCCTCCCCATCAGTTGCCAGGGGGTACATGGCAACCCTATTCTAATGTAACATTTCTGACGTCCCTAATTAAAAATTCTGGCGTGAACAGGCTATTGTGTGCTGCTTTTCATCTTTTATTTATTTACTTTTGCATTTGTATGCCGACATTCCCTGAGCGTGAAGGCGGCTCACAGCACTCATATAAACAGTGCAAACAATTATCAATAAAACAATAAAATCAACAAATAAGATCCTAAAATAGGCTTAATTTTTTAAAACAGCAAATTTCAGCAGAGTTGCCTCCTTCTCTCTAAAGAAAGAGGGACACACAAAGTGTGCTCTTGGGGGATCAGTAGGTAGATAGTTGAACCAACAATTTAAATGTTTTATTTAGGGAGGCCAAAGGTTTTAATGGTATTTCTAGGCCTCAGCCATAAGCCTGGTGGAACAACTCCATCTTATAGGCCCTGCAGAATTGTCGGGATCCCACAGAGCCCTGATCTCACTAGACAGAATATTTCTCCAGATCAGGGACTGGGCTAAAAGGCCCTGGCCCTGGTTGAGGCCAGTTTAACCTCTTTGAGGCAGAGGATCTTGAGAAAATTTCGCTCACTAGGTCTTAATCTTCTTGGGGAGACATAGTGGAGGAGGCAGTTATGTCCGTTAAAGGCATATTTTGCTGTCTTTTCAGACAAGGAGTTCCTTTTTCACTCTGACATGATGCTGATCAAAGTTAACAGATAAACAGTTACATTTTAAGGGTGGCCAAGATGGACAGCAAGTGCCATTAGCACCTTAGTGTCCTTGGGCAAATTCTGGAGGGAAATATGTTTCTGTGAATTGCCAGCGTGTAAGGGAAAAGCCCACTGTGGTAAACATGTATTGGCCAGCAGCTGTGACGTTATCAGCATACTACCGAGTCCCTGTTTCACAGCTGCTTTTGGTTTGTTTTTGGTAAAAGAGGAGCACATATATTGCTTTACAAATGTATAAAAGCTAGGCAGAGACCCCCTCAATTGAAGTATGAGGAAAAACATTTTCTAAAATGCTTCCAAATTTAACATGAACTTGTACGAGGCAAATTCCAAAACAGAGCTCATGCCATGGGTAAGAAATCCATCGTGATCACTATTAAGAGTGTTAGTTCAGTCATCATCTGGTGATTACAGCAGCAGGGATTTGATCCAACTTTGAATCTTTGCATGATATCTCAGAATGCCTTGAGCTGAAAGGCATGGGTCACCGATGCAATGAATGACCCGTTTTGTCCCACAGGACTCAGAGGCCTAGAAGCTTATCTTTGCTCAGGAAAAAACCCTAATTATTGCACTAAATCTGGGGCCACATGTGCATAAATTGGCAGGGTTCCACAGGTACACATTGGAATGTACTAAGAGAAAAAGCAAAATTATCTGCGGGGATGCGCCATGTCCGTGATTCATGATTCTGTTCAGGTATTTCTCTGTGAATGAGTAGGCAGCAAAAGGATTGCATTTTTACTCTGTTTATCTCAGGACTCCACATTCATTTGTTGTTTTGTAGAACGCGCTATGCATTCTTTAAAAGAAATGCTTTTTTGAAACCTACACTCTTCCTATCAGTTGGGACCCAATCCAGCTTCCAGTGAGAATTAAAAGAAGCTTTTTACTCTTGAAAACTTTGAGCATTGTTATTCCAAGCGCAACCCCGTGTCCCTTATTTTAAAACGCTATTCATTTTATAATTGCTTTTTCTAATAAGGCAATGCATATATTTGTGTGTGTGCTGTATTTATGTATGTAAAGAAGAATTCATTCCACTCTCTAGAGGGAATAAATCTCTCTTCAAACAAATTCATGTGCTATATTTCATCTGGTTTCCTTGAGACTTTGCTTTTGATCCCGTATTTTGACAGAGATTATTTCCATTTAACAATTAACCAAAATTTTATGCCTCGTTTTATCAATTCAAACGCAGAGAATTTTTTAAAAATGTAGTGCCATATTCCCAAGGGTCAATCCTATTTCACTGGGGAAATTACTTAAGGAAGTTTTTAGCTCATGATGCTGTTTGCTTGATTATTTGCAATTATCACATGATAGCCTGGCAGAACTTCTCTTTTTTTTGTCACATGGTGGCTTGATGTGAGATTATTGTTTTGTCTCCCAAGAACAGGAGCCATCAGTGGGAGTACCTGACAAGATTATCAACTGGTTAACGGGTTGTTACACACTGTTTAAATGCATCCTAGGAGGAGTTTGTCATGATGTTTGAGTTCATAAATGAAGGCTAGAAAAATTGCTTGTTCCAGTTGCTTCTGTTATAAATGATATCATACCTGGTGCCCAATCCTACAATTTTTAACTTCAACGTAAGGCCTTGACATTCATAACAGTAACGCTTAGCATGTACACGCTGTGTTCAAAGTATTTAAGTATGTTGTTACGTTCTTTACAAAAATACAGTAAAAAGACCGATATTGCTCTCCTCCCGTATTGCTGATTAGGGGAGGAGCTGAGGCGAAAGGGGTGTGGCCCCCTTACGGGCATCTAGAAAGTTCCTTCCGGAAACACAGCATGAACGAGGGACCTATTGATTCATTAGCTCATCTCTTAGCCACAGTGCTGTGCTACATAGACAGGGCCACTTCTTTTGACAAACAAAGCACATAAATCAAATTTCTAAAGCTGCGTTTGTCGACCGTACGTGGATAATCCAGTCATAATCCACTGGATCCTGTGAGGAGTCCTGAGGGAAATGTCGTTCCCTCAGGAGAGCAAAACCAAAAATAAAATTAAAAAATTAGGTTTTTATGAAGTACAAGTGCAGTATTGGGCACCACATATATTGGTTCTTGTTCTTAACAAATTCTGATTTCTTTTCTTTTTGACATTATTGAACGAGTGACTTTTTCTTTTTTAGCCATCTACCGCAGAACACCTGAATGTAATTTCTGCACTGTTTGGGGATCAGTATTAATGATAAGATATTGCTGTATCTGTAACCGGTGACTGACGTTTTGTCCTGACGCGAGTCATTGTTGATTTCACTGTTATAGGGGAAAGGCTCTAGGGCGGCAGATAAGGCTGTTGCCATGGTGATGAAGGAGATACCGAGGGAGGAGTCTGCGGAGGAAAAGCCCCTCCTTACTATGAAATCACAGGTGGGCAGAATGGTAGGATTCCAAGGAGGAAGCTGACATATGTCGATTTTCATGGAGGCCACCATTAGCTGAGAATTTATCTATTTACGTTTATTTATAATTCCACTTACTATCCGATCTTTGGAGTTCTCCCCAAGGGAGCTATTGAACGCACGGCTATTCGTAATCCCAAAATTATGCTGGGAGTGTGTTGGCCAACACACAACTTTTGCCGACGTTTCCTATCGCACCTGCTGCGGTTTTAGCTTCAGCAAATCGACTCGAGCTCGGCCCCTTAGAAAAATTCTATTCAAATATCCCCCCCCTCAAAAGCATCTTATATAAAGTTATGCAGACACCCCCCACCCAAAAAAAAAATAAGTAACTCGCACTTCACAAATGCACTGCTTGTGCATTCGAGTTTGGGAAGTCACCCAAAACGACAGATGTTCTGAAATGATTTACGGAGCCACGGTGTACATATGTCAGTTACCAGCGGAGTATCTAAAACTGATTGAAACTGTCAACTGTGATTCATGCTGTCCATAGTTTCATAATACCGTATTTATATAGATATATAAATGCACATAACAAAAGAGATATTGATCGAACCATACGTAGCAGCGCTTCCGGAGAAGTATTGTCTTTGCACAATTCATTGCGTGCCTTTTCAGTTATGTGCTGTCTCTCTCTCTCTCGTTCGGCTCTTTCCCCTATACTCGTGTGCTTCTTTGTATTGTGATCCCACATGGTTGTGTGTGAGTGATATAATGAGAAGGGCAAGGCTGGCTGTATGGATGTAGCCTATCAAACTGGATGCCATGGACCAGGGGTAGTCAACCTGTGGTCCTCCAGATGCCCATGGACTACAATTCCCATGAGCCCCTGCCAGCATTTGCTGGCAGGGGCTCATGGGAATTGTAGTACATGGACATCTGGAGGACCACAGGTTGACTACCCCTGCCATGGACGATCACAGATTGAGGAAACAGTATTCATGCCACTGCAGCTACATGGGAAAGGGATACAAACACACACCTTTTGCAAACTTAGTAATGGCCAAGGTACAAGCCCATTACATGAAACTAGAGGGTAAAACATCGCAGGCCAGTTCGAATGAACCACAAAGGGAGGGTTCATGAAATGGCTCTTTTCACAGAATCACAGAATCATAGAGTTGGAAGGGGCCAGACAGGCCATCTATTTCCCCTACATCCCGCATGCATTCCTCAAAGAGCTGAGGTTCTGAGAACAAAGTGTGGTGTAGGAACATAAAATAAGGATCCAGAATCAGCAGAAATCTGCTTCCTTCGTGCATAAGCTCCTGTTCTGTGTGTTTCCTGCTGATTTCCCTTCTAGCTGTAATTCAAAGTGTTTCAGAAGATCCTGAAAGACTTGCAAGGCAAGGAGACCTATTTCATAAATCCTTTTCACTGTTCATTGGGTCCCACGCATAATGATTCAAAGGTTTTTTGTTTGATCTGTTGATCTGGGTCTATCTTCTGTTCGATATGGTGCCCATGGCATAGAATACAAGTATACAAAATACAACTATACAGGTCTCTGCCCTGAAATGCAAACTAAACTCAACAGAAGAAGCTCCAGTTTATTTAATGAGACTTTATGTATTTGTTCTAGTTCAGACCAGTTTGCAAGACTTTGCTTTTAATGGAACTGTTTCACTGTGAATAGGGAAAATCCTAGAACTAAAACATTCACTACGTAAAGGTTACCTAGACTGAGCCCAGTAGCACCATAGAAACCACCAGCGTCTGAGGTATGAGGTTTCAGTAATCAAATCTCCTTTCATCAGGTACAAAGACTATGATAACTTTGATTGAGTCTCTGACGCAGAGCATGTGAATCCAGCTTGTATTGTGCCAGACTGTTGGTCTCCCCACAGCTTTTAAAGCTCTTTAGAGCTTCAACAGAGGTAACTTGTCCAGCTCCCAACTTGTGATTCTTTTAACTAGAGCAGGGATTCTCAGCCAGGGTTTCAGTAATCAAATCTCCTTTCATCAGGTACAAAGACTATGGTAACTTTGATTGGGTCTGTGACGCGGAGCATGTGAATCCTGCTTGTATTGTGCCAGACTGTTGGTCTCCCCACAGCTTTTAAAGCTCTTTAGAGCTTCAACAGTGGTGTCTTGTCCAGCTCCCAACTTGTGATGCTTTTAACTAGAGCAGGGATTCTCAACCAGGGCTCTGTGGAGCACAAGTGCTCCATGATAGTTCCCCAGTGGTTTCCCAGCCTTTCCCCTACACCAAGAGGCAGTTTGGTGTAGTGGTTAGGAATGTGGGCTTCTAATGTGATGAGCCAGGTTTGAATCTGCGCTCCCCCACATGCAGCCAGCTGGGTGACCTTGGGCTCACCACAACACTGATAAAGCTGTTCTGACCGAGCAGGAATATCAGGGCTCTCTCAGCCTCACCCACCCCACAGGGTGTCTGTTATGGGGAGAGGAAAGGGAAGGCGACTGTAAGCCGCTTTGAGGCTCCTTTGGGTAGCGAAAAGCGGCATATAAGAACCAACTTTTCTTTTTCTATATGTAATTTGGCAGAATTGCCTCAGTCTGAGCCTGTTGATTCCCACACATCCTACAAGCTTATTCCAATCTTTCCCCAGAAATTCCATTGCTTCTGTAAATATTCATTGATTTATTTGAAACAGATTTAACAGTCTCACACAAAAGATCGGTGCACACTTTCCCCGATGACTCCTCAACTGACACATCAGTCATACAATCACTTGGTCTTATGGTTACCTTTATGACTAATCTCTTAAGGTTACTCTGTCCAAGTCATTATGCCTGGATCGCCTCTTAAAGTTTTATGATGCTGCATTATATATCCAGATGCTCCAAATGCGTTAGCATTGCTTCCTAGAAGGTAGTTTTTCCTTATGAGATATCTTGGCAAATTTATCTACTCAGATGCACCAGATCTGAGACTGTGTCTGTTTTTGTCCATGTGTACATATGCCTTCGGAATTGAGCCCGATTGCAATTTCCCAGCGCACGCTAAAGCAACACTTTTGCACACTACTTTTAAATATGAAGAGTGCTGAATTGTCATTCCATGTCCAAGGGGTGGGTTTTGGGGCTGAGAGTATAGCTTGCCTTGCAAGTTCAGGGCAGAGACAAGGGCCTAGTCTGCACACAATAGATAATGCACTTTCAATGCACTTTAGAAGTAGATTTTCCTGTTCTGCACAGGAAAATCCAGCTGCCAAAGCACATTGAAAGTGCATTATCCTGTATGTGCAGACTAGGCCAAGATTTGAACCAGAGACTTCTTGATTTGTCCCTCAGTCAGAATATTGTATCCAAACGCAGCCTTTTTGTACACATGGCAAAACAGACACGGGGCGTGGCCTTTGTACATGAAATTTTGACCTAGGGAAGATGCCGTGATTGGGTGACGCAATAGGATGCGTTCTTGGATGCATCCTATTTTAGATTGTACATAAACCCTATTTATGAATCGTACATGTCGAGACACCTGATTCATAATGTGCTTCGTGCTCCCATTCGTATTGGTTGTCCTGTAACGTTCACCAGTCAACTGTTTGTGGTCCAGCTTTCCGAAAGCCAAACGTTTTTTGTACGTTAGCCTGTGGCCATTTCTTTTCCCTCGCTGTGAACGAGTTGAGCAGCGTCCCTGTTACCCTGCAGGAGGCCAAAAATCAAGTTGGATGAGTGAGTATCTTCAATCACCGTCTCTTGCATTGACTGTGCGTCTTGTTTTGCAGTCTCTGGCCTCCTCTCTCACTTGTATATGTGTTGCATAAATGTCTGCTGCTGTTTTTCAACGCCTTTGTCCTCTAGCCTGTGTGTTGAGTGGGCCTTTTGGTTGAGAACATTTGTCCGGAGTAAATAATGAAGAGGCTTGGGGCACCATTTATGCACTCCCTTTGTGCCGTGGCACACAACGACCAAACGACAGGCTGTCCTGTGGTTGCACTCCCATATCACACTGATAATGCATGCACACTGTAATCTGGCTCATTGTATGGCTGTCATTTGGCTCATGGGTCGGCCGTTTCAATGGGGGCGTCTGACCACAGGAAACAGATAGAGGGCCAGAGAGCTGCCGCGTGAACTGAGGCTTACAAGCATAGCGCTTGGAGAAACGTCATTCAGACTCCTGCTCCAGTGCCTTTGTTTTTGCCCAAGAATGATGAGGTTGGATGAAGCCTGAACAGAGGAGGCGCATAACAGAATCTCAAACAAACACCTGCCATTTGCAGACAAGCTGCTGAATTAATTCCCCAAGCCAGATCACATCAGGATAAGGAGGTGTTTTTCAATAGCCAAGTAAGGAGTCTTGCTTTGGAGACAGAGAAGGCCTACCAAGTGCCAGGTTTTGATTTAGCAAGGATTTCCTTGGATCGGGGCTCTTCTGATAACCAAGGATGCTCTGGGGCAGATTGGGAGGCTACATTGAGCCGAGCTGAGCCTCCCTTGGGACTCTGGTACTGTGGAAGAGGCTCCTTGGCTCAGACTCAACCAGCAGTGCTATTGCATGACTTGGCATACCAGCAGCCTCCTGGATAGTGGCCCCCTGGGATCTTTCCGGGCGTGTTAAGAGGCCTCTGAAAGCACCAGTAAAGTACACAAGGAGCTCTTCAGCAAAGAGGGCTTTAAATTGGATTGATCCTTAATGCATGTAGCAGGGGTGGCCAAACTGTGGCTCTCTAGATGTCCATGGACTACAGTTACCATGAGCCCCTGCCAGCACGCTGGAAGGGGCTCATGGTAACTGTAGTCCATGGACATCTGGAGAGCCACAGTTTGGTCACCCCTGGCATACAGCATACCTGTGACAAGGATGCCTGTACGGAAAGGCCATCACATACACAATCTATCAGGTGGTACTTTTCTTGCTGCCTCCCTTCATCTCCCACCCAATAGAATCATTTTGGCATTCTGCTGTCAGTCATCGGGGCGGGGAGGGGGGGAGGCATCTCTGCTCTACAAAGTTTAATTATGTCAGCCTCCCTGGGTACTCATTTTTTCTAAAACTGGCTGCTGAATTCACGAATGTGAAATATTCTCAATGGATTTGATTATTTCAGGGAAAGGGACGGGATGCTCTTTCTTCCCCACTTTCCAACCTCTGCAACAGGGGTAGTCAACCTGTGGTCCTCCAGATGTCCATGGACTACAATTCCCATGAGCCCCTGCCAGCAAACGCTGGCAGGGGCTCATGGGGGTTGTAGTCCATGGACATCTGGAGGACCACAGGTTGACTACCCCTGCTCTACAAGATCCCGGTTCAGTTGCCTAGGCACACCCCTACCTATTAGATTCAGCCTGGGACAAAATCTGCAAGAGACTGCAGGATTTGCACACAGATGTGGCTATCTAATACCGCCAGATTGTTGATCCAGCAAGTCTAGTATTGTCTGCTCTGACAGGCAGCAGCGTTTTCCTAGCTCTGCTGCCTGCTGCCTATTTTGCCAAGGACTAAGCTTCCATTGAGCTAAACCAAGAAGGTCAAATTGAGCGTAGGCTGACTAACTAGCAGCAGGAGCTCTACCCGGCCTTGCAATTCAGCGAGCTCCAGCGTGAGTTGACAGAGAAGATGAATGCGCTGCCAGAAACGGTTCCCCCTTTAAATCCTCACCGTGTACATTGGGCAGCTGGACAGTAATTCAGTCGTTTTAAACAAGCGCCTCAAAGAAATATCATCTCCAAGCCCCCAGCAGCGAGCTTTCACGAGACCGCGAGAAGTATTAAGCCATGACAATTATCAGATGAACGGAAATAATTAGCGAGTTAAGTATTGTTAACTCTCATATTTGTTTTGAGCAGGATGCGTCTGATTTCTTGCCGGAGTGCCCCCACGAGAATGCTCTGTTTTAATTGCCTTGATGAAACAGGCCTCCGAAATTGGCTGCCAGCCTGAACGTTAAACTAACTTCCCTCTGTGTAAATCAAACAGATTGTTCAGTTAAGGAACTGCTTTTGTCATAAATTACCAGGAATCAGTGAAAGGATCATAATTATTTTTTTTTACGTCATCCTTGTGCAGTATCTCCTCTCCAAAAAGGAAATCAATAAACAGAAATGCAAGGCTTTTCTGTATTTAACAATGGCATCGATCTCTAGTTTAGGCCCTGGTGAAAGTTTATTTCTATGTGGAAGAAATGGACTTGGATATGGAGCATGCTTTCCACTTCTAGTGATTGCTTCCGCTCATTGCTGATTCCTTTCTCCCTCTTGCGCCCCCCCCCCCATGTTGAACACATGATATTCCTGGGGGATTATTTCCCTATTCCAAATCCCCATATTTTCCATGAGGGGGCAAGCAAACATTTGAAACCTCCAGAGAGAGGGAGAAGCAGCTAGTTAGAGTTGATTTGGCATGGGAAACCGCAGGCAGGGAATGACTTTAATCTCTCTCCTCTGTCTTTCACACACTCCCCAAATCAGAAGATATATGTGTGGTGATATACACATAACATTTAATTTGGCCCTGGAAAGTAAGCAACCAGCAAGGTGTGACTGGAAACTCCGGCAGCCATTTTGTGGCTGGCACTGACTTCTGCGGCAGCCATTTTGTGGCTGGTTCTGCCTTTGCAGTAGCCATTTTGTGGCTAGCTCTGTTTCCTGCGGCAGCCATTTTGTGCCTGCCACAACAGGGTATCAGAATTCCAGGGTACCCAAAAGTTTAAAAAAAAATGGGGACCCCAGATCTGGCATTGCTCCATGGTGGTGGTTGTTTTTTTCTGTTTGCCAAATTTGAGATCCTCCAGGTGAAAGCCGCATCCCACAATCCTGCTGTGTTTGTGTTATTAGGCTCCAAGGATTTGGTCCTGCAATTGGGTTGTGAGCCTATCTTTTGCTGAGGCGCTCGTTAATCAAGACTTGCAAATGCAAATTGCCCATCAGGCTGAACATTCCTTGAATCTTTGACAAAAGAAGGTTATGGATACCCGTCACCCCAGATGTTTCTTCACAGTTGCAAAGAAAGGCCTGCAAGATGACATTCTAGCTTAATTCATTCTATATATGGGTGTAAATAGGGATGCCAGCCTTCAGGTGGAAAGCTGGGGATTCCCCCAGATTTACAGCTCATCTCCAGACTATGGAGATTAGTTCCCCTGAAGAAAATGGCTACTTTGGAGGGTGGACTCTTTGAAATTCTGCCTCACTGTCCTCCCCAGGCTGCATTTTCAAATTTCCAGATGTTCCCCAACCCACTTTCCCCCACCCCCTGCCAGTGACCATGGGAGACCTGGCAATTTTGGATGTAAATGATTTGTCAGGCTTCGAAATGGTGTGACCGTGTAGAATATGGTTGGGAAGCATAGCTGTGTACATGCCCACCCAGGTCCCCTCCCCTTCCCACCCCCTCCAGGCCCATCGTTGGCCATCTTGGGAGGAAGGTCAACATAACCATATATGATCTTATCACCAAGTAAATGTTTAACCAATTAAAATATATTTAACATTAGTTGACTCCTACCCATTCAGGAAACCCTTCCAGAGCCGTCAAGAAACCCCTGGTTTTGAAAAAAAAACGTGGTTGAGAAAGCCTGCCATAGGGCAAAGCATGATGACTCATCCAAGATCTCTTGGCCGGATTTTCTTTTCCCAGGAAACAAATGCAAGAGAGACTGCAAACTTTTCCAGGGAAAGCCCATGGCCCAGTCACCTCCAGTTTGCCTGGGTTTGTACTCTGGACATCGACCCCTCCCCATTAGACTCTGGCTAGTTCTTGACAAACCAGAAGGTCTGATTTTGTAGTTATTGTGAGTATATCTTGAAAACCCCACCATATTGAGTGCACCGTGAGTCAGTTGCAACATGCTGCCATTCCTGGAGCCCTCTCACAGTAAATCTGCCCCAAAGTCATAGGTCTGGAATAGTAATTTTAGTGCTCTGCTGCCCTTAGAATCATAGAATCATAGAGTTGGATCTCCTGGGTCATTGTCCAACCCCCTGCACTATGCAGGACACTCACAACCCTATCGCTCATCCACTGTCACCTGCCACACCCTTGAATCTTCACAGAATCAGCCTCTCCATCAGATGGCTATACAGTCTCTGTTTAAATATGGAGAACCCAACACCTCCCGAGAAAGCATGTTCCACTGAGAAACTGCTCTAACTGTCAGAAACTTTTTCTGGATGTTTAGATGGAATTTCTTTTTAATTAATTTCATCCCATTGCTTTTGGTCCATCCCTCTGGGGCAAGAGAGAACAACTCTGCTCCATCCTCCATATGGCACCCTTTTAAATACTTGAAGATAGTTATCAGATCCCCTCTCAGTCGTCTCCTCTCCAGGCTAAACAGACCAAGCTCCCCTAACCTTTCTTCATAGGTCTTGGTCTCCAAACCCCTCACCAGCTTTGTCGCCCTCCTCTGGACTCCTACCAATCCAGCTCCCTATCAGAAGCTATATACCTAGAGGCTGCATTAGGGGATGTACACTCAAAACTGGCAGCTTCTGCAATTGGGTTGAATTGGACATCGTTAATATACAATCAGAGCCTCTTGTGGCGCAGAGTGGTAAGGCAGCCATCTGAAAGCTTTGCCCATGAGGCTGGGAGTTCGATCCCAGCAGCCGGCTCAAGGTTGACTCAGCCTTCCATCCTTCCGAGGTGGGTAAAATGAGTACCCAGCTTGCTGGGGGGGGGGGGAACGGTAATGGCTGGGGAAGGCCCTGGCAAACCACCCCGTATTGAGTCTGCCATGAAAACGCTAGAGGGCGTCACCCCAAGGGTCAGACATGACTCGGTGCTTGCACAGGAGATACCTTTACCTTTACCTTAATATACAATATTTGTATAGTGTTTTTGCTACAGATGGAAAAGGAGTACTGGGATGTGTGAAGTACACAGAATTATATGTGTAGGAGCAGGACTGTTAACTAAGGAGGTGGTGAACTCCCCCTCACAGGCAGACTTCAAGCAAAGGTTGGATACACACTTTTCTTGGATGCTTTAGGATGCTTAGGGCTGATCCTGCATTGAGCAGGGGGTTGGACTAGATGGCCTGTATGGCCCCTTCCAACTCTATGATTCTATGATTCTATATATGGGAGGGAAGGCACTGGGGCCTGCACTAAGAACATCTGGAGAGCCAGTTTGGTGTCGTGGTTAAGAGCAAAAGACTCTAATCTGGAGAACTGGGCTGGGTTCCCCACTCCTCTACATGTAGCCAGCTCAGGAACCTTGGGCCAGTCCCAGTTCTCTCAGAGCTCTCTCAGCCACACCTCCCTCACAGGATGTCTTTAGCGGGGAGAGGAAGGGAAGGCGAGTGTAGTGAACAACAGTGTATACAAACCAACTCTTCTTCTGATCACCTGGCAGTGGCAAAAGCCCACACAAGTGCCCCCTAGTTTCTAAGCATTTAGCAGAAACTGCTCACAGTTCTTTCTCAGCAAGCATGAGAACTAGAAACTTGCTTTGTTCAAAATCTAACCGTGGATTGTCTTTGATAATATTTCCTCTATCCATAAAGTGCAGTCTGCAGTCTGTGCAGCCTCGATTTGACTTGGGGCTATGCAGGAGAGAGAGAGAGAGAACACTCATAGTGCAATTCACTCCCTTCCAAAACAATTGACTTCAAAGGATCCAGAATAGGTGATTTTGCTTAGGACGGCATTACCAGCATCACCATAACCGACTCCCTCCCCTGCACGCTCCTATTAGCATTTTAAAGGAGAGAAGCATCATTTTAAAGGGCAGGGCTCTCTTTCTATCTTTAAAATGCTAATGTCAGAGAAGGAGGGAGCCCATTTCAAATAGCAAAACTTAGTGAAACTAGAAAACCTTCTCCCCCAAGAGCCAGTGTGGTATAGTGCAGGGGTAGTCAACCTGTGGTCCTCCAGATGTTCATGGACTACAATTCCCATGAGCCCCTGCCTGCGTTTGCTGGCAGGGGCTCGTGGGAATTGTAATCCATGAACATCTGGAGGACCACAGGTTGACTACCCCTGCTGGATAAGAGCAACAGCTTCTAACCTGGCAAGCTGGGTTTGATTCCCCACTCTTCCACATGCAGCCAGCTGGGATGACCTTGGACCAGTCACAGCACTGATAAAGCTGTTCTCACAGAAGATTTTCTCTCAGAGCTTTCTCAGCCCTACCTAGCTCACAGGATAACTGTTGTGGGGAGAGGAAGGGAAGGTGATTGTAAGCTACTTTGAGTTTCCTTTGGACAGTAAAAAAAACCCCAACTCTTCTTCCTCCTCCTCCTCTTCCTCAAGGCGTCAAGGAAAATTGAGGATACAAATTGAGGATACAAAAGCCCATACTTTTCATTCTCTGGAAAGATAGACATGTGGTCATTATCTCCTTCTGTCTGAGCCCTTGCATCGTGCACCAGAAGTTTCTCCTACAGAAAACCCATTGAAATGCTGTCAATTCTTAGCATTGTGGTGCGCGTTGTATATCTCCCTTTAATGTCAGTGGTGCTCGAACAGAACTTCAGCGGATGGGGCTGACTCCATTACCTTCTGTGCAATCAGGAAGAGAACTAATGCACAGAAGATCATGGAACAAAAAGAGAAACATTTCAAAGCAAGTTAAGGATGAATGTCACCTAATGGTCAGGATTGCTTTCAGGTGCGATACAGATCTAACTTGGCAATCAGAGCAAATAAGCTAGACCACAGGCTATTTAAGCAGAATGGCTCATCTCTGGCTTGCTGATTACTATCCAGAAACTAATATTTTCCCCTCTTGGAGTGCAGCTTGAAATCAGATTGGTTGTTCCTTCCCCACCCACCGCCGAATCTGTCGCGTAAAACATTTTCAAAGCTGTCTTCAAACATTTTACAACACAAAAAAAGCTTTTATAGATATGTTTTTCTCTCCTGGCCTTAGTTACTCAGAAGGTTTTAAGCTGCATTTTTAAAAATTACATCAGCAGGCAGCTTTCTTTTCTGGCGATGCGAATTCTACAGCTACATTGGTTATCCTTATGCATAAATGCAATTCCAGACCTTGGCCCTATTACAATTGGGGAAAACAGACCGGTTTTACGGGCAGAAAAGATTCTGTCACCCAAGAAGCAAAAGACTACATAATCAGTGCTAGATCCGTGGGTGCAGAGACCAGGACCATTTCTGCACCGGAGGCTACACATTGGGCTGCAGGCTGGCGCTTGACCTGGGGCAAGTTACCCCGCCTCTTCCTGCTCCCGCATGGGGGAGCATTTGGCCTGGTACACCCCATACACCCCAGATTTATGTTCCCACAAGGGAGCCAGGGCAGCCAAGTTCCCAGTGCAGAAACGGTCTAGGATAGAGAGTTTGTTGCAGTTCTTTATTGTGACCCCCAGCAGGATGATACAGAGAACTAAAACTGAACTACAGAACCTCTCCAATAACCCTGACTTACATACAATACAGCACAATAGATCTTCCTGCCAGTGCGTGCTATTGATCAGTTTCAGTTTAAACTGATTGGATCCGGCAGTCAGGATCTAGCTGCACACTGACTGATTCCAGTGCCGGATTACGATCCTGTCTTGCGCCTCAAGCTAAAGTCCTCCATAGGGCTCAGGGCACAACAAACAGCATTTTTAAAAGGATAGAATATTTCCCAGCCCTATGTGACACTTTTTCAATATATCACAAGTCACAGATTTACTACTATGAATTCCCCAGCAATGTAAATGCTGTTCCCTCAGGATAGTGTGGAGAGAAAGCAGGGCTGGACACCAACTAAAGGTCCTGCCTCCTCTCCCCCAAGTTATCTTACATATTCATCCTGCCCATCCTCCAAAGAGATCTAGCCAGCTCACGTTGGTTCTCCTCTCTTTCTTTTTGGTGTAGTGGTTAGGAGTGTGGACTTCTAATCTGGCATGCCAGGTTCGATTCTGCGCTCCCCCACATGTAGCCAGCTGGGTGACCTTGGGCTCACCACGGCACTGATAAAACTGTTCTGACCGAGCAGTGATATCAGGGCTCTCTCAGCCTCACCCACCCCACAGGGTGTCTGTTGTAGGGAGAGGAAAGGGAAGGCGACTGTAAGCCACTTTGAGCCTCCTTCAGGTAGGGAAAAGCAGCATAAAAGAACCAACTCTTCTTCTTCTTCTTCTTCTTCTTCTTCTTCTTCTTCTTCTTCTTCTTCTTCTTCTTCTTCTTCTTCTTCTTCTTCTTCCATTTTCTCCTCAGGGCAACACTGAGAGGTAGATAAGCATGAAAGAGACTGACTGGCCCAAGGCTATAAAGTAAACACCATTTCAGGTGGACAGCTATGTCAGCCTCTGTAGGGTTGTGTGCTTCGGCATGGTGTGGCCACCTCGGCAATCACCGAAGCCCTAAGTGATGTGTAGGAGGCCAATGCCGTGGTGTGGAGAGGAGGAGCAGAGGCACCGCTGGTTGGTGTGCCACCACCACCTCCACCCCTCCTCTCCAAGTCGCAGCGCTGGCCAGCTCAGGCTTTGGTGATCGCCAAGGTGGCCGAATCGTGCTGAAGCCTGCAGCGAAAGAGAACAGTTGGCATCGAGTAGCACCTTCAAGGCCAAGGTCCAGGAGAATTCCAGGGTATATATAAGCTTTGGTGAGTCAAAGCTGTGTTCGTCATTGTGAGCATCATGGCTTTGAACCCAGGCCTAACTCTCAAGCTCTACCCCCTACTCACTATCTATGAAAACCAGTGCAGTGCACACTCATGCCCCTCTCTGGTGAGGCAATTTAGCTTGTAGTAATTTCAAAACTGGTTGGACTCGATGCCACACTTGAATGCCACAGGTTCACATGACAGGCAGTGATCCCTCTGATGCGGTCATATGTTTCACCGCTCTGAAAAATCTGTTGTCCATCTTCTGTTTATGATTCTTCTAGGAGAACAGTGGAGAGAAAGGAGGAGATTTTTAGTATGAATGATAGCCAGGATTGCTACACAGAGGGAAGCTGTGGCAAACCACCCCTGAACACCTCTTACCTCGGAAACCCTACGGCAGGGGTAGCCAAATTCTGGCTCTCCAGATGTCCAGTTCCCAGCTGGCAGGGGCTCATGGGAATTGTAGTCTATGGATGTCTGGAGAGTCAGAGTTTGGCCACCCCTGCCCTACAGGGTCACCATAAGTCAGCTGCAATTTTATGGCACCCATCAACTCCTGGGTCTGCCCTGCAACTGACTAGGCCCCAACCCAGGAGATGGGTGACAGTTGAATTCCTGGAGACTACAGATACGCAGAGCTGGAAGGGATCCCCAAGGGTCACCTAGTTTAGCTATCCCCCCCAAATTCTGCATTGACCTCTGCTCTATGCCCAGAGGAAGGCAATCCTTGAACCAATCAGTGAACAGCCATTCTTTGCGTGGTTTGCTCCAAGAACCTAGCTGAGCATGAGTTGGGAGGGGCCATTACACTGTGCACATAATGGTGGGATGATCCCGTCCCACTGACCAAAGATGGCATCTTTCTCCAACTTCTTCCTTTCCCTTTGGGGGGAATCCACCCAAAGGTCAACCCCATGAAAGCCTGAACAGATTATACGGCTAAGACTGTCCTGTTTGGGAAGAACCAGTTGGCTGTCTGGTCTTCCTCCAGCCCTTGGTCAGGTTTTACCCTACCCTTGAGTTGGCATACCCTGAAGTGAGGTGGCTGGCAGGGCCCATGGCTTCTACTGGAGCCCACTTCCTCTGTCTTCCTACCTAGGCAACCTCCCCTACTTCTTGTCTGCATACTCTTCCCCCCTTTTTGGCTTTAATTGTTTCACCACCCAGGTTTCCAGTTGTTTAGCATCATTGTGAATGGTGCAGAAGTGCTAAACTGCATACACTGGCCAGTGCTGATTGGGGAAGGGAACTGAGCATGGGCTTGGGAGCAGGAAAAAGATGCCCAGGCAGGTAGGGGCATGCAGGTGAAGGCGGAATGAGGATGCCACAAGGGGGCACTCGGTGATAGGCAGATGGGCACTGTTTGCCAAGGGGGTCCTACAAGACCTGGATTCAGATCTGGCCCTACTCATCACCTGCAATGGTGTATCAGTGTCCCTAAGTTGGACTTCCCCCAGTCCACATTGGGCTGCTCTGATTTAGGCAGCTTCGTACCACTGGCAGAGGGGAAAGGGGCAGGGAGGCGTCCCATTTCTGATCATGTCTCTCGCTTTTGGAGTCAGAGCTGAATCGCTCTGTGCTTTTCCACCTAGACCCCAGGGCATGTTTCACTGCAGACTTGACGACTCAGCGGGCACACAATAACGGTTAGGTCAAAAAGGCAAACGTCCCTACTGGCTACGGAACTGTTAAGCCAAGCGCAGTTTAAGACGCTTCCAAATCATGTTTAATTTATCTTCGGAAACCTGCACATAGCTATTGTAGCATTAGAAGAAGGAGGGGAAAGATAGTTCCATGTGCAAAAATGTTAGCTTGTCTGTACTGCTTCCGCTTTCGACTGCCCGCCTTCCACCCGATCGCTATATCCATTTTGTTATGTGCTTTTAACCACGCTCCGTGCCTGTTTCAGGAGTTTGACCCCCTTCTCTTTTCTCCCCGCCCCCCACCCCTAGCTGGTGAATGAGCAGCAAGAAAGCAGACCCCTCCTGAGCCCTTCCATCGACGACTTTCTCTGCGAAACCAAATCGGAAGCGATCGCAAGACCCGTGACGTCGAACACAGCAGGTAGCAGAAGCCCTCCTGATTCTGTCGTCCAAATTCTTTCTGTGTTGTCACATATTCACCCTCACCTTCCTCCTACCCCCTCCCAAATCCTATTTACTTGGTTGTTTTTTTGTTTTGTTTATTAAAACGTATATATCCCAGCTTTCCTCGTGGTTCAAAGCGGCTTACTATAATAGTTCAAAACACTTTCATGTGAAACCCAAAATAAGATAGCAAAACCACAGAAGGCCACCCAGTCCAGCCTCCCACGTTATCAGGGACTTTAAAATCACACAGTCCTGACAGATGCTTGTATAATGTCCTAAAGACTTTCCATGAAGAAGATTCCATCACTTTCCGAGGCAGCATATTCCATCAACGAACAGCCATCAGAAAACACTCTGTAATATTTAAGTGGAACCTCCTTTTCCGTAATTTGAACCCACTGCTCCTAGTCCTGGTGTCTAAGACAAGATGGCCCCCTCTTCAGCATGCCTGCCTTTTATGGAATTAAGTACAGCTATCCAATCATCCCTGAACCTCCTCTTCTCCAAGCTACACATACCTGACTCTCTCAGCCTCTCCTCGTAAGGCATGGATTCCAACCCCTCCACCATCCTAGTCCCCCTTCTCTGAAATACATTCCAAGTTGTCAATACCCTTCTTGAACTGCAGCACTCAGAACTGGATACAATATCCCAACTGAAGTCAAGCCCAGGGGTAGTCAACCTGTGGTCCTCCAGCAAACGCTGGCAGGGGCTCATGGGAATTGTAGTCCATTAACATCTGGAGGACCACAGGTTGACTACCCCTGGTAGCCAATGGCGTTCTCACAGAGCAGTTCTGTTAGCACTCTCTCAGCCCCACCTCCCTCACAGGGTGTCTGTCGTGAGGAGAGGAAGGGAAGGCATTATAAGCCGCTTTGAGATTCCTTTGGGTAGTGAAAAGCGGAGTATAAAAACCGACTCTTTTTCTTCTTACCATTTCAGCTATTTTCCCAGTGTGGAGTAACTGACTTCTCAGTTGGAGAAATGGCCCAGTGTCAGTTTTTTACTATTACAGTTGTAGGAGTTGTGGGGAGAGGAATGGAAAGTGTTTGCAAGCCGCTTTGAGATTCTTTTGGTCAGTGAAGAGTGGAGTATAAAACAAACAGCTCCTCCTCAAGTCTTGGAAATATCTTGGACCATCTGGGGCAAATCTGGACCGTCACAATCCAGTGAGGCTCTGAATCAGATGGGAAGAAATGGATGCCTATTTCCGTCTTCACTTTCCTGCAAAACTAATGCATATTCCCAACTACTGGTTCTAGTGGCAGGAAGAGTTCCCACTTGCAGCAGTATCTGAACTGGAGCGGCTACACGTGTGTCAGCCCACCCCCAGTCTTTGCTCGTCTTTCCCACACTGCTTTCTTCTTTCCAAAAGCGCCCGTCCTTTTGCAGTCCCTTCAGAAGGACAGAGATGTCTCTCCTAACGCTTCCTTTAACTTTCTTTTTGAAGATCTGGTCTTCTCCCAGAAAAATAAATAATGCATGATCAGTGCACATCTGTCGGCATGCATACTGGAGAGCGTTTTTATTTCTTTCTTATAAAAAGCACATGAAATTAAAATGAAATTAGGGAACTGCACAGTCATCGCAGGAGGAGGGCTGTAAACAGGGTAAGTTGTAGAGGGTTAGGAAAGAAAATGCTTAAGGCTGCTTTCCTCTCTGATTGTAGCGGGACTTCCCTGGGGAAAGGGTTGTGGCCTTCTGGAAGAGCATCTCCTTGGCATGCAGAAAGTCCCAGATTCAGTCTTTGGCAATTCCAGTTGAAAAGGATTAGCTGGGAGGTGATGTGAAAGATCTTCACCTGCGGCCTTGGAGAGCTGCAGCCAGTCTGAGTAGAAGAAGAAGAAGAAGAGGAAGAAGAAGAGTTGGTTCTTATATGCCGCTTTTCTCTACCCGAAGGAGTCTCAAAGTGGCTTACAGTCGACTTCCCTTTCCTCTCCCCACAACCGAAACTCTGTGAGGGAGGTAGGCTGAGAGAGCCCTGGGATTACTAAAGAAGAAGAGTTAGTTCTTATATGCCACTTGTCTCTACCTGAAGGAGTCTCAAAGCGGCTTACAATCACCTACCCTTTCCTGTCCCCACAACAGGCACCCTTCGAGGTAGGAGAGGCTGAGAGAGCCCTGATATTACTAAAGAAGAAGAAGGGTTGGTTTTTATATGCCGCTTTTCTCTACCCGAAAGAGTCTCAAAGTGGCTTACGTTTGCCTTCCCTTTCCTCTCCCCACAACAGACACCCTGTGGGGTGGGTGAGGCTGAGAGAGCCCTGATATTCCTGCTCGGTCAGAACAGTTTTATCAGTGCCGTGGCGAGCCCAAGGTCACCCAGCTGGCTGCATGTTTGGGAGCGCAGAATCGAACTCGGCTTGCCAGATTAGAAGTCTGCACTCCTAACCACTACACCGGTATTGACCTTGATGGACTGAGGGTCAGATTCATTTTAAGGCAGCTTCATGTGTTCTGAAGAAAGCATGTGCAGGATAAGGCCTATGAGGGTTTTTAACAGAGGCATACAGGGTAGCCAAAGTTCAAGTCTGTGTGTACATCTAGTGGTGGTGGAAAATGCCGTCAAGTTACAGTTGACCCCCATAGGGCAGGGGTGGCTAAACTGGGGCTCTCCAGATGTCCATGGACTACAGTTCCCATGAGACCCTGGATACTGCTGGCAGGGGCTCATGGGAATTGTAGTCTTTGGACACCTGGAGAGCCACAGTTTGGCCACCCCTACCATAGGGTTTTCAAGTCAAGAGACATTTGGAGGTGGTTTGCCATTGCCTGCCTCCGTGTCATGACCCTGGTATTCCTTGGTGGTCTCCCATCCAACCACTAGCCAAGGCTGACCCTGCTAAGCTTCCAAGATCAGATGAGGTCAAGCTAGGCTGGTCTAGCCAGATCTGGGCATTGTACATATACACTTCAGCTATTTAAGTGTACCTCTGTAAAATGCAGGAAGCATGAACGTGACCAATGCACGTATCACACAGATATTCTCATCAGGGAGTCACAAACAGTTGCAACTCAAGGGTGAGGGTTTCCTCAACAGCAAATGGATTCATCTTTGCTTCCAGGACTTGCACGTGTCCACCCTGGGGACTGTCCAGCAGATGTGTACTTCGATTCCCAGGTGTTTTGGGTGGGGAGAATTGCATGTAAGGAGAAGAGTCCTTGCCATGCTGTTTTCCCAAACTGAAAGGGCCCCAAGGAGCTTTTATTTGACCCACTGGGGAAACTTATATGCAGATTATTGGTATGAAGATAACCCCCAAGAAAGATGAACGGTGGTCTCACAAGCCCATTTCATGACCAAAAAAGCTGCAGGAAGAAAGAATTACTCCCCCTTTCCCTGTGTGTCATGGAATCCAAATCTGAAATGCCTAATCTAAATTCTATTCTCATAGCCTGATCTAAATTGTACCCAGGAACTCCCAGAAAACATATGCTTGACCATTCTCAAGACTCTCAGACCCAGTTCTGGGATTTCATACAGTCAGAGTTTCAGGGCCACCTCTGTCTGATGCAAGGTAAACAGAGCCACAATGTATCCAAATCTCCTTAAAAATGACTACAGTGCTTCCTTTCCATGAGTGTGGGCTTTAAGACCTTGCTAATCACTTTAAAAGGGTTAACTTGCAGGCCAATATCATCATAAATTCAGGGAGCAAAGAAACCCTGGATAATAGTTTGCCTAGGAAGGCTGCAGGAAACCATCTCAACCTGTATGTCACCTCTCTCAAGGGCCAGCACGGGGGGCTTAAGATCTGTGTCAATAAAAAAAGGAACGCCGGAAGGGCAAACTCCAGTATCCAAACAGGAGATGCGACTTCACTCCTCCCTCCGCACCAGTCTCATTTAGATAAATGAAGCTGCTCATAATTCTCTTGAGTGACATCCCAGCACGGCTTCTAGACCAGCTCTGCTGACGCTACAGATTTCTGATTGCTAAATTTTCAAGTGTTTGAACATCTGGGGCGGCACGGCTTAGCCGGCTTGGCACAAGAGGATTTCGACAAGTCCACGAAAGGCATCGGCAAGCTATTCAGCAGAACAGGAAGGTCACCGTTGCGATCCTGCCAGATCTTTGGGACTCCTGGAAACAGGGAGTGTCTGACAGAGAAAGGAGGGAACTGTTGCATCTCCCTGCTGAGCATGAGAGCATGAGAGACCCCCTGCAATGTTATCTGCAGGGAATGGGCTCCTCTTGGATTGTGAGAAATAACATATCTAGCTGGAATAGAGCCTCCAGTGGTTGGCCCTTGCAAGCGCAATCCCTAAGGTGGAATTGCATGGATCACAGAATCATAGGGGCTTTTTGCACGCCTTCAAAATAGCACAATGGTTGCCAATTGAAAACGCTACTGATTTGCTGTTTTGCACAATGTCGTCGACAATCTGCCACACACCTGAAACCAATCTGCAAAAAGCACTTCCTTGTAGCGCTTTCAGGGAAATCCCCAAAAGTGGATTCACCCTCCGGAAAGCGATACACTCCTGCAACCAATCTGCAACACTAGCGAAAAAGACCTGTGCGTTAACATTGTTGCGGTTTCTACAAAGTCCCTCCCCCTGGCTCTCCTCTCTGATCTTCCGGCGAAGCGATCGCCATTTTATTTTCTCCGAGCGAGCGGGGATAAACGCACCAGCGAGCCTCTTTCTGTTTAGAGGCTTCCCTGGCTTCAGTCCTTCCCCTTTAGTCACTAAGCACAAACCACAGAAAAGCCCGTTTGCTGATGTATTTTCCCATTAATTTTTACACATTCATTCAGCCGAAAATCGGGCCCGTGAGAGGGGGGGGGATTTTTTTTTTCACTCGGAGGGAGCGTGGCAACGATCAAACGATCAAACGACAGCTCAAACACATTAGGCAGCTGGATGGGTCTCTCCGTTGCAACGAATCTACACAGATTAGTTACAATGGGTCTGTTTTTTTTTAAAAAACCTTTCTTAAAGGGAAAGGGGCTGTTTGGGAGCATGCTAACGGCTGCCCATTGGCTGCTTGACGGCCAGGGGCGGGACGAGCTCGGCAATAGCGCTTCCTTTCTAGCGATTTCTGCCGAGACCGGAAGCCTGTGGGAAACGCTACAAAACGCAACTGGATTCCACTACAAAGGCAGGTATGCATAACGACGAATTGCACTATTTTAAATGGCGATTTTTCATTCAGCAACCAATTTGCTACAAAGATCCCGGTGCGTAAAGCCCCATAGAGTTGGAAGGGGCCATACAGGCCATCAAGTCCAACCCCTTGCTCAACGCAGGATCAGCCCAAAGGATGACCGAAGATGAATCCAAACTTTGTCGTGATCTTGCTATTGGCGGTGTATCAGAACCAATAATTGCCTGTTTCTCCTGTGACACAAAAGGCAGTTGAGTACCTATATCCTAACTTACGGCGAAGAAACTTCCGTCTCTGAGGCATCTCCAACATTCTGGCTCACTCAGTTGGGTAATTATTTCCCACATGGAAATGAGAATCAACAGTGGTCTTCTCGAAATGGCTGCAATTAGCTGATCATGAAAATATATATCCTCCCGCCCACCAGGCCAAGCTCTCTTATTTCTCTATAGTCTTTGAGGTTGCATCTGCTCGGATTGTGCCTTCTTTGATTCCCATGTTTACTTTTAATACACAGAGGCAACCGGCTCATCACAAGAGCCATCTGGGCATGCCGGACAAATAACATATTCCGCTCAGAATCACGCTTTTGATAAATGCTCTTCCCGAAGAAACGTATGATGGCACAAAATAGTTCTCTAAAGTTTTTAGGCATCTTGAGAACAACAATTTCCCCTGTGATCGATATGCCTCTTCCATTTTTGATAAAAGCCACTGAAATACTCAGCTGTGGTTACCAGTCTTTTTGAGCCCACTTCAAACACATACCCTTGTGCTCTTGGTAATGAATCTTCATTTCAAAAATTGTCGTTTGGAGGTGTCTTTTTCCACCGGGAGACTTGAGACAAGAGCGGAACAGCAAAATGGTTTTGGAACTAAGGAGCATGAGGAATCAAAGGGCCCCAGGGCCCAGGTGAGGCTAGCAAAACAAGGTGCTCTGGCAACTGCAGAGACCCCTGGGAAATTATGGATCAGTCATTTCTTACCTACCCTAGGTGTTAATCACTTTAAGCAAACTAGGGCTCATTCCGCACAGATGGGATAATGCAGTTTCAATGTGTTTTGGCAGCTGGATTTTCCTGTGCGGAACAGTAAAATCTACTTCTCAAGTGTGTTGAAAGTGCATTATCTATTGTGTGCAGAATAGGCCCAGGGAGACTATAATTCCAGAGGAGTAGCCCATACGGGGAGGGACCGTGGCTCAGTGCATGCAGAAGGTTCCAGGTTTCATCCCTGCCCTCTCTAGTTATGGATCAGGTGGTAGGTGATGTGAAAGACCTCTGCCTGGGACCTTGGAAAGCCACCTCCAATCTGAGTAGACAATACTGACCTTGATGGACCAAGAGAAGAGAGAAGAGATTTGCTCTGCAGGTTGATTGTATTGATTCTCTCTGCATCATGAAGAAGAGAACGAAGAAAAGAGCTGGTTTTTATACCCCATTTTTCACTACCCGAAGGAGTCTCCAAGCAGTTTACAATCTCCTTCCCTTGCTCTCTCCATAACAGGCACGCTGTGAGGTAGGTGGGGCTCAGAGAGCTCTGGAAGAACTGCTCTGTGAGAACAGCTCTAACAGGACTGTGACAAGCCCAAGGTCACCCAGCTGGCTGAATGTGGAGCAGCTGGGAATCAAGCCAGGCTTGCCAGTTTAGAAGCTGCTGCCCTTAACCTCTATCCGCCTTGAGTCCAAGTGAGAAAGGCAGACTATAAATGTGTAAGTAAATAGATAAATAGATAGATAGATAGATAAATAAATAAATAAATATACTGACCTAGATAAAACTAAACTGCATTCTTTAAAAATTTTAAAATATACATTTAAATTTCATTTTAAACAATGACCCAATAAAGGTGATTGACTTGCCAATTTGTCAGAGGCTAGAATGGAATGGAATAAAAGAGCCTCTTGTGGCGCAGAGTGGTAAGGCAGAAGACTCCTTGTTTCATTTGACGTACCTCAAATAACAAGAACCTCTTGTACCACAGAGTGGTAAGGCAGCGACATGCTGTCTGAAGCTGTCTGCCCATGAGGCTGGGAGTTCGATCCCAGCAGCTGGCTCAAGGTTGACTCAGCCTTCCATCCTTCCGAGGTCGGTAAAATGAGTACCCAGCTTGCTGGGGGGTAAATGGTAATGACTGGGGAAGGCACTGGCAAACCACCCCGTATTGAGTCTGCCATGAAAACGCTAGAGGGCGTCACCCCAAGGGTCAGACATGACCCAGTGCTTGCACAGGGGATACTTTTACCTTTACCTTTTAGAATGGAAGAAGTTGTACAGATTAATCCAAATTGTTCCTATATATACTAGGAAATGGGTTTCACAGAATCTAGGGAGTCTAAACTGTGCATTACTATGCAGGGTCGCATCCCTCTAAATCCATTTATTTCAGCGGGCTCAGACTACAGGGACTCTGCCTCGGATTGTGCCGCCCGTCACTTTTCATCTTCATGTTCTGCCCCGTGTTTCAACTCTCTGTGGATCTCTCTGACGTGGTGGGTTAGTTATATGTTTCGACTCTGCTGTTTCTCCTTCCCCTGTGGGCTGTGTTGGTCCGAACCGTCCTCTTCTCCTGTCAGTGTCAGTCCGTTCGGCCCCTCGTCTTTAAGCCCCCACCCTTTCCTCAATTCACACAATCTCCTTTCTTCCCCTCTCTGGTTTTTAAGGAGCTCTGTGCCACCTTAAGGGCAGGGAACAGAGGGAAGCAGTTTTCCCACACTTCATCAGAAACCGTGGTAGGTAAAGAATACACAACAATAATAGCCATATAATAATAATAATAATAAGCTCCTTCCAAACCCATCAGGGCGACATGTCCCATCCCAGATGGAGGGAGATCTGAGGGAGAATCACGGACCTGTGGTTATTTTGGCTACGTTTTTTAAAAATCAATGTAATTCCTAGCCTATACAAAAATGAGCAAGTCCACATATTTATCTGAATGCGTAAAGGGGATCTTGCGTCCCAGGAAATATGTTTAGGGTCGGTGACTTGAGGCCCTCATCCCGCTGTAGTTGTGTGCAACTAATTCTGGGGTTGCGATTTAAAAAAAATACACATCACCACACAGTCTCGCGGTCTGTGCATGGATTCCCACTTTGCCAATTTGGCCATTAGCAGCAGACAAATAAGAGAGGGGGAACATTAGTGATGAACCGTGGGATGTATTAGGCGCAAATATAGATAATAACATATGAATTGCCTGAACTAAAGGAAAAGACCCAGCCAAAATGAAACATTTTCAGGTTCCGTTGGTCTTTTGAATTGGATTCTATGACACCGTCGGTCTAACTTTTCCAGGTGCTGTCACACTCATTTTCTCTGCCTCTAGCCCAGGGGTAGTCAAACTGCGGCCCTCCAGATGTCCATGGACTACAATTCCCAGGAGCCCCCTGCCAGCGAATGCTGGCAGGGGGCTCCTGGGAATTGTAGTCCATGGCCATCTGGAGGGCCGCAGTTTGACTACCCCTGGAGGTGTTTGAGAAACACTGGTCTGCACAGGAAAATCCAGCTGCAAAAGTACACTGAAAGTACACTGAATCCTACACATGCGAAATGTGCCCAGGAGTGTGAGTGGCAGAAGAAATGAGTACTGCAGTGGCCAGAGAGAATGGTGAAGGTCACAATGTCCTAGGATCCAAGTCACGGTTTTCGTTGGGGAAGTTAAATACGTACTTCAAGTCCATGCGCTGAAATGAACAGGGCTGCAAAGAGTTCAGCTTTGCCTGAATGGCATCTGGAATTTTCTTGGCGTTCGTGTTTACTGAACAAAACACCCGTTACAGTGTGAGCGATCCTAACAGCTTCCGATTCGGATTAAAAACGTACGTCAACTCCAACTTCAAGGCTCGCTCGTTTTAGCATTAGTGCTGGCTGATTATCTATCTCTGCATTCCTAATTAATTGACATCCCGAAACAATATGCAGAAATGGAAGAATGAATTAAAAGTGAACAATAGCTTCTGTTTTCATTTGGGTTCTAATAAATGGTTCTTGATAAACCCTGGAGGATCATTTACAATGTAACAGGCTGTTTAAAAAAAAAAAACAACTTGTTCATTGCTAGATTCATTCATTTTTCCTGCTCCTTTGAAGTACAGTCACAAAATGGCTTAAATTAAACATGATGGGGGGGAGGGGGGGTTGCACATGCTCTCTCTACATGTAGAAATCCAGCAGATCAGGAGGAAAGTCATAACTAAAATCGTAATACAGGCTCTGACTTTTCAGGAAGGATTTTTAAAAATAATACCGGAGATGTCTTTTAACTACACTGGAGCCTTTATCCTTGAAGTTTTCTTTATTTACACAAAGGAAGAATTTTTTTTTTTAAGTGGAAGAAAAATGTTTCTCTGCTGCACTATGTTCTAGTCTGGTCTCTGGAGGGCTATTTTAAAGACTAACAGTCAATTGTAGTACAGTCTGCGGATATCTAAATCCATAGAGTGGGGCCAATCTGACATACAACAGAATTTCTTGCATACTTGGGTCTGCAGAAAAATCTTTTAAAATGCATGGGGAGGGGGAGCAGTCTATCTGCTGTATCATCCATCAGATAACTGCTCTGGGTCCAGGAGCTTCTGTGGGTCTGGTGGTGGCAGCAGTAGAATTCGGGGATCTGCACCAGGCCCAGGCAGAGGGATCATGTGGGCAGGAGGATGCCATTCTCCCCATGAATTTCACAGGCCTTTACTTGCACCCTCTAAAGTTGGTGTTTTGGCTGTTCATTGCACGAAAACTTTATTGCTTTTCTGGACTTAAGGAGACTAACAAAGTTCGGGAGTTGAATCTATGTTAAAATAGAGCACAGATTCAACGGTTGTACATTGTAAAAGGTTGAAAATGTTACAGAGCAGTGTTGAATTTAAGTGAAAACAGACCTGTGATGCTGAGTCTCCGATGGCAGTTTTGTCCACAGGGCTGGATCTCTTGGACTTGACTGAGCCTGTCTCGAAAAACCAAAACAAAGCAAAGAAGTCGGAGAATTCCTCCAGAGGGGAAGGTTTGAAGGCTCTGGCCCACCGAAAGAAGGCAGACAATTTGGACCTCATCAGCGTGGATGCTGAGCAGAAAATCCAGTCCGCCAGAGCTGCTGAGAAGTCCTCGTTGGATTTAGGTACCGTCCGTCTTTGATCTAGAGCTGAGCAAATTGATTGTACGCATTTACATTTTTGTCAGCTTTTTCTCCTTGGCTCTGTAGGCGAGTCTGTATCCATATATTTTATGTTTTTAGCATGCCGTTCATACAATATTTGTCTTTTCGTCATTTATACCTCAGATGGTGCAGATTTATTCTACTACTAGTGGAGGGGCTTTCCTCCAGAGGAAGGAGTCTTTGAGCATCTCACACTGGGGAAAGTGTCTCTGCTAGCAAGGGCCCCACCCCCTATAATACATGTAAAAATGTAATATAAAGGAGTAGATTAGAGTCCATTCGCACCTTAGGGACCAACGAGATTTTCAGGGTAGAAGTTTTTGAGAGTTTAAGTTCCACTCACCCAAACAGAGCTTTAACCATCAAGAGCTTATATGCTGAAAATTTTATTGGTCTCTAACTGGACTCAGACCCAGCCCTTCTGCTGCAGACCAACCCAATTGCCCACTGAAATTCTTGAGTATCAGTTTATTGATATATAAATACGATCAATCAGTTTGTACATTTTACATGGGAAATTCAGTGCTGGCAAGTCCGAAGTAGTCCAGAACTCCAGTAGTCAGAAGTAGCCCAACACGAAGAAATACTGAAATCAAAACAGCAGGAGTAAGAAATTCTAAAGCATTCTTGCTCTGGATTCTTGCTATTTTTTATTTTTATTTTGCTCTGATTGTTCTCATCAGGACTCAAGGTGGGTTATAACACTGTCAGGCAATGCGTTCCACACCACTTTCCTTTCACCTCTTGCTCTTTTCCACTTGTTAGGCCTTGCAGGTGATCCAACATTTTCCTCTCTCTCTTTTTAAAAAAACTTCATGGTATGTGAATTTTTACTCCTACTTTGAAGCCAAAAATCAGTTCCCAACACAGCTTACAGCCATTTAAGATACTGATATATATAAAATACTGTGGAAACTGCTCGAAAAAGCAGAGAAATTTGGGCCCAGGCATGGGGGAAGGGTACCTGGATGCTTCCTCTTCTCCACCATCCCTCAAGAATGACATTTGGTATCTGGGGATGGAGCTCTTCCACCTGGCTTGTGGTTATGGCCAGTAAAACTCAATGTTTGTGAAATGTTTTTTGGATTGGCCCTTTAGGATCTTGGGGTATGGCACGGATGCTGCTTTGAGGCCATCGCAGCCTATGCCTGTGCCTACTTGATTTCTACCTACTCAAGCTGTATTCTTTGGGCCAAACTACACATTACACTCTTTGGGCTGGGTCTGAATTCCCTGACCAGATCAGTATATTTGAAGCCTCCCAGTGGGGTCGATAGCACCCTACCCCCAAAGCTGTTGAGTTCCGGGAAATGATGCAGGGGGAGGCTGAAGCACCACATACTGTGGTCCAGATCCAAATCAGGCACCACACCCTTGGGAAAGAAGATCGCAGCAGGGAATTCCACTGTTCCACTGAGAAAAGTGCCTCATGGGACCAGCCCACTGTCTTTCCCAGCCTTTCTAGGATCTGGAGGCAAAGCGGAATATCTCTGAGTTGCAGTTCCATTGCAAAGATCTCATTTTCTCTTTTCTTCCCAAGTTAATATTCAGGCTCAGCTAGAGAAATGGGATGAAGTGAAGTTTCATGGAGACAGGGCCAGCAAAGGCTATCCAGCACCTGAGAGAAAACCTTCATCTTCTAGAGCTCCGTCGAAAGAATTTGTCTGGTAAAAACACATTGGTTGTCCTTCATTCAGGGGTGGCCCCGGTGGCAGGCAAGGGGAAGCAGTCTATCTCAGCTAGCAGCTTTTGAGTTATCGTTCACTGGTCAACTGATTGTCAGTTGTTTACTTTGGAGGTTGATCAACGTGGTGTAGTGGTTAAGAGCAGCAGCCTCTAATCTGGAAAACCGGGTGTCATTCCCCACTCCTCCTCCACATGCAGCCAGCTGGGTGACCTTGGGCCAGTCCCAGTTCTCTCAGAGCTCTCTCAGCCCCACCTACTCCACAAAGTGCTTGTCGTGAGGAGAGGAAGAGTAGGCGACGGTAAGCCGCTTTGAGACTCCTTCAGGTAGTAAAAAGCAGGGGTACATAAAAACCAGCTCTTCGTCTTCATTGACAGCTGACAGTTGAGGCATTCTGCCAGTCAGAGCGGAAGAGGCCAGTGAGGTAACTGGGCTTCTGCTCTGAGGATGTTCACCACACAAGTTGGCTAGAAATAAGATGAGGCGGGTAAGCAAGGAGATTTTCCAGATAGACAGTGCTGCCACTTGAAGATTGGTTCTGTGACCTGTGGGGTCCTGAGGTGGGTGCAGAGGTGGGGCCTGTGACAAACTCCTCCTGTGGTCACCCAGCCTTTTGGGTATGAATCTACTGGTGGTCCCAGGCCCCCAGGATATTCGCCTGGCCTCTACCAAGGCCAAGGCCTTTTTGGTCCTGGCCCCACCCTGGTGGAACGAGCTCCCAGAAGAGCTAAGGGCCCTGATGGCGCTATCAAGGTTCCACAGGGCCTGTAAGATGGAGCTCTTCCACCAGGCGTTTGGTTGCGGCCAGGGACCTGGAGTTACCAACATGGGGCGCTGCACATCTGGCGCGGTAAATCTGAGCTTAACTGAGTTTTAGATCAAGTGGAGTCACTGGATAGTTGTAACAATTCACCGGAATAAAGGGTCGCCACTGTTTTTTACCGCCATCTGGGGACTTGTGTTGTTAAATATTGTTGTATGTGATTGTAGATTGTAAAGTTTTATGAATTTTATGGGTGATATTGTTTTTATCGTTGTAAACCACCCCAAGACAACTTAGTCAAGAGAGGCGGGATATAAATTGAATTATAAAAATCAAAAAATAAGGCCCCTCTGAGCTCTGACCAACCTCGGAAACGTGCGAGGAGTCCTTTTATTGTTTTTAACGTTTGCACTGATTTGTATGATTCTTTTGAAGTTGGTTGTTATGTGCCTTAAGCCAACCAGGGAAGGGTGGGATAGAAATATACGATGATGATGGTCATCATCGTCATCATCATCAACCTAGTAGGCTACTGGGCATTTGTTCTGGTGTTGACGAGACACATTTTTTGTAGGTCTGCAGAGAACAAATCGGAAGCGGCTGGTGTCAAGGCTACGGCGGAATCCGATTCAGCCTCAGATTTAGAGTTAGCATCGGCACCAAAGGTAAGAAGAGGCCACAAGCAAACCGAGCATTAGAGGCCACTGAGAATTCAGAGCAAGTGGACAGAAATGTAGCTCGTTGTGGGAAATTTGTGGTACAGTATTGGGGCATGGAAGGCCCAGGCCAGCCTGATCTCATCAGATCTCGGAAGCTAAGCAGGGTCAGCCCTTGTTGGTATTTGGTTGGGAGACCACCATGAAAGTCCAGGGCAGCTGTAGAATCATAGAATTGGAAGGGGCCATTCCAGCCATCTAGCCCAACCCCCTGCTCAATGCAGGATGAGTTTAAGCATCCAGGAGAAGTATCTGTCCAGCCACTGCTTAAAGGCTGCCAATGAAGGCGAGCTCACCACCTTCTTATTGCACTGCTGAGCTACTCTGACTGTGGATTTTTTCCCCTGGTATCTAGCTGGTACTGTTCTACACAAAGTTTAGAACCACATTACTGTGGGTTCTATCCTCTGCTTCCAACAGGAACCGCTCCCTGACCTCATCCAAGTGACAACCTTTCAGATACTTCAAGAGAGCGATTTTGTCCCTTCTCGATCTCCTTGCCTCCAGGCTGAACATTCCCAAGTCCCTCAGCCTTCCCTCATAGGGCTTGGTCTCCAAGCCCAAGAGGCAGGCCATGGCAAACTTCCTCTGATTATCTCTTGCCTTGGAAGCCTCCAGGGTAACCATATATTGGCTGTAACTTGTCAGCACTTTCTACTTCAGTGTGGTTGTCCTTGTGGATCTTTGTCCCAAGAATTGGAATTTATGTGTAACAAAGGGACCAAGGGACCAAGGCCTATGAAGATAGGTTGAGGGACTTGGGAATGTTCAGCCTGGAGAAAAGGAGGTTGAGAGGGGACTTGATAGCCCTCTTTAAGTATTTGAAAGGTTGTCACTTGGAGGAGGGCAGGATGCTGTTTCTGTCGGCTGCAGAGGAGAGGACACGCAGTAATGGGTTTAAACTTCAAGTACAACGATATTGGCTAGATATCAGGGAAAAGAGTTTCACAGTCAAAATAGTTCAGCAGTGGAATAGGCTGCCTAAGGAGGTGGTGAACTCCCCCTCACTGGCAGTCTTCAAGCGAAGGTTGGATACACACTTTTCTTGGATGCTTTAGGATGCTTTGGGCTGATCCTGTGTTGAGCAGGGGGTTGGACTAGATGGCCTGTATGGCCCCTTCCAACTCTATGATTCTATGATTCTAAAAGCCCTAGAAATGCTACCAGGGGAAGATTCAAAATGGCTGACAACCCTTGTTCCTTAAGCCATCTGCGACTTCAGTATGGATGGCTGTGCACCCTACCATCCATAGCTCTTATTGATGGTAACACATCATTTTAAGGTTACTGTAAAATACGTGAGTTGATTTAAAAATAAACAGCCTTCCCAGCTGTAAAAGATCACAAATACATTGGAACTGTTACCAAGCAGGTGTGGCCGCCCACAGTGGTCGACGGAAATGTCTTCCTTCAAATCTCTCCCGGCTGCGGTCGGAGCAGCAGGCCGTGAAAGCAGACATTGGTGATCCATCAAAACGTCCGTGCTCTTTGGAGGATATGACTTTTCTATATTTCACCCACTTTCCAAGCAACTCAGGTTCAGTCTGAAAGTTCAGTTTCTTTTGTGGTTATCTCTGGTTATTACAGGCCAAAGCTGTAGCAGTCCTTTTTTGTGGACGTATTAACAAAATGGGCTGGAAATATTGGCAACTTTTCTTTTGGAAAAAGTAAAGTTAGAGGTATAAAATTTCCAGAGGTTTTGAAGCCTGAGGGGATATTTTGAGGAGGAGGGACACCCAGACATTTTGAGAAAATTTGAAATGCACTCAATACTTGAATAGCTTATTTTACTACACTTATTTTTCTGCATAAAGCTATCTGCTTTAATCCAGCATTCTTGTTTTTTACAACCTGCCTTGCGATGTCTTCCTAGACCCTTAAGACAGAGAGACCCCAGGACTCCCTGGGAACTAACGGTTAAGTCTGGGGTCCCCAAAATAGTGCCCATGGGCAACACGGAGCCCGCCAACTCCTTTCCTGGTGCCTACCAAGTTTTTTAGAACATGGTAGGAGCCAGGAGGAGTGTCTGCCCAGCAAGGGTCCTAATTGGCCGTTGGAGATTTGATTGGCTGTGCACATTTTTAAAAGGACTTCCTAGATGCTTCCCAAACCCATTTTGCCTAGCTTCTAGTCTGGAGCCCTCCTGTCCCAGCTGGCCGGGTCTGCTGCTGAACGTCTCCTTTGGAAGGTACAGGTGTTAGAAGGATACTTCAGAGTGCTCCCTGGCCACCCAAATAGCACAGTTATTGCTCTTATAATTTGTGTGTTGCAAATTTGGATCCTGAAGGCTGTTCCAGGAAACCACTGGCATATCGAGAGAGAGAAAAAAAGCCAACCTTTTGGCTCTTAGGAAAACGCAAGTTATTTTGACACAACACTCTCTCACCCATAAAAAGTCTTCAGCACATAAATCAGGGCAAGCTCTGCTGAGCTTTCAGAGATGGACTCAAAGAAGATCGATACAGCAATAAAACGGTGACACAGAAAAGACAGCCAAACCAAACATTGGCAAGTTTCCCAGGTGGCCATCTGGCACTTGAATCTTCTTTCTAGCATTCCACTTGCCTTTCAAGTTTATAGATTTTGATTATGGACTTTGAAGCCTAGCGCACATTCACACCCCTCCTATAGTACAGAAATATGACAATAACAACATTTTTATTTGAAATGTCTGAAAATAATTTTTAAAATCCATCGGTCGCATGACAGCATTGCTAAGAACATATGAGGGTAATCCGTGTGGCAGAACATATGTGGGTAATCCATGTGCTGTTGTTGCCTCTGTCATGCTAAACTCCACACGAAGGGACATGAAGCTCACTTCGGCCAGTTTGCTAGTGGTTAAGAGTGGTGGTTTCTAATCAGGCAAGTTGGCAAAGGGGTGGCAGGTTACCGTAGATGAGCGATTAGGATGTGAGTGTCCTGCATAGTGCAGGGGGTTGGACTAGATGACCCATGAGGTCCCTTCCAACTCTATGATTCTAGGATTCTATGATTCTATGGTGTCTGTTGTGGGGAGAGGAAGGGAAGGCAGTCGTAAGCTGCTTTGAGCCTTCTTTAGGTAGTGAAGAGTGGGGCATAAAAATAATCTCTTCTTCTTCTTATGCTGAAGCAGTCTCATCAAGGTCAGGATCGCCTTCTCAGACAGGCAGCAGTTCTCTGGGGTCTCCAGCTGCAGTCAACCGTAGCACTCTCTTTTTTTCGTTGCAAATTGAAATTCACAAACACTGATACAACAAAAAAAAGAAGAGACTCTGGATACTGATAAAATCCGGCTACTAGCTCTAAAAAACACCAGAATTTTAAAAAATGGGAGCCTAAAACATCTTGCTGTGGTTCATCAGATAAGATCTGGACAAATGGACTTGCTAATGAACTCCACAAAGGCATGGGGAAAGTGCTTCCTAGTTCCAGTCCATCCTCTGTGGGACCTTCAGAAAAGACAGGGATGTAATCCTTTAACCCTACCCCCCCCCCTGCAGAAACAAATAAAATGACCAGCAATTGATTTCATGTTCCACACTTTGGCATGGAGAGATTCCCATCCTGCAGGTCCTCGCTCTGAAGATGCCAGCCTTGGTTAAATTTGAAGATGATACCAAATTGGGAGGGGTAGCGATCACCCCCAGAAGACAGAAATAGAGTTCAATGAGATCTGAACACGCTACAAAAGCGCGCAAAGGAGAATAAAATAAGGATAAGTGCAAAGTTTTACGTCTGGGTCACAAAAATGAGAAGCAGCATCTTGGATGGGAGATACAATTCTCAGCACCAATGTATGTGAACAAGATCTTGGGGTACGTGTGGATGGTAGGCTAAATATGAGCAGACAGCGTATTGCAATTGTAAAGAAGGCGAATGCAGTCTTGGGCTGCATCAGCAGAGGCATCACATCAAAATCGCAAGATGTCAAAGTCCAGATGTATACCACATTGGTCGGACCACACCTGGAGTCCTGGGTGCAGTTGTGGAGGCCTCATTTCGAAAAAGATGTGGACAAAATTGAGAGGGTGCAGAGGCTCCTTTGGGTAGTGAAAATGACTTGGGTATAAAAACCAATTCTTCTTCTTAACCACTGCACTTTACTGCCCCTCTCAGATCACACTGACCCCTGCTTACTATGTCTATTATTTCCCTTGTAGGCACGATCTACCAAAGAGCAACGCTGGGGAAACACCCTCCTCTCACGAAATCATTCCATGGAAGAAGAATTCGAACGAGCCAAAGCAGCGGTTGAGGTATTGATTTAAGTTTCGGTAGAATCTCAAACAGGAGCCTCTTGTGGCGCAGAGTGGTAAGGCAGCTGTCTGAAAGCTTTGCCCATGAGGCTGGGAGTTCAATCCCAGCAGCCGGCTCAAGGTCGTCTCAGCCTTCCATCCTTCCGAGTTCGGTCAAATGAGTACCCAGCTTGCTGGGGGGTAAACGGTCATGACTGGGGAAGGCACTGGCAAACCACCCCGTATTGAGTCTGCCATGAAAACACTAGAGGGCGTCACCCCAAGGGTCAGACATGACTCGGTGCTTGCACAGGGGATACCTTTACCTTTACCTTTAGAATCTCAAAGCTCATCTTCTCAAGTTGGCCAGTGGGTTTCCTATTAACACAGAGGAATTAAAAACAAATCCTGGCTCTAGGTAACCCGAGACGAAGAAGAGGCCAAGTTAGCACTCCAATCCTCCGCCTGTTCCTTTGAAAATGAGCCCCATTGATTTCTATTACACCCAAAGCAATTGTTCTACAAGAGGGGTTGTATGAAGAGTCCTCCAAGCATCACAGTACATAGGAGCTGTGGTCATTTTGAAGTCACCTGAGTCCAGCAGCATCTTCAAGGACAACAGTATTCTCGAAGTATGAACTTTCCTCCTCCACATGCAAGCCAGTCACGGTCCAGTTAGACCTGTTCTCACAAAGCAGTTCTGTCAGAGCTCTCTCAGCCCCACCTACCTCATAGGATATATGTTGTGGGGAGAGGAAGGGAAGGTTATTGTAAGTTGCTTTGAGACTCCTTTGGGAAGAGAAAAGCGGCATATAAAAAACAACTCTTCTTCTTTAACTACATAAAAGGTAGGCATGTTAAAGAGGGGGACGACTTGTTTATAGAGACAAAGACTAGAAGAAATGGGTTCAAATTATGAGAAAGGAGGTTCCACTTAAATATTAGAAGGCATTTCTTGGGGTGAGGGCTGTTTGTTGATGGAATATGCTGCCTAAGAGGGTGGTGGAGTCTCCTTTATTGGAAGGTTTTAGAAGGAGATTGGATGAGCGCCTGTCAGGAGGGTGTGATTTTTAAGTCTCTGAGAAAGTGGGGGCTGGAGTGGGTGGGCCTTGGTGGTCTCTTCCAGCTCTGGGAGAATTTGATTCTGAGTGTACACTCAGTACACACTCCCTATACGTTTTCCAAAGAATTTTTCTAAAATATTTCATTACAGTACAGTCCTAATGACCTGTATATAAAGTGTCTTTTGGAGTAATTTCGCTTTTTATAGTTTGTAGAAAGCCAGGAGGCAGGAGCCTTCCTGACGGCATCAGACAAGGCATTCCGTAAGGTTAAGGACGTAAGAGAGAAGGTTGTTTCCTTGCATTGAGCTACCATAAGAACTGGCGATCCCTCCTGTCTCACACAATGGCCAGCCGCATGCCCTGAAAGTAGGGCTACCAAGCTCAATCTACCAACCAGCAAAAGGATTGGAAGCGGGGACAGAGGGAAGGTGCAACATCAACGATGCTGCTGTAACACTTCCAGGAGAAACCAAAAAAACATGGAGTTGCCATCAGTTCCTAGAGGCACCCTACCTCACTTCCGGGTTGCATTCAGTGGTTTCCTGCCTACAAACACTGAGGCTCTAGTTAGCCACCCTCACATCCACTCCTCTGTCCAAACCAAGGGTAGTCAAACTGCGGCCCTCCAGATGTCCATGGACTACAATTCCCATGAGCCCCTGCCAGCTGGCAGGGGCTCATGGGAATTGTAGTCCATGGATATCTGGAGGGCCGCAGATTGACTACCCCTGGTCCAAACTAGCGACCGTCTGCACATCCTTCGTCAGTGATCAATGAGTAGAGAATGAGTAGACTGATCTTTTCCCCAGCCCCATGTCCCTTTCAGTCTCCTCTCTCTGGGACAACAACAAACCTCACTGCAACACCCACACCTGGCCTGGAAACGGATTTAGGAGAAGCGTTTGCTGCTAAACCATCACCTTCCCTCCCTCTCCCCGCAACAGACACCTTGTGAGGTTGGTGGGGCAGAGAGAGGCCTGACAGAACTGTTTTGTGAGAACAGCTCTAAGAGAACTGCGACTGGCTCAAGGTCGCCCAAGTGGCTGCATGTGGAGGAGCGAGGGATCCAACCTGGCTGGACAGATTTGAGCCTGCCGTTCTTAACCGCTACACCAAGCTGGCTCCCTTTAGGATTATGACATAAAAGCAGGAGCTCCAGATCAGGGGTAGTCAACCTGTAGTCCTCCAGATGTCCATGGACTACAATTCCCATGAGCCCCTGCCGGCAAATGCTGGCAGGGGCTCATGGGAATTGTAGTCCATGGACATCTGGAGGACCACAGGTTGACTACCCCTGCTCTAGATGATACAAGGTGGGTTGTTTTAGCAACAGGTGTGGGAGCAACAGCATCAGTGACCGCAAATCTGGTTTTTGTCCTTCTGTCATGTTTACGCAGCTGTACTTGCTTGTTTATGCCTGTCTGGAATCCAAGAGAGGGGTGAGTGATTGAGTGGCTGTCGGCATCCTCTTTCTCTGCCACCTGGAAACCCTCCCTCTAAATGTGTTGTCATTCCGGGCACATTTCCTCTTGATTGGCGGCATCCTTGATATGCCACTTCTGGGCTTTCTTGAGCTCAGCGACAAAAATGATTGATCAGCCTACACGAGGCTTGAAACGAATCCCATTTTCAGATTTTTGTAGATCGCTATAAGGCTCCTCGGCCCACCCACCAAAAGATCTCCCCAGCACAACATTTTGGGAAAAAGTAAGGCTAGATCTGAGTCTTGCTGCTTGCCTAAGACTACAATTCCCAGCAGACCTAAGGGCTGATCTCTAAAGGTAAAAGAATCTCATAGTAACAGCCTTCCCAGGAGCAAGAGAGATGGTGAGGGGGAGGACAGAAGAGTTAATTTTATACCCAGCTTTTCGCTACCCGAAGGAGTCTCAAAGCAGCCTACAATCGTCTTCCTTTCCTCTGCCCACAACAGTCACTCTGTGAGGCAGGCGGGGCTGAGAGAGCTCTGACAGAACTGCTCTGTGAGAACAGCTCTAACAGGTCTGTGACTAGCCCAAGGCCACCCAGCTGGCTGCGTGTGGAGGAGGAGAAGGGGATCAATCCCAGCTCTCCAGATTAGAGGCCGCCACTCTGAACCACTACACCAAGAATCATGCGAGTGATTTTTTCCTAATGGCAAAAATTGCCCTCCTGTAGAAAGCCAGCCTTCCAATGGAAGAGTTCTATTTAGCATTCTCCCTGACATGCTAGCTTTTTGAATGCAAGGAATTTTTGCTAGGGCCAAGAGAATATGGGTTGAAAGCATGGGGCAGGAGATGGATTTGGGAATGCACGCTGGCCACTGTGAGACACAGGCAGTGAACTATAGACCACGATGCATTTCCTGCAGTGTCCTTGGAGATGTAAGGGGACCCTTGGTTGCTTCTCCCTGGCACTGATGAGTCCCATCCTGCCTTCAAGGGGGCAGGGGTTGTAGGAAACGCCTGATCCACCCCAGGAAGTGTGTGGCAAGCTCTGTCCGACACATGCTCCAGGCTAGGGTAGTCATCTTCCAAATGGGATCTGGAGATCTATCTCCAAACTACCAAGATCAGTCCCCCTGGAAAAAATGGCTTCCGTGCAGGTGAACTCTGGCATTATACCTCGCTGAGAACCCTCTTCTCCACAAACCCCATGTCCCTAGGCCCCAACCCCACCCCAGATGTCCAGGAATCTCACAATCTAGAGCTCTCACCCTAGCCCCAGCGGACCCCCCCCCCCCATCTACTTTGAACTCTACAACCAGCCTCTGAAATGTGGGGCCAATTTTTGAACTCCTCCTTCTGTCTGGTCACCACCTTCACCTTCACATGGCAACCCCTGGTGGGATTTTCAGTGCAAGAAGTATTCAGAGACGGTTTGTCCTTGCTTGCCTCTGTGTCACACCCCTGGGCTTCTTCGCTTGTCCCCCATGCAAATGCTGACCAAGGAGGATCCTGCTTAGCTTCCAAGGTCTAGCAAGATCCGGCTAACCCGGGCAAAGTGAATTAATACTACTGCTGTACAGATAGTTTTCTCGGTTAACTCCTCACAGTGAGAATGATATTGCTCCATGAATAGTAGATATTACTAAGGAGAATTCCTCCGACTTCCTTTAATCTCTTGCAATAAGGTGTACATGGATGCCATTTCTATTACTATTACTATTACTATTACTATTACTATTACTATTACTATTACTATTACTATTACTATTACTATTAAATGAGTCTTTTCAAATGCAAGATCTGTGACACTGTTATAGTTTAAGGGCTTTCTGTTGATTCCGAGCCGGGGAAAGGCTTTTCCTCTGCCGTGAATAAATGCCGAACGTCGCTTCTGTATAAAACACTAGTTGCTCCGCTGCTCAGTTATGAAACATTCAGCCAGTGATGAAGAGACTCTTTTAAACAGGACCCCTGCTCTGTTACCTAGAGATATAATTAAAACAGGTTCATGTGTGGTGGGAGGAGCAACTGTTAGCAAGGAATGTAATTTAAAGGCCACTTTGCTACAAGTAAAAGCATTTATTTCTTCTTAGCAGAGAAATTTGGCCCTGGGATAAGGAAGAGAGAGAGAAAGGGAGGGAGAGAGAACAACCTGTTGCAGATAATTGCTGGTCTTTTTCCGAGCGCATTTTTCTACCCAACTGGAGAGAGAAAAGAAACGTGTTAAATTGTCACTGCAGGCAAGGAGGCTGAGATGGCTGATGATCTAAGGCAGACAGGAGCCGAAAGGAGTTATCTCTTTTAAGGATCTTCTTCTGAAGCAGAATTAACAGTTCGGCAATTAAAAGAGCCAGCCCAAATTAAATCTTTTGTGCCTTCATAGGAGGTGACATTTTGTGAAGAACACGGACTGGAGAAGGGACTCTAATTCCCCTTCCCCTTCAGAAATGCAAACTTCACTGTGCGTCTGGAGCAAAAACAGAGGAGCAGAAGTCCGCACAGATCCAGCCTTCTGTATTACAGGGGTGGCCAAACTGGGGCTCTCCAGATGTCCATGGACTACATTTCCCATGAGCCCCTGCCAATTGACCAACTGGTAACTGTAGTCCATGAGTTTCTGCAGAACCACAGTTTTTCCACTCCCATACGGTAAAAATTGCAATCTCCTGCTCTCTTTTTTGAATCAGGGAGAAGGACATTAGCTTTCCATTTCCGCACCATTTTGCTCTTCAGCGCTGGCTCCCCTGATTTGTTGTTGGCTTTTTAAATGAGAAAAGTAGGATCTTTAAAAAAAAAAACAACGTACTTCCTTTGGTGCATCCAGCAAACGGACATCACGTTAAGCAAAATCATGCTCGGAACCTGTTCTCAGTAAACACCAATCTGTACTGATGGTCATTTGGACAGGGCCTCAGCTCAGTGCTAGAGACTGTTTGGCATGCAGAAGGTCCCATGCCTAATCCGTGGCATCCCCACTTAAAAGGGAAGAAGTAGCTGGTGATGTGAGAGAACTGAACTTGGGACCCTGGAGAGCCAAGACAATATGGTCCTATGATAGCCAAGCGGCCTAATTAGGGTTCTTTTGCCCAGTGCCCAGTTAATCTCACAGAGAGAAAAACCTTTTTTATATTTTTAATGCAGCAGAAATATAGGCACAGGGGTGTGTGCAAAGTTGAGATTCACCTTCGATCTCATTGCATGCAGCAGTGTGAGAACCGATTGCAGGATTTTTGCATTTGGGTCCAACTAGAGGAGCCTCTTGTGGCGCAGAGTGGGAAGGCAGCAGACATGCAGTCTGAAAGCTCTGCCCATGAGGCTGGGAGTTCGATCCCAGCAGCCGGCTCAAGGTTGACTCAGCCTTCCATCCTTCCGAGGTCGGTAAAATGAGCACCCAGCTTGCTGGGGGGTAAACGGTCATGACTGGGGAAGGGAGTGGCAAAAAGACCCTGTTTTGAGTCTGCCATGAAAACGCTAGAGGGCATCACCCCAAGGGTCAGACATGACTTGGTGCTTGCACAGGGGATACCTTTACCTTTAGAGGAACACATTCCTTTATCGGAATAGCCCAGGGAGAATCTGACCTCCATTGATATGGTTGCATGCTTGCAGAATGGCGTACCTCTCGCAATACACACAGCTTTTCTGCTCTCTCTATAGCAGCTAGTTTTCATTTAGAGCCCAATGCAGTTAGAACCCAATGCAGTCCCAGCAAACCTTGCATCACTAAGAACTGGTGTTGCCTGTGAGATAAAGGAAACCCACTCCAGCATGCCAGGCAAAATCATAATTATAGAGGCCTCAAACCCGTTGGCAGAGGAGGCATTTCAATCAGCAGGTTTCTTCCTTGGACAAAGAGCAGAAATAGAATTCAGCCATAATGCAATGCAGCAGGTCGAATTTCCCTGCAAGTTAAATCAAAAGGGCCCAGCAAAATGAGCATGGGTGGGAATTTGGAGGTCTAAGACTTGTCACATCTGGACCTTGCATGTAGAACTGCATAGAATTGAGCATTTGCCTGCATATTATAACCACCATGTGGAGCCAGCTTGGTGTGGTGGCCAAGAGCAGCGGCTTCTCATGTGGAGAGCCAGGTTTGATTCCCCACTCCTCCTCCACATGCAGCCAGCTGGGTGACCTTGGGCTAGTCACAGTCCTGTTAGAGCTGTTCTAACAGAACAATTCTGTCAGAGTTCTCTCAGAGGGTGTCCTTTGTGGGGAGAGGAAGGGAAGGTGATTGTAAGCTGCTTTGAGACTCCTTCAGGTAGTGAAAAGCGGCATATAAGAACTAACCTTCTTCTTCTTCTGAAAAGCAGCCAGGCTCCCTGATTGTTTAGAACTCTGAACGTTCTGTCTTAATAGGAAAAATAAAGGAGAAACTTACTTTTTTGAAGTGCCATGTTTATTTGTACATTGTATAACATCTCTGTAATACATCTTTGAGTGGGAAGGTGGATTAGCATAGGCTGATCACATCAGATTCTCAAAGCTAAGCAGGATCAGTACTTGGGAAGAAGAAGAAGAATTGGTTCTTATATGCCACTTTTCTCTGCCCGAAGGAGTCTCAAAGTTGACCATGTGAGCCTGCGCTGGTTCCAGTTACTTCTTCTCCCAGTTTGTTTCCCGGAAATGCCAAACTAATTAGCAGTATCTAATTTTAAGGCCCTACAGTGCTGGCGGATTATTCCTGGAGCTTCAGTGGAAGGTTTAGTACAATCCTGTTTACAGATCAGCTTTGGGGAGGAAATTGCAAGCAGGAGAAGCACAACCAACATTAGCCAATAACCTCACATAGCTCCCAGATGTGACTGCAGAAAACTGTACTGCTTGGACTTTATTTGGAGGGGAGGCCATAAAGCATGGAGTTGTTTCATTTTGCCCGTTCTGGCAAATTCCGAAGAGGGCTGTTATGCAACCGTAAATTCAAACAGAACACTGTTAGCCATTGTGTGTGAGAGAGAAAATTGAGACCGAGCTTGTTTCTGCCTGATACTTGGAACTGAACAGTCCCTGAATTCCAGGTTCTTGGTGGGAGGTGCAAAGTCCTTCTTGCAGAAGACTAGAATGAAACAAGGGCCTTGCTGGATCTTCTGGTCCAGGGTCATGCTTTGCAATGTGGGCTACTAAAGCATGGTTTATAAGCCAAGGGCCCCACCACATATTGCATCACATCAGACCCTTGGTCCATCATAGAACCATAGAGTTGGAAGTGGCCATACAGGCCATCTAGACCAGCCCACTGCTTAATGCAGGATCAGCCTGAAGCATCCAGTATCTGCCCAGCCACTGCTTGAAGACTGCCGGGGGGGGGGGCTCACCACATCCTGAGGCAGCCCATTCCAGTTGATCAAAGTCACTTTCATCCACTCAGACCCACAGAGGTTCTCCAGGGTCTCAGGCAAAGGTCTTTCCCATCACCTCCTACCTGCCCTGTTAAATTGGAGATGCTGGGGATTGAACTCAGGATCTTCCGCATGCCAGGCAGATTAACTACCACTAAGCCATGGCCCCTTCCCATCCAAGCACTAGAATTCAGAAGCTGGCTGCTTCTGAAGGTGCCCTTTAGTCATCATGGCTCATAGTCTTTGATTTAGTTATCCTCCACGGAACTAATAAATTCAGTTAGCAACTAGTTTTTTCCACCTGTTCAGCAATCTGGGGGGGGGGGGGATGTCTGCTCTCCCAGAAAGCCAAATTAGCTCATGGATCTGACCTGAAGTTGCTGACACCATTTTAGAGAAAAAATGGCTACTTAAATATACCCAGAGGTCCTAATTGGCACTCTTGTTCTCTCCATGCCTTTTCAAACAGCCCCCCAAACAATATTTTCTTCCCAAATCCATCAGCATCCTAGCACTCTCCCTTTGAGCACATCCCGGTTTCCAAAGGCCATCGGCCTCTGCAGCCCCTCTGCAGTTCCCAATCCCTTTTCCTGCCTCAGTGTGCTGCTATTGGAGCATCGCACAAGAGCTGGCGTCATGAAATAGCTTCCTAAGAACTTCAAGTTTGATCCCTGTGCCCCTTTTCTAACTCTCCTACATGTGCCCTTGCCCATCTTCTACCACCGAGTAAAGAAAGCAGGACTGTAGCTTTGCCTCAGAGCAGGCAGACTTTGGAGCGCGTGGGAGAACCAAGCAGCTCAACCCCTCCCTACCTTCCTGTTGTCTCAACATCCTTTTACTTACTTCTCTGTGATTCCGCCTTTCTTTTGTAGACCAAGCTATTCTTCTAAGGATGCATCTTTTCTTTTCCCTTTTCTTTTGGCAAAGCACTTTTAAATACTTGAAGATGGTTACCAGATCCCCTCTCAGTCGTCTCCTCTCCAGGCTAAACAGACCAAGCTCCCCCAACCTTTCCTCATACGTCTTGGTCTCTGAACCCCTCCCCATCTTTGTTGCCCTCCTCTGGACACGCTCCAGTTTGTCAACATCCCTCTTCAACTGGGGTGCCCAAAACTGAACACAGGACTCCAAGGGAGGCTGAACCAGAGCAGAGTTTTTAAGCTTGCCCCGGTGTGTGTGTTTTCCTTTCACTAAGACAGTCGTAGTGAGAAATGGTTGGTTATTTGGTTAGCACATCGTTTCCCGGGGAGAGTCTGCAGGCCTTCGTGTTTGATAAACTTCTGTGTATTATGTGCATCAAGAAAATATTCTGTTAAGCCCCAAAGGCTCAGAAATGGAGATCAATCAACAGGGAGCAATTATGAGCAGGAAGTAACATAAGGGAAGGGTGGTGAAAAATGTATCATGTCCTTGCATACGGCTTTCCTCTGCAGGAAAACCTCTATAAAGTGGCTCCCTTAAAAAAAGAATTCTTTTTAATGTGCTCAATGCAAGTAAAAAACAATGAAAAGATGAAAAGTAATGGGTTTAAATTAAACTACAAGTACAACGATATAGGCTAGATATCAGGGGAAAAAATTTCACAGTCAGAGTAGTTCAGCAGTGGAATAGGCTGCCTAAGGAGGTGGTGAGCTCCCCCTCACTGGCAGTCTTCAAGCAAAGGTTGGATACACACTTTTCTTGGATGCTTTAGGATGCTTAGGGCTGATCTTGCGTTGAGCAGAGGGTTGGACTAGATGGCCTGTATGGCCCCTTCCAACTCTATGATTCTATGATTCTATGAATCAGATTTAAAATGGGAGATAAAAGAAATAAACCCGTGGAATAAGAACTATAAAACAGCAATGAGATGACTGGATTTAAAAACTGAAGAATTGGACCACTGCTGCTGGTGGGTAAGGAAGGGTTAACCAGGTGCCAGAAGGTAAGGACAACACTAAGGGTGTCCACAGGTATATTTGGAGAGGGGATTCCATGCAAGGTATCCCCTACTGGGTCGCCCTGAGTCGACCAGAGCTTGACAGCACTTTCCATCCTGTAGACAAAAGATGAACATCTGACAAGATGAACATCTGAGAGCCAGTTTGGTGTAGTGTCTAGGAGTGCGGACTTCTAATCTGGCATGCCGGGTTCGATTCTGCACTCCCCACATGCATCCAGCTGGGTGACCTTGGGCTCGCCATGGCACTGATAAAACTGTTCTGACCGAGCAGTGATATCAGGGCTCTCTCAGCCTCACCCACCCCACAGGGTGTCTGTTGTGGGGAGAGGAATGGGAAAGCGACTGTAAGCCGCTTTGAGCCTCCTTCGGGTAGGGAAAAGCGGCATATAAGAACCAACTCTTCTTCTTCTTCAAAGTGGATTTGGGGGGGGGGCATCATGTGGGCATGGGATTGGGGTCACTGTGGGTTGGTAGGCAATTGTGAGTTTCCTGCACAATGACCCTGGAGGTCCCTTCCAACTCTATGATTCTGTGATTCTAAGTCAGAAGTGCAGTCCAGGTTGGCTGTGTACAGTGATCACCAGGTACAATTGGAAACCCGGCCGTGTTCATTCTCTCTTCCATTTTCTTCTTTTTTTGCTTTATCTTCTCCCTAGTCAGACACAGAGTTTTGGGATAAGATGCAAGCGGAGTGGGAAGAAATGGCTCGCAGGAACTGGATTTCAGATGGCCAAGAAGCTCCCACCCAGGTGGCCGTCTCCATCAACGAGAAGGTATGACAGGTGATGTTCTAGAGCAGGGGTAGTCAACCTGTGGTCCTCCAGATGTCCATGGACTACAATTCCCATGAGCCCCTGCCAGCATTTGCTGGCAGGGGCTCATGGGAATTGTAGTCCATGAACATCTGGAGGACCACAGGTTGACTACCCCTGTTCTAGAGAAGGAAAAAGGGCTGTGGGCCCAATGAATTGGGGTGAGCTTCACAAGAGTGCTGGGAGTCGAGAAGTTTGGTGTGTGGCTGATGGGAAATAAATGCTAGGATCTGACTTGCAAAGACGACCTTGAACTTGCGGGGCGATGTGCAGTAAATGCTCCAATGTCAGAGAGATGCTAAGCAGGACCAATCACTGAGATCTGGTAGCCAGGCTATGGCTGCCCTTTATTTATTTATTTCCTTCATAAATGAAGTAAAGGGGAGTCACAACCAGCCTAAAAATAGTACAGAAACAATTGGATAAACCCAGTAAACGGTAAAATAGCAGTTACAAAAAAATAAATGAAGCCACAGAATAGACAGAAAGGGAAAATTTCCCATTGACTTTAATGATGCCATAGGCCGTTATGGTGCTGAATCGATTCAGATTCAACCAAATCAATTCGGCTGAATCTGAAGCAGGGATGGGTGCTTCACCTGCCACAGCTTTGAGCCCAATTGATTTGGGCCATTTATTCCCCCACATGCCAAGTTCTTATAGAGCTTGAAAAAGTGCAGAGGGCAACCAAGATGAGGAGGGGGTTGGAGCACCTACCCTCTGAGGAAAAGCTGGAGAGCCTATAAACTTTTCAGTTTAGAAAAGAGATTAAGGGGGGATTTGATAGAGGTTTATAAAAGTATTCATGGGGCGAAGAGAGATGACAAAGATTTTTTCTACCTCCCCCAAAATACTAGAACTTGAGTATGTCCAGTGAAGCTGATGGGCAGTAGATTCGGGATGGACAAAAATAAATACTTCTTTACACAGACACTGGTGAAAATGTGCAATTCGCTGCCAGAAGATGTCATGATGGCCATGGGGCTTTAAAAGGGGATTAGATAGATTCATGTAGGATAGCTCTGTCAGTGACTACGAGCCGTGGTGACCGAGAGGAACCTCCACATTCCGGGGCACTAAGCCTTTGAATCCCAGAGCCAGGAGGCAACATCAGGGGAAGGCCTTGGCCTCTGTGCCCTGCTGTTGGCCCTTCAGAGGAACTGGTCAGCCACTGTGTGAGGCAGGAGGCTGGCCTTGATGGTCTGATCCAGCAGGCCTCTTCCTAACTTTGTATGTAATAAACAAGTTTAGCACCAATTGCCATCTCTGGAGCTTCTTCTCTCTGTTGTCCCATTCACTGTCTCTTCCAGGGCTATTATTTCCATACTGAAAACCCCTTCAAAGAGTGGCCCGCCCCCTTCGAAGAAGGCCTGAAAAAGCTGAAGGAAGGGGACCTGCCCCTCACCATCTTGTACCTGGAAGCGGCTATTCTGCAAGACCCACACGATGCTGAGGTATCCTTGCCTCTTGTATTCTGGAGTTTTGTATATTGTATATAGGCTAGATATCAGGGGGAAAAATTTTTCACAGTCAGAGTAGTTCAGCAGTGGAATAGGCTGCCTAAGGAGGTGGTGAGCTCCCCCTCACTGGCAGTCTTCAAGCAAAGGTTGGATACACACTTTTCTTGGATGCTTTAGGATGCTCTGGGCTGATCCTGCGTTGAGCAGGGGGTTGGACTAGATGGCCTGAATGGCCCCTTCCAACTCTATGATTCTGTGATTCTATGAACTAGTAAAGGTTCGTTTGCATCTGTGTGTATATAGAGAGAGAAAGCAGTGTAGGATCAGCATCTTGGTTTGGATCCACCTGGGCATTTCCACGATTGGGAGGATTTCCCCAGAAAGTGACTTTCTCATTTCCAATTTCGTGTTGCAGCCCCAGAGGTTGCCCTACTGTTGTACCTGGAGGATTCATGTGCCCCATAAGTGAAATGGGAGGGGGGAGATTTGGATTACAGCAGGAAAGTCCTGCTGAGTGGGCAGAACCCTCTTTGTCCAGGGAAATACTTTGTCGAATTCAGGTTCTCGGACACTGTGCTTAATAAACTGGGCATTAGACACAGTGAAGACGAAGGGAAAGTTACCCCTGCGACAAAAGGAAGGTTTTGTCGATAAATACGAAAAATATTAACCCTCTCGATAACTTTGTTGCAGGCCTGGCAGTATCTTGGGATCACCCAAGCGGAGAACGAGAATGAACAAGGAGCGATCGTTGCCCTCCAGAGGTAGGTGGTGGTAACTGCAGGGCTCAGGTCCATATTGACGGACCCAAAACAAAAAGGTTATCAGAAATTCAGGCGTTCTTCAACTCCGTCACTGGGGTTGGTGAGGGAGAAATGCTTCAAACTGCACAGGAACAAATACAATTGAAAAGCGCTACCGTTGCTTCCCAGTGCCCAGCTCTCAAAATAAGAGTAGGGTTGCCATCATCCACTGTCTAGTTTGACTCTGAGCTTAAAATACAGCTTTCTAGAAATCTCCTTTTTAATGTTATTGATTAAAGTTTCAAATGAGAGATCGTGTTGGTCTGAAGTAGCACAATAAAATCAGAGTCCTGTAGCACCTTTAAGACCAACAAAGATTTATTCAAGCGTCAGACTCTTAGTTGGTCTTAAAGGTGCTACTGGACTCTGATTTTCTTGATTCAGAAAGTAAATTCCCAGCCTTTGTCAGAGCCTCTGCTTTGCATGCAGAAGACCTCTGATTCAATCCCCAGCATCTTCCATTAGATTAGGACCAGGCAACGTTTGGTGAAATAGAACCTGGATCGTTGATGGGATGGAGATGGACTTTAAGGCGTCAGAGGGCGTGGCTTCAGTGCCCCTTGTACTTCCTTTCCCCTTACCAGGACTAAGAATAAATTAGGCAAAGGAAGGATTTATGTAAACTGAGAGCCAGCATGGTGCAGTGGTTAAGAGCAGCAGCCCCTAATCTGGAGAGCTGGGTTTGATTCCCCACTCCTCCTCCACATGCAACTAGTCACAGTCCTGTTGCAGCTGTTTTCCTCAGTGCAGTTCTCTTAGAGCTCTCTCGGCTCCACCAGGGTGTCTTTTGTGAGAAGAAGAAGGTCCTTGTAAGCTGCTATGGGGCTCCCTCAGGCAGTGAAGAGCGGCGTTCCAAAAAAAAAACCTCTTCTTTTCCTTCTCAATTTGCTGCATGTGCATAACTGACGGAGGCCACTGGCCGTCTGGTGCAGAACGCAAGTTCCCTACTCTGAAAATCCTGCTTTAGAAAAGGCAACAAAAGGCAAATCCTGCATCCTTACAGTTACTTGCAGTGCTCAATTTAGTCCATTACTTAATCAAACAGAAGGAAACATGAGTCAACGGAGCCCTGCAAACACCGGTGAGGAGCTATGCAAACAAAAGGCCTGCTTGGTATGCGTGGTCTCGTCCCCTTGCAAAAGGTTTGTCTCTTCATTAGAAGCACTCCTTAACTGAGCCAAACTCGACCCGACAGCTGCGTGCTAAGTACACGGAGATCTCTGCTGTCGTCGCTGGTCGGAAGAAAACTTCTATGCGGTACCTGCCCCCCCCCCCCGCCCTCTCTAGAAGGGGTTTCTATTCTCTGTGCCTTCACAGCAACTGAGCTGCACCCCATTGCGTTTCTGCTCACAAAATACAGACTCTCCCAATCTCTGTGTGTTCGAGTTAGGGATGTGTGTGCGTAAAGCGCCATCAGGTAGCAGCCCGCTTACGGGGACCCCACAGGGTTTTCAGGATGAGATCTCAGCAGAGGTGGTTCGCTACAGGCGCCTTCTGCATCACAGTCCTCCCATCCAAGAGCTGATCGTAGCCGGGTCTATTCCACATTGGCTGGGCCAGGTTTGGAATCTGGTGTCCGTTTCTGGGGGCTGCAGTTCAAGAAGGGTATTGACAAGCTGGACCGTGTCCAGAGGAGGGCGACGAGGATGGTGAAGGGGTTGGAATCCATGCTTTAGGAGGAGAGGCTGAGAGAGCTGGGTAGGTGTAGCTTGTAGAAGAGACGGGCAAGAGGTGATGGGACTGTGTCGAACTATGTAAATGGTAGACATGTTGAAGAGGCGGACAATCTATTTACTGCAACGGTAATGACTGGGGAAGGCACTGGCAAACCACCCCGCATTGAGTCTGCCATGAAAACGCTAGAGGGCGTCACCCCAAGGGTCAGACATGACCTGGTGCTTGCACAGGGGATACCTTTACCTTTACCTTTAGAGAGGAGGACTAGGAGCAGTGGGTTCAAATTACGGGAAAGGAGGTTCCACTTAAATATTATTCCCTGCAAATTTGGACAAAATGGTCTTTTTATTATCGGATACCAACCCCCTTATTAGTTATAATGTTTCACTATTTGCTTAACAGCAAGGAAAATTCGAGCCAGATATATGCCACCAGAGAGCTAGAGACCTGAATTCTTATTGTCTTTTATGGTCTATGGACTACTGCATATAGTGTTCTGATTCTTTTACTGCTTTTTTATGTCAGCTGATAAGATATTGATGGCGTTGTAATGGCCTATGGCTGGAAACAATAAAGTCTTATACATATACACTTAAATATCAGACAGCATTTTCTGATGGCGAAGGCTGCTCGTACATTGAATGCGCTGCCTCGGAGGGTGGCAGACTCTCCTTCGCTGGCAGTTTTTAGAGAGAGATTGGATGAGCACCTGTTCAGGGCATGTGATTTTAATTAATTAATTAATTTAGATTTCTATACCGCCCATTTCTTTGCAGCTCTGGGCAGTTTACACAGAACATTATAACATTTTAAGTCCCCAAGAAGTGGGGGGATTGGACTGTGTGGCCCTTTTGAGGTCTCTTCCAGCTTTGTATGATTCTGGCCATGCTTCACTTTCAGGATTTGCTGAGATCTGGCTAGACTGGGCCATCCAAGTCAGGCTTAGGATATGGGCGACCTGGCAGGGGCTCATGGTCATTGCAGTCCATGGGCATCTGGGGAGCCACAGTCTGGCCACCCCTGGGGTATACCATCTCCATGAACAAAATGAAATTAAGCTAAATATACGCTCTTCTGCACTTTGGTAGGGAAGGTAGCATGGTATAGCTTAATCTCGTCAGATCTTGGATGCTGCTTGATCAGGGCATGTGTGTATTACCTGTCATTTGCAATGGTGCATTATCCAAGACGGGTGTCCTCACCTTGAAGGCTGAGTCAGTAAGCTGTCTGCGGCCCTAGGCTTGCATTCCCCGGAGGAGAGCTTCCTGCCCCTGTAACATGGCCCTCCACCCACTCTGCTCAGGTGCTTGGAGCTTCAGCCGAACAACCTGAAGGCGTTGATGGCCTTGGCGGTGAGCTTCACCAACACTGCCCACCAGCAGGAAGCCTACGAAGCACTACGGAACTGGATCAGGCAGAACCCCAGGTACAAGTACCTGGCCCGGAGCAAGAGGGGGTCGCCGGCGCTGACCAGGAGAATGTCCAAGGTGGCAGAGGAGAGGTAACTCCCATGGGCAGGAGCATTCTAATAACTGGTGGAGGGGGGGGGACATTAAAATGCCAGCTGTTTGGTGATGTTGATGGCTGATTTGCTCTTTAAAGAACAAGGAGTGGTGGGTGTGCAGTTTTGGGGGTGGAGTTGAAACACTGCATATAAAATATCATGTTGGATCAGACCAATGGACCATCCAGTCCAACATTCTGTATCACCCAGTGGCCAAAACCTAAAGGACATCTGGAGGTCCACCAGCGGGGCCAGAACTCTAGAAACCCTCCCAACTGTTCACCCCCCTGCCCAAGCACCAAGCCAGAGGATCACTGCCCCAGACATAAGAGAAGCCATGTTGGATCAGTCCAATAGCCCATCCAGCTGAGGGACTTTGGACTTGTCACAGTCCTGTTACAGCTGTTCTCAGAGAGAAGTCCTTCAGGGTGTCTGTTGTGGGGAGAGGAAAGGGAAGGAGATTGTAAGCCGCTTTGAGACTCCTTCAGGCAGTGAGAAGTGGGCATAAAAACCAACTCTTCTTCTTCGTCTAAGAATACAGAGCAAAACTGCCCCAGACATAGTGTTACCTGTGTTTTGTCTTCTAGTTCATTGCTGGAAGAGGTGAAGGAATTGTACCTGGAAGCAGCTCACCAAAACGGGGAGATGATAGATGCCGACTTACAGACGGGCCTCGGAGTTCTCTTCCACCTGAGCGGGGAGTTTAACAGAGCTATAGACGCTTTCAGCGCTGCTCTCACTGTTCGGCCAGAGGTGCGTTTCATGTTTTTTTGCAGGGAAGTTTGGCACATTGCTCTCCTGTCCATCCTCTGTCCTGGAAATTCTGCCTGCCGGCTGGCCTTAATCTGCTGCCATTTCACCCATTAAGCCTTTAATGTCTGAAACCGAAACGTTAATTGCCTGAGCGTCTCCGTTTCAGTCAGATCTATTTGCGTCCCGCACTCAGCCCGCCTGCTGACGAAGGGGAATCAGTTTTACAGGAAGTTGTCCCGAAAGTGAGCCATGGTCCCATGTCAATTAACGGAGGAGGCAGTGCCCCCCCCTCCCCCGTTTTAGTGGATGCCATTCATTTGAACAGACAAGCTACAAAATAAAAATAAAAATGACCCACTAGGACAGTGGTTCCCAACCTTCCTAACGCCAAGACCCAAAGAGGGGCGTGGCATTAGGTGGCCATATTGGCGGGCGTCGTGGCAGCTGCGGCGGCCCAAAGGGGGTGGCGGCGGTGGCCTCAGTTTCCCCAGGGAAAAGGGTCGATTGACCCCTAAAGGGTCGCGGCCCCCAGGTTGAGAACTGCTGCTCTACGAGGAATTCTAGAAGTCTGTCGTTGTGTTGTCAGGATTATTCCTTGTGGAACCGTCTCGGCGCCACCCTAGCAAACGGGGATCGGAGTGAGGAAGCCGTGGAGGCGTACACGAGAGCTCTGGAAATCCAGCCGGGCTTCATCAGGTCCAGGTACAATTTAGGAATCAGCTGCATCAACCTGGGAGCCTACAGGTGAGGCGGAGCAATTCGGTACCTGTGCAGAGAAAGAACGCTCTGTTGTCCCGCTCTCTTGCAGCCGAGGGTAGAAAAATGGGGGGAGGGCAGTGAGGAGAGAAGGAGGCTAGCGTTAGAGAGGCCATCAAGTTGGGGAGTAGGTTTTTCCCTTACCTGGCGAAATAGAAAGGGCACATTTAGAGAACACCATGAAGGGGGGCAAGACCTACCAGGGGCTCAACTACACACTATAATTTCTGAAGTGTTTAGTATGAGTGACTTTATTATTATTGTTGCAAGTTTAGGTGTCAAGATTGCTTTAAAAGGGAGGAAATATTGTGCAGACGGGAGGGACATTAACCCTTTCCTCTCCTTACATTACCTGGCTATGAAGGTAAGCAGCTACTCCCAAGCTGCTTTACCCCCCCCCCCCTCCTCAAACAAAATCTTCCAGGGCTCCTGTTTCTTTTTCTCAGTGGGGTAACTGCAGAAGCTTCTAATCTGGTGAGCCAGGTTTGATTCTCTGCTCCTCCACATGTTGTGAACTTGGGCTAGTCACAGTCCTGATTGGGCTGTTCTCACAGAGCCATCCTGTCACAGCACTCTCGGCCTCACCTCCCTCACAGGGAAGGTGATTGTAAGCCACTTTGAGACTCCTTTGAGCAGCGAAAAGTGGGGTATAAAAGCCAACTCTTCTTCAGAAGAGGAACTTTGGCTGGGAAATAAGACCCAGACTTTGCGAAAAACATAACATTTGAATGGGGACCACAGGCAGAGAGGACTTTACATCACTGCTCCCCAGTCTCTGGAAAGCAACTGCCTGTCTTTTGGGGCAGATCACTGGATCTATCTGTGGTTGAGTTCCTCAGCCTCAAATCTCCTCCTCATGGGCCAGGCTGCGTTTGAAAATAAAGGACATCAGAAAGGAAGCCGCCTGCTTTTATTCCCACACAAAAAACGTCGCAAATAGCAGCTATTCTTTGCTAATGCAATTTTTCTCCAGCTCATCTTCCTGTCAAAAGAATTTTTTTTGTCAAAACTAATTCAAAACATCACCTGGTTCTCCCGTAGACGTTCCCTCTTCCCCTTGCTGCTAATGCTTCATTAAAATACAGCTCTAAGTGTTTTGAGTGGAGGGTGATTAATTTTCGGTGATGATTGCGGGATGGCGTCGAAAAAGATAAATGAAGGGCAGAGCCAGACAGAAAGTATTTGGGGTTTCATTTCAGAGAGCTGGAAGTGGTTTGATGGAGCCTGTCAGACTCCCTGTTGCTTCACTGAAATCTCTGGCTGGATCAAATTGTTTTGCTCAAGCATATCAACATTTGGTCTAAAACATACAGAATGTCAAGATTTTTACCATCACCCGTCATTGAAAAAAAGCCTTATAGGCTTACATAAAGCCCATTTCTCATTTACTTTTGCATTACTGGTAGCTCATCGAAATACTCTCAGCGGGTTTCCAGTGTTAGAAAGACCTACAGAAGATGCTTGATCAGAGATACTAACTGGATTGAAGAAAGGCTAGGTTATCCATAGTGTGTCCAGGGACATATGGCAGTGATGGAAATGGCTGTCAGGTTGCAGCTGACCAATGGTGACCCAGTGGGGTTTTCAGGGCCACAGACAAAAACCTATTCCGCACACATCAGATAATGTACTTTCAATGCGCATTAAATGTAGATTTTTTTCCCTGTTCTGCACATTATTTATTTATTTATTTATTTATTTAGACTTATATACCGCCCTCCCCGAAGGCTCAGGGCGGTTTACATTAAAACTAGTCAACGATACATGAAACAGTCTTCGTTAAAACATACAGTAATTAATAACAGTGGTTGTAACCATATAACAGAATAATGTAACAAGGAAGCATGGTTCAGAAAGGTCCGGGGTTGCCGTTCCTACTAATTATGTGCATCCTTGTACTAAGCAAAGCCATCCAGGTCATGGTAATAGGTTCATATAAAGTGCTAGTAAGTTGCAAATGACATACGGAGACCCTGCAAGAGATGAAGAGAGGTCATTTGCCATTGCCTCCCTCTTTGGAGCGACTCTAGACTTCCCTGGTGGTCTCCCGTCCAAGTACTAACTAGGGTTAGCTTCCGGGATCAGACTCGCGAGAGCCATGCAGGACAGGCCACAGACACATATAGTGGTACTCTCAATCCTCCAGGGCAGTCTTTGTTGACCTTTCCAGACCCAGGACTCACTGAGCCAAGATCATGTTGCCAACTGGGCAACTTTATTAAATGGAGACCTGCAAGCGACCAGCAAGATAAATGATTGTCTATGTCAGGGGTAGCCAACCTGTGGTCCTCCAGATGTCCATGGACTACAATTCCCATGAGCTCCTGCCAGCAAATGCTGGCAGGGGCTCATGGGAATTGTAGTCCATGGACATCTGGAGGACCACAGGTTGACTATCCCTGGTCTACATCACAGGCTACTTCATTTCCTATCTATCAAGCCACCATCAGCTCTCTCTTAAGAAACATGTCCCCCGTCTCCAGTGTAAGAGAGAGCTCAGGTGCCCTCTGGGGAAAAGAGCCATCATCAACCAGAAATGCATCTGGTTGTGTTTCCACGAATTACAGGAGAAAGCAGTTTTATAGACTGTTGTTGATAAGCAAGTTATGGGGAAACTAGATATTTGTAAGCAGCTGGGTGAGAGGATCACATGATTCTGGAAAGGAATATAGAGAAGATAACATTGAAAATGGGGTTAGACTGATTCATGGAGGGAAGACCCATCAGTTGTTGCCCATCCTGGTGGCTAAGGGGAACCTCCACGTTCAGAGGCAGTCACCCCACGCATCCCAGGGATAGGCAACAGCATTGGTGTAAGGATTTGGGCCCTGTGCCCCGCTGGCCATTCGTGGCAACTGGTTCTCCACTGCATGAGAGAGAATGTTGCATGAGAGAGAGTGGTGGACTAGGAGAACCTCTGGTCTGATCTAGAGGGGACCTTGTGACGTTCTTGAGAGATGTTAATCATACTCACATGTTGCAGGTTGCCACCTTGCAGAAAGTTGACCCACATTTTTGTGCCTTTCTCCTCTCTCCCCCACCACAGAGAGGCCGTCAGCAATTTCCTCACCGCCCTCAATTTGCAACGAAAGAGCCGGAATCAGCAGCCGGTTCCGCACCTGGCAATTTCAGGTAACATCTGGGCAGCGTTGCGAATCGCGTTGTCGATGATGGACCAGCCAGAACTTTTCCAAGCGGCCAACGTGGGCGACCTGGATGTTCTACTAAGAGCTTTCAATATCAATCCCTAATACCCGCACGCACGTCAGCCAAGCCATCCAAAAATGTCCTACAAAAATCTCAATATCGTTCAACCCCCAGTTTGGGCAAGACAGACGCACCGACGTTTTCCCGCTGAAAGGGTTTCTGCGGGATTTCTCCAGACGGGAAGTTTTCAAAAAGCACAAAAGTTTGTAAATACCACCTTAGTCAAACTTTCGTGGGGGATTCAAGCGGACGACAGCTATTGTGGCTTTGATGGGATTCAACCGAAATGACTTCCTGAAAGAAACAGCATTCCCTCTCATGTAGACCTGTACAAAGAGAGTTAATTTCTCTTAAATTTCATGCTGTACCTTCAGAGGAACACCCAAGGGCGTGTTTGGGTAATCCTTTCTGAGGCTCCATACAGGTCCACTAAAAAGGAAATATACCTTCTGCAGTGGGGGGGGGGGGGGAGGCCTCATCAGCTGCTTTCTTCCAGATCCTTTCCCTACGGAGACAACCATTGATGCATGTTCGTTGCCGCCCCTTCCCGACAGTCTATTTCCTTGTTAATCCGCCAGGGCTTAAAAGAAACTTCGCCGAATTTCCGTCCTCATGGAGTCTGATTTTGCAAACCCTTCCGGGGTGGAAACCTCGAATGCATAGAGAATTTGCGGGTCAAATGACATTTTTGTAGAGCTGTGTTGTGCAAGCTTAGAAAGCAGTTTGCACAAGGGGTTGGGTTTTGTAAGAGTAGGGCTGGCCCTAACGGGCTGGGCTTCCCGGGCCTGCCTGCACCCGTCTTCCCTTTTCAAACCCCACCTCGTCTTCCCGGGTCCCCCATCTCTTGGCATGACAGTCAGTTGCTGCTCTGTAGTGACCAGCCACTCATTTTTGGATGTCCCAGAGAAACCTTGCCATGGGCACCATTCGGCATTGCCAAGCAATGCCATGATGTATGTGCAGTCCCTTCCAACGTGACCTCACACACACACATGGTGTGGTCAGGGGGGTGTTTTAGGCAGCTTCTGGGCAAATGCTCCATGCTTCTTTCCCCACCTTTGACCAGTGGCATTTTGGCAACTGGAACACAAGTCTAGGTACCAACTGGCTGGGCTGTGTCCCTGATACCCATTCTGCCCGCCGAACACATGTTTAGAGCAGAGCTCACGACAGGAGTAGCACCTATGAACATAAAGCATTTTAATCTAGTTTTTTTTTTATTTTGGGGGGGTATGGGTGGGGACTGGCCACTCTTTGATGCACTTTGACTTTAGGAGCAAAAGGTAGCATGTTCAGCTGCACTGACACCAAGGACCTTTTGCTCCGAGGTGGAGCTTCCTTCTAGCCCAGAGTGTTTGAAAATGCAGAGAGCGATTATTAGTTCTCCGCTGCGAACGAAGCGGCAAAAGAGGATGGGTGTCAGCCTCCTGCAAAACAGTGGAGGCAGACCATAACTAAAGGCATTCCGGATTGAGACTAGATTGCAGCATCCTGAATAGGAAGGACCCCCCAGTCCTTTGGAATTTTGGACACTGACTCAAGAGTTCAGTCCTCCCCACCCCTCTGGATGACCTCCTGCACAAGCCCCGGTGAAGTGAAAAGAGACCAGGCAGGGCCTCGGTGCTCAGCTCCTTTCGATGGGGCTCGTGCAAGAGATCGCTTCCATCCCAAGACAAGAAGTGCCTCAGAACCCCAATTAAATGTTATTGATTTCAGAACTCACAAACAGAACCAGGATGCATGCTAGATATTTAATGGAAGTTTGGTGGGTCCATGGGACATCGGTCTTCAAGAGATGGGGGGCATGAAAGCCAGTGGGGAAGGGATTCTTCCATCCAAGGTGGATCTTTGGTAAAATAAACAGGGATCCTGTAGCACCTTAACTAACCATTTCTTCTCCCCCACCCCCACTATAACTTTCCATAGACTTCTTGAAATGTAGCACACCCGTGTGTGTTCTCACTATGCTTTCCTTTTATGTAGGACGTACTTTTTAAAGTATTAGGAATCTTATTTTACATTGTCTATATTTTTCTTTTTAATTGATCACGAACAAGTGCAGTTGCATATAAATGAAAAGTAGCAAACAGTGCTTTATACTGTTAAACTCGGGGCGTTGGTGGCATTCAGTTTGGTGTAGTGGTTAGGAGTGCGGACTTCTAATCTGGCGAGCCAGGTTTGATTCCCTGCTCCCCCACATGCAGCCAGCTGGGTGACCTTGGGCTCGCCAGGGCACTGATAAAACTGTTCTGACCGAGCAGTGATATCAGGGCTCTCTCAGCCTCACCCATCCCACAGGGTGTCTGTTGTGGGGAGAGGAAAGGGAAGGTGACTATAAGCCGCTTTGAGCCTCCTTCGGGTAGAGAAAAGCGGCATATAAGAACCAACTCTTCTTCTTCTTCTTCTTCTTCTTCTTCTTCTTCTTCTTCTCTTCTTCTTCCTCCTCCTCTTCTTCCTTTTCCTCCTCTTCCTCTTCTTCCTCTTCTTCATCATCATTTGAAGCACGGCTCAGTCAATGTTGGCAGTTTTCAATATCACATCATAATGATATTTGTTGGTACCGCCAACGGTAGGACCAGTCAACCAAAACAGAGAATATTTCTTAAGTTTAATTTTTTGTAGGAATCCCTCCCAAATTTCCCCCACCCCAAATGTTACCTTGTGGCAAAAGTTTCCAATAAAATCAACCTCCACTTTCTAAACTCTAGGCAATATAATAGTTGCAAGAGACCAAAAGGTGATTGTTTTCAGCAGCAGATAGCCCAAGACTTGGAAAATTCTTAGAAGCTGAGTTTGAAAGGGGCATCCCACTGCTGATAGTCATCCTCAGCAGCAGGAGCTGAAAGATATACTGCCTCTGCCCATGGAGGTTCCATTCAGCTACCCTTGCCGAGAGACACTGCTAGACCGACATGTGAGGCTGTCCTCCGCGGTGCCCTAGGCCAAGTGCTGAGGCCGCCGAAACAGCCACAATTCAGTAGCAATGGAAATCTCAGACAGCAATAAAACGTACGCACAAACCTGCTCCGTCTTGAAGCTGCCTCCCTCCCTGCAAGTTGTAATGCTCTCCGCACGTGGCTAGAGGAAAATCAGGTGCTTCTTTTGATGAGGTTTGCAAACACCTTCGCAGAATCTTTTGTCGCCCACAGAAAACAACGCTACAAAAAAGCCAGTTTGCTTGCAAGAGAAAAACCAGTACGGAGTAGCTTGTTCTAGAATACTGGCTGGAAAGGTTACGGAGAGGAGAGACAGCCCTCCCAGCACTGATGGGGGAAGTTCTTTGGGGTCACTCTCCTTGAGATAAAGGGGTCCCAGAATTTATTTATTTCATTTTTATACTGCCCTTCCCTTGTGGGCTCAGAATGTGCACAGCAGGTCTTTGGTTCCCCTTCCCCCTCAATTACCCAGCACCAAGTCTTACAGGATCATCCCTATAAATGCACATTCCAGGGGAACGTTAGTTCCAATTTGTGACCAGCTAGATTGCTGTTCCAGATCTTCTCACCCAAGAACCCAGAGTTCTCGGGGAGAGAATTTGAAAACCAGACTATACACCAGGGGTGGCCAAATTATGGCTCTCCAGATGTCCGGGGACTACAATGACCATGAGCCCCTGCCAGCAGGGGCTCATGGTTACTGTAGTCCCTGGACATCTGGAGAACCATAATTTGGCCACCCCTGCTAGTATACGTTAATTAGGCACAGCTGACTCAAGGGAAGCTGCTTCAGGTGCAGCACTGCTGAGCACTCGTCCACATTTGACAGAGGAATGGTTAGAAATCTCTGAGTGTAGCTTTCTGTCTTCGTAGCGCTTTCTGTTCACTATAGTACACAAACAGCACTGGGAGTGCTTGCAAGGCTAAAGGCAGACCCCTTCCTGGGCCCATTCCGCACACACAGGCTAATGCACTTTCAATGTGCTTTGGCATCTGGATTTTCCTGTGCAGAACAGGAAAATCTACTTCTAAAGTGCATTATCTATTGTGTGCAGAATGGGCCCTGGTCTTCTTAGGTCAGTTATTAGTGTCAATTTGGAGTCTTCTTGGGACACCGTTTCAAGGCAGAATTACTTGCGATGCTTGGTCCTGGGGGGAGGCCCTGCAGGACCTAAAACAGTTCCACGGGGCCCGTAAGACAGAGCTGTCCCACTAGGCTTAGGGTCGGGGCCCGGATGAACCTTCAAGTGCTGGCTTCACAGCCATAGACTGAGCGAGGATCAGCTCTCAAGATCTCTTTATTTAAATTACATCATAATATATTGAGACACAGTTTGGGGAAGCGGTCTGTGGTCGTGATGGGAAGAGGCAAGATACCGGACTGTTGCCTGACGAAGGTATTCTGTGGCAACCACTGAACAATGCGTGTATCTGCAGCTATCGGTGGCCTGCACAATGGCTGGGGAGGCATTACAACCTGGAGGGTGAGGATGCATGCATTTGGAAATATGGCTCCGTTAATGAGCTTCAGCGTTTCACCAGGCATGTTTGCACTAAGGAGCAGCGAAGACAGAGGGTCGTAGTGCTGTAGGAACCTCCCCGTCTTAATACTTGCCTTGGCGTCCCTTTCCCCTCATCCTTAATCTGACTCATCCCTCCCTCCTGAACCCGATTTCTGCACAGCAGGAAAACAACCAGCATCTTCTGAATGCTAGTTCAGGCCTGCATGTTCGTCTCTTAGCATTTGCAAGCTTGCCCAGGGAATGGAGTCCTCACAGGTTTTGGGACACTTATCATGCACTTTAGCGAATGTTTGCAAGTGGACTTGAGTGTTTCGCACAGTAAAATCCAGTTGCAAAGTGCATTGGACGTGGATTGAAAGTGCATCATTCAGTGTGTGTGAAGGTGCCCAGCGTGCTGGATCTATCTATGTTGAAATACTTGTTCCAAAGGAGGCGGGCTTTCAGACGTTCTGCTGCGAGCCATGGCCTGACGAATGATTGGCAGGCGATGGGCCCAACCGGATCCGTCCCAAGCACCTGCAAACGCGCAAACGGGGTCCGGTCTCTCTTCAATGCATTTGCAAAACCACCGCCTTAACGTGCTTTCTCTCCCTCCGGTCGCATAACTTTGTCACCGCCAACTTGGACAAGACTGAAAATGGCATTTTAAGTTTAGCAGCTTTTTAGTTACGATATCTATATAAATAACTGTAATCTTTAAAAAAAACCTGTAAATTTAGGAAAGAAATGTTTATAAATATATATATTTTATATATCGGGCATATCTAGATGAATCTAAGAGTCTATAGTTTTGAAAGGCATCATGCGCTGCCTCTGCTGCTAGGTGATGAACATTGGAAATTGGGTTTGGGGCTTTTAAGAGAGTGAGAAAGAACCTTGGGGCCTGTCCTCATTTACATCTCTAATGTCCCATGTGTATCAGTGGGCTCCAATCCCACAATGACTTTCAAATACCTTGGAACAGTTATCTACCTTGGCCCATTCCGCACACCTTGGACAATACACTTTCAGTGTGCTTTTGCAAGCTGATTTTCCTGTGAGAAACAGGAGAATCCACTTCTAAAGTGCATTGAAAGCGCATTATCCAACTTATGCGGAATGGGCCACAGTGGAGGATTGAGCGAGGTGTTGCTCGGTGACACTCAGGTATTTCCTGTCGCAGTTTCCCAAGAATCCCAAGCTTTCCCCTCTAACATCAGAGGGGAATTTTCCACTCAGGTGTTTCTTTCCATCAAATTCATTTGCTTCTTGCCTGACCTTAATGGCTGTTTCAGCTCTGGCTAAGGGGCCACAAGGCCACCAGCTTCTCTCACTTTCTAGCTGGAGGGGAATGTCACCATCTTGCTTAACACAGTCCAGGTGAGAGATGTGGGCAGGCCCACAGACAGCCCGTGGCTGATCGGAGGTCATTTGTAGGCTGACTAGTTATTTCTCTGCCAGTCCTTTGCAGTTGACTAGTTCTACCATTCTTGGAATCCGCCTTGAGTCCCAACAAGAAAGGTGGACTACAAATGAAAATAAATTTAATTTATTCTAAAAACTACATACAGTCTCTAGCAGAGGTGGCCAGACTGTGGCTCTCCAGATATCCATGGACTACAATTCCCATGAGCCCCCTGCCAGCATTCGCTGGCAGGGGCTCATGGGAATTGCAGTCCATGGACATCTGGAGGGCCGCAGTTTGACTACCCCTGTTTGACTACCCCATAATTTGGCCACCCCTGGTGTAGTCCATGGACATATGGAGAGCCAAAGTCTTGCCACCTTTGGTCTATAGAACGATTCCATCTATTTGACTTGGAACGGTAGACTACCATTCTCTGTGGTCACCACCCATTTTCTTGATAACCGAATACAGACTATTACCAATTCTTTATCAGGTCCAAAGTTCACCAGGAGATAAATCACAAGAGCAGGTCCAAGTAGGATCACAACTACGGGCAATGTCCGTGAGAGTAAAGCCCCAAGCTTGAATGTATACAGCTTCAAAGGTTCAAAGCTAACCCAGACTGGGTTAACCTCTAATACAGGGTTCATGGTTAGCTTCCAAATATCAGTAACTTTGCCTCTCTATACCTAGTGCATTAATAGCTGCATTGAATAGTTAACCACAGATCTATCGTTTACTGAAAGCTTGAAAGTGGCGTTTCCATGCTCTGCTCTCCTAACGTAACTTATGCTCTCGAAACTACAATGGGTATTTAATTCGTGTTTAATTCGTTAGGCTGATCAAAAGGTTCGAACTCGCAGAGCACCACAGTAAATGTATTTTTGTATGGTAAATGGAAGCATGCCTTCCTGTGATTCGTTTTTTCCACTTATTAAATTGGTATATTTATTTTCCTGTATTTATTAAAAAAAAACATGCAATTTTAAAATATGTTTTAAAATAAACTTTTTGTCTGTGGCTTCAAGCCTTCTGCCAGCTGGAAAATCAAGTGATTTGTGTCTGCCGGGGAGGAAGAGTCTTTGGGTCGGATCCTGCCCGGTCCCCTGCTTAGACTGGCAACAGTTCTCCAGGATCTCAGGCAGAGGTTTTTCACATCCTGTGCTGCCAGGGATTGAGCTTGGGACCTTCTGCATGTGGAGCAGAGGCTCTACCAGTGAGCCGCAGCCCTCTCCGGTTCCCCTCCTCGCTGCAGCCACCATCCCATCTTACCTTTATCCATGCAAGTTCCTCAGCTTCTGGGATATTCCCTTAACATACAAATCCATGCCCATGTATCTCCAAATTCTGGAGACACACCAGTTAAGAACAGCATTTCTAGTAGCTCGCTTAAAAACCTTTCCCTCAAATGTCACTCGAGGTAGATTTTTGAAGATCCCTCTTCAGGAGAGATAGAGCCTCTTGTGGCGCAGAGTGGTAAGGCAGCAGACATGCAGTCTGAAAGTTGGATCCCAGCAGCCGGCTCAAGGTTGACTCAGCCTTCCATCCTTCCGAGGTCGGTAAAATGAGTACCCAGCTTGCTGGGGGGTAAACGGTAATGACTGGGGAAGGCACTGGCAAACCACCCCGTATTGAGGCTGCCATGAAAATGCTGGAGGGCGTCACCCCAAGGGTCAGACATGACTCAGTGCTTGCACAGGGGATATCTTTACCTCTACCTTTTTTACCCCAGGAGAGATACTGTTTACATGGATGTAGTATCCCTGACACGTTGTACCATATACTTCTGGTGTGTCCTAAGTTTGAAGTATACTGTCGCCCGTTAGCTAATAATCTGAAGAAATTGGAATTCAGTTATGTTCATGAGAAACACTATATTAAAATGATACTAAATGTGAGGGACTCAGCAACTATTATAAAAGTAACAAAGTCTTTACTGGCAATTTTAAATGAAAATCTTTTACAATAGATTTTACATCTGAAAATGTTTGAAATTTTCATTTTATGCTTTGCAATTTTATGCCAATAAAGGTACTCTGAATCTGAGCCTGCAAGTTCCCCAGTAGGGTTGTGCGCTTCAGCTCGATTGGGCCACCTCGGCGATCGCCTCAGCCCAAGGTGGCCCCACGGCACTGACTGCGGTGATCACCGAGGTAGCCGAACCGAAGCGCAGACCCCTATTCCCCTGTCCCTTGAGTAGCCTTTTGAGTGGCCTATGGTCCCCTTCCTCTCTTTTCCAAGTGTCATGACTGGTAGCAGTAGGATAAATCCCATTACGGGAACCTGCTTGTTGGTATCCCAGTATTATTTTGTCATCTTATTTGAAAAGGCTTTTTCTCAGCGATAGGAAGATTCTTTGGTATTAATCAATTGCCCTAGATCAGGCTTTCTTGAAGGCCCTCAAAGGGCTTCCCAAATCCATGGGAGTTAATTAAATTTTAATATATTTTTAAAAATCTGTTAAGCATTTATCGACCCACCCACCCCCCTCCCAAAACGGCCAATGATGGGTCTGGAGGGGATTGGGAAGGGCCCCGGGTGGGCATCGACCCAACCATATCCTGCATGATCAGACCACTTCTGGGGTTCCTCAAAGCCTGAAGAATATTCAAGGGGGTTCTCAATAGTGAGTGTGTTGAGAAAGGCTGCCCTAGAGATAGTGCCAGACAAACTCTGCCCGTCGGCTTGGAAACAGTTACCACCCAAAAGATACGAGTGCCTTTTTAAAATTTTAATTTAAAACAATTGCAACAATCTCTCATTCCGATGCCTTTACACGGCAGGCAAATTCTCTCCAGAACCTGAACAGTGTTTTGAGCAAACCACTCCAAAGGGACAAACCACCTGCCCACTTTTGCAAATGTTTCCAGGATACAGTCGTCGACTCCGAGAATGGGCCAGAACGCTTACAATGACCCCCCATCTGGTCTGAGGAGCAGGGGAGGGGGAGGGAGGAGAAGAGATGGCATCAGAAAAGGCACATCCAGTTCCACCTGATTTTGCATAGTCATTCAATGCCTCGGGAAGTCAAGCTTCACAGAAAAATAGTGGAACTGCCACAAAGGTGGAAGGTAAAGGTCTGTTATGTGGGAGATCCCATTTATAAATACTGCACCTGGCATCTAAAACATCCACCTGAGCGATCTACCAAGATAATAGGCCAATCCAGGGGTCTTGAAAGCCTCCATATTGCCACAAGTACATGGACAACACGCAACCGTAACGAAGCTCACCCAGGGGTGCTGGTCTTCATTATGGCGGTGTTTTTCTCTAGTTGGAAACTTTTTGAGCTTTTTCTTCCTCCTGAGTTTACAGATGTCAAAGAAAGAGCCAACCAAACCATTAAGGGTTTTTAAAAACGGTCTTCTCAAACACACCTCCAGCCTCGAAAAAAAAATGGGCATCTTTAAAGCAGAGGCCCTGTAATCATTTTCATATCTAGTGGAATCTAAAAAGGGGTCTTTGTTTCCTTATGTCAGTCACTACAAGCCTGTGAAATGAATGGGTGATACTTGCTTTACGGGTAGACATCTCCCATTCATTTCAATGGGACATACCTAGAAGACCAATGGTCTGCCAGTTTAGGAACTCAGTCAACAAAGGTTCAGCTAGTGGCTGCGGTGAGCATGAGATCAAATGTTTGCTTGTGGTATAAGGCTGGAATCTCACGGTAAAATTCCGCTGGCGGAAGGGGAACAAGACTTCCGCACACAACAAAAGATGAACTTTGGAAAAACCATGGGAATCCTGCAAGCGGGGTGGGGTGGGGGAGCCTTCTGGAAAGGATGCCCCAAAATGCAGGATAATTATATCATTTGCAACTTGCGGATAAATCAGCACCATTGTTTGAAAATTAAAAATCAATCTCCCACAATTGTCCTGCTATTCCCTCTGGCCCTGGAAGAAATTTCAAAAAAGAAAATCAGCTAGGAAGCCAGGGCAGCCTGAGTCACGGCCAAAATGTCCGTTCTCCTTTGAGTGTCATTGCCAGGGACGATACAGTTTGAGGTTCCCGCTGCCCCCTTTTCAAAATGCTTCCTGCAAAATGTGGGGCTCGGTGCGTCTCTGTCGCATCGGACCAGAAGAAGCCAGTCCGGAACGTGTAACTGTTGTTGTGGGGAGGGCACCAAAGTGGGTTCTCCCCACCCCCAGGAAGTGATCCCTAGCCAGTACATATCACAGGTGTTTTCTTACCACGTAATCCACAACCAGAAATCCAGTCTGCTGCTGCAGGGGCTGAAGGCTCAACACAAACAAGACCCATAGTCAATATGTGCACATGTTACAAATCAGGAGGCTGAAGTGTGGCTTGGGGGGGCAGGGGGATTTTGCAGCATTCATAAGGGGTGCTCCAAATGCACCCCTTGCATGCCTGAGGAGCAAAGAAACAACCCAACTCAACTTGTGCTGATCCACAGCCCTATACGGAGGCCTGATACACGTGCAAACGTCCAGACACGTCTGGCCACAACCAGAGCAGCAGATTCAAGGACAAACATGCCTCTATTCAAGGACAAACATGCCTCTATTGATATGATCCCCTCTGCCATCGACACTTCCATTTCTTAGGGCAGAGAAGCTACAGAGAAGTTTTCAATAATCAACTGACGCCCTAGCATTTTTTTAACCAAATATCCAAATAATTCTGTTTGGCAGCACTAAATTTTCGCATTGTTGTTAGTTAACCTTAACCTGAAGAACGGTTTTGGGCTAACGAATCTGGGGCATGAGATTTCTGAGGCCCACCAAGGGACCTGTTTTGTTCTTTTAAACCAGGGGTGGTCAAACTGCGGCCCTCCAGATGTCCATGGACTACAATTCCCATGAGCCCCTGCCAGCATTTGCTGGCAGGGGCTCATGGGAATTGCAGTCCATGGACATCTGGAGGGCCGCAGTTTGACTACCCCTGTTTGAAACCATGGGCACCCCGGTAAAGCTCGTGGTTTTGCTGTGTTTCCACCTGGGAAAGCACCAGACTTTCTGGTCATCAGCCTACATGATTCAATCGGGTCTTGGAGGGCTAAAGGTCACGTGGATGTTTCAGACTCCAGGGACAGCTTCCAATTCTCCGGATGCTTTGTTGCAAACTCCACTAGTGAGCAGAACAGTCTTGCAGCCTCCACAGAAAAAAAAAAGGATACAAATTTAAAAATCCTACAATGCACCACGACCTAAGGTTCCCCCCCGCCCCCCGTCGCACTAATGTTTAAGAAGGCATCAAATGACTGTTCCTGATTCAAGCTATAAATAGTACCCCAGAGGTTTTCCTGTTTCTGAGCAGTCCAAAGGCTTTGCTTCTTTGAAATGTGCGTGTGTGTGTGTATATTTGGCAGAATTAAAAAGGCTATGGTTTCCTAAGACCCGGAGACACGACTGAGGCCTAACTTGGTATCCTGCGATAGAGGTAAATATAGCCCAGCTCTTTGGGTGGTCTCTCCGAGGCACAGACCTTCAGGTCGTTGTAGATCACCCATCTGAAAGGAAAGAGAGGCAGACAGTGTGAGGTTTCCCAACATAAACTGGCAGCCTGACTGCAGGCAAATTTGAAACAGGCCAATGCCCCTGGCTGGCTAGTCCCCTTTCCCCTTTCAAAATTTCCTCTTCAAAGTTGAAACTTTTCATGTTCCCTGCTCCTTGACTTTCTCCTCCTCCTCTTTCCTCAATGACACACTGGGAAGTGGTCAGCCCTCTCCAAAACATGTGTGGCAAGCCATGTACCCCCTTGTGGGTACCTCTTTGTCTTTGAGACAACTGAGCCCTCTTTGTCTTTGAGACAACTGAGAGTTTATCACCTACATTTCGGTGGCACGTCCCAGGTAAGGACAACTCTTAAGGCAGCGTATAAGGAAGGGCCAGGCCCATCTTTCCTCACACAGGGGTGGAGCCAACCAGCTTTTCTGCTGGTGAAAAAGATGTAGAGGAGGTTCCCTTTTGACCACCCCACAAAAAGGCTCTGCTGGTTTTATGAACTTAGGCAGATTGTGAGTGGGTGGGTAGGAAGGCATGTGCCAGTGTTTGTCTCTTGTGGCCCTTCCTTGCATCCTCAGGGAACTGCTGTTCACCACTGTGGGATGGTAGGTGAATTTCCTCCAGGCCAGGCTGGATTCTGGAGATTTTTGGTGGGGGACAGGAATCACTTGGTTGTGAAACTTGGGTCACTGTGGGTATGCAGGTCATTGTGAGTTCCTGCATTGTGCAGGGAGTTGGACTAGATGATCCTAGAGATCCCTTCCAACTCTAGGATTCTATGACTGAGGCCTGAGAAGGGAAAAGCAAGCTGGATTCTACCCACAGTGAGACCCTAGAGCAAAGGCATAAAAACACAAGACTGGTCACCGAGACTGTACTGAAAGTGCTACAGTTTTGCCATTAGTGAGCTGAACATCTCTGTTCCATTTGGTGGAATCTTAAGCAACAGTGCTGCAGGCATGCTTGCCAGAAGGGCAGCGCATGGTGGGAATAGGAGACAGTGACAGGGAGGAAATCAGGATCACTGAATACTAGTCGTTTGGTGACGAAATGAGGAGAAACACAGCCAAGGTTGGTTGGATGGGAGGAAATTATGACCATCAGAAATGGTGTCTAGCTCATAAAGCCACCCAAACAGTCCCATTTCATTCCATATTTAGAAGAAGAAGAAGAAAGAAGAAAGAAAAAGAAGAAGAAGAAGAAGAAGAAGAAAGAAGAAGAAGAAGAAGAAGAAGAAGAAGAGTTGGTTCTTATTTGCTGCTTTTCCCTACCCTAAGGAGGCTCAAAGCGGCTTACAGTTGCCTTCCCATTCCTCTCCCCACAACAGACACCCTGTGGGGTGGGGTGAGGCTGAGAGAGCCCTGATATCACTGCTCAGTCAGAACAGTTTTATCAGTGCGTGGCGAGCCCAAGGTCACCCAGCTGGTTGCATGTGGGGGAGCACAGAATCGAACCCGGCATGCCAGATTAAAAGCCCGCACTCCTAACCACGACACCAAACTGGCTGCACCAAACTGGCTTTAGCCCTTGGAAGCCTCCAGCTTCAGCACTCTGGACAACTCCTGCACACTACAGACCATGGGCAGGTAATGAGTCGTCATCCCCCCCTCCCCACTCTCACCTTCCCTCCTTTTTGAGATGGCAGACGTAGTGGCCGCTCATTGTAGAGGTCCCCATGTGACTGATGAATCCAAAGAGCTCGTATCCTGCACAAAGCAATATCAAGAGTGGTTAAGCAAGGAAGGAACGGCGGTCCTAACTCAAACTTGCAGTGGGGGAGGGGGGCGGCGGTGCAGAAGTCCTGTACCATTGACGGAAATCTCTCTCATCAGTGACAATTTTCAATGGGATCCAAGGCCAGTGGTCTGAAAGTACACACATATGCCTGCCCTGCGCACCAAGCATTTTGAAAAGTTTAGATGTGCGCCAGCATTACCTAGACTCCCTTATTTGTTGTTGATTCCAAAACCTAGTCAATGCCATTGTTAAAACAAACAAAAGGAAAAAGACCTGAAACCAAGTATCCCGAGAAACACTCACGTCCAGACCCATCTTTGATCCTGGGCCCATCTGGATCTGATTCGGCAAGGATGTTGGCGTTCACATGGTTTTCCATGTCCATCGTCTCAGAAGCGGTTTCGTTCCCTTCGGGATCTGGGTGGCTGAAGATCCAGTCTATCGCATGCTCCAAATTATTATTCTGCCAACGCAATTTTTAAAAATACCAAGATCGACATCAGCAGACCTCATTGTGGTTTGTATGCATCTGTCATTAAGCACCACACATACCTGGGTACAAACAACTGTTGCCGTATTTTTCAAAAAAGACGTTCCCATTTGCTCCTGATCTTCCAGGGCCTTGATTTGGGTGCCCTTATCATCTGAAGCTAGATAGGTAGCAACCTGAGAAATGGCTATCTTGGCCAAGCTACCATAACTTTGGACCTCCCTCCCCAAGGAGATTCATCTGTCACTTTCTATTGGTGTCTTCCGCCAGCAAATGAAGACTCCTTGTTTCATTTGACGTACCTCAAATAACAAGAGCCTCTTGTGGCACAGAGTGGTAAGGCAGCGACATGCTGTCTGAAGCTGTCTGCCCATAGGGCTGGGAGTTCAATCCCAGCAGCCAGCTCATGGTTGACTCAGCCTTCCATCCTTCCGAGGTCGGTGAAATGAGTACCCAGCTTGCTGGGGGGTAAACAGTAATGACTGGGGAAGGCCCTGGCAAACCACCCCATATTGAGTCTGCCATGAAAACGCTAGAGGGCGTCACCCCAAGGGTCAGACATGACCCAGTGCTTGCACAGGGGATACCTTTACCTCAAATAACAGTGACTGCTGTTATCTGTAATATGTTTTTGTTGAATTATTTCATCGTGTTTTTGTTTGTGTTCCAACATTTCAGTATTTAACATGAACCACCACGGGGACCATAGAAAACAGACTTCGTAAAATCTTTCTGTTCTTGGGATGAGATAATTGCCAGCAATTCCCTTGGAATGTTTCACACTTGTGTGGTGACAGATGGGGCAAAACAGCAAATGGTATGGTGGGAGTCTTTTATCACTGACAGAGTTTTATTTCTCCTATGTTTTTGTGAACTACAACTGAATTCCAGGGGATTGATTGGCTGTTTTGGGAAAGAATTATTCTATGGCTGGATTTGGATGTGTGACACAGTTTACTAATCTAAAAGTATTAAATTTTGCTATATATTCCCACTGTCATGCAGGGAGTTCTTAGTCTGAGGAAGAGTGCTTGCACTTGAAAGCTCATGTCCTGAATAAATCTTTGTTGGTCTTAAAGGTACTACCGGACTCTGATTTTATTGTGTTTCTGAACGTTCACACTAACCACTTCTGATCAAGGGTTAATGCTTCACGGAGTCAGAACCTTTGAGTGACAGGCTGTTCAAACGGAATTCTGCGGAGAGCATCAGTTAAGAACTGACAGTTGGGAACTGACAGTTGAAGAAAAGACAGTTTAGCACAGACTGAGGCCTGGGAAGGGGGCAAAGAGGAGTGAGAGGATCACAGTGGATCCCAATTCAAGCTGAAAAGGGACAGAGCTTCTAGTCAAGCAAAGTAATCCTTGCCCAGTGGACAGAAAAAGACAGAATCGAGGAAAAACCCTGTATGTGAAGGAAGGAAGAGGGCAAGATTGCCATACCACTCAATTAAAAGACCTTCCTGGATCATATGAGCCAGGGAAGTGGAGCATTTAAGGTGTCAGGCTAGAACCAAATGAAGTTCAATGAGGCAAATGAAATTCAGTTTTGGTAAGTGTAAGGTGATATACACTGGACAAACAATTGTCAGGAATGCTTTGGTCCTGCACTGATCAGCGGGGTGGACTAGATCATCTGTATGGCCTTCCGAACACTATGATTCTAGGACTATAAGATAGTTGGCCCCTTCTTTGAAGAATGGCGTATCTGAAGACGAAAAGTTAAGAATGCCTGGATCTCAGCTCTAAACAAATGCAAAGTAATTGCTGAATTACTCACCGTTGCCCTTAATGCCTGGATAGCGACATTCCGCTGGAAGCCCATGGAGGCAATGATGGCCACCATCTCCTCTGGAGGCTGGTTATCTAGCCCAGGAGCTCCCGGAACCCCAGTCCCTGGATAGGCAGCTGCTCCGTAGCCGGGAATGGCTAATGGCTCTGCAAAATCTCAAAGATAGACAAAGGCAAATATTCAGATGCATGCAAAGTGACCAGCTAGCTCTTCCAAGCCAAGGTGCTACCTTACGAAACATTATTATTCCCTGCACATGAACAATGCAGGAGAAAAATCTCGTCTAAGTCAACATGACATATTGGGGCAGTACTGATAGGAATGGGAGAGGCAGAGGTAGCAGAGCATCCATTAGCCAGCAACATTTAGGGCTGAAGCCAGCAGAAGGATTTGTCTGATCATGAAAGTGATTTTTTTCCAGTTCCCCTTTTCCACTGTAGACCCCATGCCACACCCCATGGTGTGGTCACATCACGTCAACGCTCTGCAGCCAATTTCTGGTGAATGCAGATTGCTGTGAGAAAGGGGAGCCAGGAAAGATCCATTTCATGAACAGGGTTCCTCCTTCAGAACCTCTTGTGACCTGTGGGGCTCTGTAACAATAAGCCAATTCAAAAGAGGACTATTAAGGGAACAGGTATACCTGCAGGAAGACAGAAGCACAGCAAGTCTACACCTGTTCTGGCAGGCCTAAGAAACCTGTTTGTTAGATACGTGCACACCTCCACTGAGAGCACAGACCTGGTTCTTCCATATGGGCAATGATCCAGTTGAAAGCCACCTCAGCCCCCATGTTGCCTGTATAGTAGACAGCCTTCCGACAAGCTTCAAGTGGAAACCCCATTTCAGCCAGCTGCATTACAGAGGATTCATCGATGTCTGGAGCTAAGAGGGAGAAGATGTTTTTAGGCACCTAAAACTATGTATATCGAATATGGCCCAAAGTTGTGGAATTTACATAGAATCTAAAATGTGGGACAAAGCAATGATTCTTGATTGCTAAAATGCCATTTCCAGTCCTTGTGACTGTAATAAACACTTAAAGGTTGACAGCAGCAATTCTTGGAAGAATCCAACTTCTACGTTCAAGCTGGGCAGATGTGCACTCTTGATGCCCTGTCCCCTTCCCTGTCATCTCAACATCCCTTCCCCCCCTTCCAATGGTAATTGCTCATCCCTTTATATACTTAGATACCCAGCCTGTTTTTTAACAGTCCTGTATAGGCCTTTTAAATTATAGTACTCACCCATTTTGCATTTTTAGAAAATACATTCTCATTCTGTTAATTTACACAGAGCGCAGTTTGCCCGGAGCAAAGTTTTGAGCAGCACATGATACGATTTTTATTTAGTTACTTTATTGTCACATTTCGAACCCACCCTTCCCCAAGGGCTCAGGGCTGGTTACTGTTCCTCTTCAGAACATGAGTTAATATCTACGTAAATTCCCACACTGATATTGTATTGGCAGTGATCCAGTTTTGCTCTGAAGAGCAACAAAGCTCTTGAGCAGGGGTAGCCAAACTGTGGCCCTCCAGATGTCCATGGACTACAATTCCCGTGAGCCCCTGCCAGCATTCACTGGCAGGGGCTCATGGGAATTGTAGTCCATGGACATCTGGAGGGCCGCAGTTTGACTACTCCTGCTCTTGAGGATGATCTGTCAGAGAAATGCAGGCATCATGGATGGCCATTAATTAGTATGGACAACCCTGAGCATCAGTCCGACCCTCTGATGTTTGCCATGCAAGGTAACGTCCATTCAAAAGGGAGAGCAGCAGCACCTGGGCAGAGTTTTCAGTAATTCAAAAAATGCACAAAAAATACACAAATACACTCTCACACACTGCTTGCTCCACAGCAATAAGCTGACCAGGATGGTCAGGACAGCATCTCACTTAGGAATTCAAGCACAGGCAGGACCACAGCTGTTACATATTACTTGAATTCTGGATAAGACTGAATGAGACGTCAAGTAGCATGTCCTGAGACCATCTATATTTCTTTTCCCTTTAATTTCAGTCCTGATATACGGGGAATGGGGTGGGGACAACCGAGTTTACCCTCTTCAAAGTCTAACTAGACACTGAATTCACAAGTTTAGCCCAAAACCACAGCTGTGGGTCTAGTTTTCTCTTCCCCATCTGTAAAATCTGGTAGAAGCTCTTGCTTTGGCATTCTCCATCCTGAATAATTTGGTGTCACCTGCAAGCTTAGCCACTTTGCTGCCCAATTCCAGATCACTTCTGGCCCAAAAGCAGCCTGTGCAGATACATGCTACTTACTTCTGTCCATTGCTAGAATTGTCCATTCATTTCTACTCTTTGCTTCCTGTTGTTCAGTCCATTTCTAATTCACAAGATCTGCGCTCTTTTCCCATGACCAGGATTCCCGTAATCAGGAATCTTTGGCAAGAGACTTCATTAAAAGGGGTGGGGTTGGAATTCTTATATAATGCCCTGAGCTGGATAGCCCAGGCTAGCCTCATTTCATCTCATGTTGGAGGCTAAGCAGGATCATGCCTAATTGGTACTTGCATGGGAGGCAACCCATGGCAAATCACCTCTGCTCATTGCTTGCCTTGAAAACCTTGCATGCCTGTCGTAAATTGGATGAACTGGACAGCAAGTCCTTTCCCACATGTGTCTATCCCTCTCAAAGAACTCCAAAAATGTGGGTCAGGAAGGACCTCTCATTGCAGTAGCCATACTGATCCTTCCTCTGCAGGTCTTGTCCCTCAGTGAGCTTAATGAGTCTGTCTTTGGTGACGGTTTCCACCAATTCACCCTGAACGGACTTTGGTCCAGCTGGCCTGTAATTTCGTTCAGCATCTTGGGATTTCTTTTTAAGAACCAGCCATACATTTCCAACTCCCAATCCTACTTCCCATGTTATGCATTTTTGTTAGATCAACATCATCAAATTTATTTGTGGTCACAGACCGTAGATTGGTATCACCTGAGACACAGTCTCAGAAGTCTTTTGCCTGATCCTTTTAAACTGGAGATGCCCGGGATTGAACCAGGAATTGTGTAACTACAAATCAGAGGCACTTCCGCTGAGCCAAAGACCCCCCACCCCACCCAGGGTTTCATTCATAGTGGATGGATTTATCAATGACAATATGACATCTGCAAACAAAACATCCATGTTCCGAGGCATCTGCATGCTCAGATGCTAAGAACAAAATCAGGGAGGATTCTGCCCTCCTAACCCTGTTTATTTGAACACCACTTGGCAGGTGCTGCAGTTGAAACAGAAAGGATGAATCTCATCCAGTAGGGTTCTTTCTTGCATTTGTACTTCATTGAGTATCCTGTTGGGGGCTATATTCACAACATAGGAAATCCATCTTTCTAGTTTTCAAGCCAATCAGGGGCAGTGAAGAGAGATGAAGAATATATGCCGCTGCAGAACACAGACCAATGAGGTCTCTCCCTACTACAGAGATGCCTCCAAATGTTCCACCAAATGCAAGAAAACATTGGAATGCAGCAGCAAAGTCAAAAGCCTAAAGAGCTTCCATGCATCTCTCTCTGCAGACACAGGAAGCCCGCCCAACAAAAAGCATCAGCAAGGAATCGAGTTGCAAAAGCTTGGTTTTAACAATGTAAAATAAAACAAAACAGCACAATGAAATGAGCTACATACGGTCCATGAAATGGTTCATCATGCCATCTGGAAATTAAGAAAGTAAAGTGAGGGAAGTGGAGTTTGCACAGGAACGGCCTGAGAGAAGAAATCGGCCAGTTCTGCAGCGCCGGTTCACACAGATAATGTGTGATACGGATTTGCGGCCTTGCTCAAACAATCAGAGGTGTTGTGTCTCACAGAAGTAAAGAGCTTTGGGTCTAGAGAGGAAGCCAATTGCTGCTATAATGAATGGCAGACATCTTGCAGGACATCTCTAGCCCTTGACTGGCTGCCAGAATTCGGACATAGAAGCACTATTCCCTGTGCCTCAAATACCAGGCCCCAAAATTCTATTTTTCAACACAGATTTTCAACACCTGGCTTTTTCAACCAGGGTTTTGTGAAATCCTGGGGCTTCTTGATGGCCCTGGAACGGTTTCCCAAGTGGGTAGGAGTTACTTAATTTTATATAAATATTTAAATTTGCTAAACATTTATAGAGTGATATACCTATGTATGGTCATGTTAATCCCCCCCCCCCGTGGCCAATGATGGGCCTGGATGGGGTGAGAAGGGGAGGGGCCCCAGGTGGGCGTGTACACAGCTCTGCTTCCCAAGCATAGGCTGTACAATCCGACGACTTCTGGGGTTTCTCAAAGCTGAGGAACGTTTTAGGGGGTTCTCAATGATAAAAAAGTTGAGAAAGGCTGGGCTACACTGTCATTGCCTGACTGGACTCCCTCAGTCCTGGCTTCCCCTCCTCCTTTTCTCTAATTTCTGGGCCACCTCATCAGAGCTCAAGCCCAGCACTTCAGTGCATGACCCGCAAATCCTCAAAAGGCTTCTGGAAACGGGATCCCACTGGCCAAACCAGCAAATCAGGCCTCAGCTTTATTAATGGCTTCTTCTCTTGCAGGCATAGCTTTGGTTCGCAAACAATGGCTACTATGCATGGGATGCATTATGGGTATCCTGAAGGCTGTTGTCCAAGGGGACGTTTTATGTGGAGCACTGGGGCGCAAGAGTGATGAAGGAACCCGCCAAACAAATACAAACAGAAGATCAACTAACAGTTCTGGTGGAGGATGGTGGGGAGGCAGAGTCCCTCGTAGGAGCTGGCAGTACCTTTGGGGTCATTGGGAATGATAATGGGTGGGGAGATGTCCGGAAGTTCCTCCTCTCCCGGCTGCAGGCCTGTGGCACGGAGGTGACTGATGTCCAGAAGATCTGGCATGTCTATAGAGACGTCTGCAAAAGCACAGCGGGGCAAAGACAGTTATGAACCTGGCAAAATGTTAAGTTGAAAGGGGCTTGCAAAACTCTTCTGCCTACACTAAAGCAAAAAAGAAATATTGGGGAACGGTGCTTTTTAAACCAAGTCAAAGAGAAGTCCCTGGAGTCCCTTAAAACACTGTTGAGCAAGTTAGTCTAAGAGCAGATTCAAATGAGTAGCCGTGTTGGTCTGAAGTAGCACAATAAAATCAGAGTTCAGTAGGACCTTTAAGACCAACAAAGATTTATTCAAGGCGTGAGCTTTCGAGTGCAAGCACCCTTTGTCAGATGAAGGGTCCTTGCACTCGAAAGCTCACACCTTGAATAAATCTTTGTTGGTCTTAAAGGTGCTACTGAACTCTGATTTTATAGTCTAAGACAAGGGTAGTCAAACTGCGGCCCTCCAGATGTCCATGGACTACAATTCCCAGGAGCCCCTGCCAGCATTCGCGAATGCTGGCAGGGACTCCTGGGAATTGTAGTCCATGGACATCTGGAGGGCTGCAGTTTGACTACCCCTGGTCTAAGAGCATGTGACTCTTCTTTTTCTAATGAATAGGCGTGATGTCAATCAGTCAAACTCTACTGCACTAGGCCATAGGCCATTGTAAAATCAGATACAGGTGTGATGAAAGGAGAGGAAGATTCAGTGTTGTCTACCTAACACTGTCCTTGAACGCTCAGTGGTGGTTGGGCTTCGCACCTGGGTGTTACAAATGTGCCTGGGAAATATGGGAGAACTTTCCACATTGGGGTGTGATGAAGTGCAATGAAGGTGGAGCTGATGGGGAATATACTGATCTGTATGCATAATGCCGATTAGTCTTAACAAAAAATATCATGAGCCTAGTTTGTTTCTTTTCAATAAATCACCTTTTGCTGAATACGGCCAGCCTGCTTATTTGAGAAGTGGACTGGGAACCTGACAATTGTTGCAAGGGGGGTCCAGGAAGAAATTGGCACTTCTAAAACTATAATTCCTAGAGATTTTTGGCCAGGGGCGGGGGAGGGGGGGGGAGACACAAGAACTAAGCCAGCTTTAAAAGGGTTTAGAATTATAATATAGACTAATATCCAGAAAAGTTCACTGGCTATAGCTTGTGGAATCAGGATTTCCCCTTCTTCTGCCTAAACTTTTTGGGGACTCACAAAGTTAACAACTGATTATTCAAAGCACATACCAAGTTTTTTGGGTATCCAGTCAAGGCCAAAAGTGAATTTCTTTATCTGTACTACGAGGTACTCAGGAAACGACGCAAAGCGAGAGGTTCTAGGAAACATAAGCCGTTTTAGAAAAAAGGAAAGGCAAGTGGCAAGAACACAAAACCAAACCAAAGATGCCATGTTCAAAATTTCAGGCGTTACAATCACATTAATGCACAAAAACTGTCCCCGAGAAGTCCACAAACCAAATCTGAGGACAAAACCCCTCCCCTCCCTCTCCCCTCCATAAAAGTTCCATATTTTATTGCAACTCAAACTTAAAGTCATCTGGGAGGCCAAAAACAAAATGTGGCTTATAGCCACAGGACGGCTACTGTTTCGCATCCAACCCACAACTGCCCCCGCCTTGCAAAAGCACATACTTACTTAACCCCAGCAGACTTGGCTTGAAGGGCGCTGCTCCAGAAGTCTGCTACATTCTCTGGCTCCGAAAAAGCCTGCAAACAGGCACTGAACGGGATCCGGGCCCGAACCAGCTCCGGAGGTGGCCTCCTGGCCATTTCAGCTTCTCTCCTCTTCAGCTCGTAGGCGATCAGCTCATCTGATCCGAAGCCCAAGCAAAGGGAAGTTTATTGACACCCCCAAGCCACCCCACAAGCTCGTGACCCAAAGCGGTGAAGGAACCCCGGTAATCCAGGACCTGAGCACTCATAACAGCGCCACAGACCTCAAGGACAAGTTGGCCATTTCCCTCCTTTACCTTTGTTTGACGCGGCCTCCATCGCCACGGGCAGCTGCATGATGTAGTCGACCCTCTCTGTGTACCGGACCTTCCGGGACTGGCAGCATTGGGTGCGCTCTTCCACCAAGAATCGGAAGACGTCGCTGGGATTTTCTGAGCCGATGCGATTCCGCTGCAGGGAACATCATAGAGTCTGACTGCTCAGGCGATAACAGCAATGCACTGTGAGGTGTTTGAAAGATACAGGAGGGGCCACAGAGGTGCGAAGCCCGGTCACCATTCCTTCCTGGGCAGATGGCCTGCTGGCGGGCTCTACCTAAGGGCCTCTTCTGACATAAAGAGCCACCCTACGATCCTTGCAGCTCTTCCCCACCTGACCCCAGAAAACCTAGTCACAGTCATCCATGTGATGGTCAACTCCAGGCTAGATTACTGCAACTCACTCTATGCAGGCCTGCCCCCGGTGTTAATCTGGAAACTGCATTCGGTACAAAATGCAGCTGCTCTGGTCCTTACCAGGATACTGTGGATGGCCCATATACAATCTAGTTTCCAGCCAGCAGCTGCATTGGTTGCCAGTTAAATTCTGGAACAAGCTTAAGATTTCAGTCTTAAATTTTAAGGCCATACACGGTCTAAGCCCTGCACATCTAAAGGACCGCCTTTCCCAGAAGAACTTTAAGCTCATCTAATACCAACCTGTTAGTGGTTCCTGGCCTGAAAAAAGTATGCCTGGCCTCATCCAGAGCCAGGGCCTTTTGAGCCGTGGTGCCAGTCTGGTGGAACAAGCTGCCAACTGAGACTTGGGCCCTGACCGAACGACCCAATTTCCACAGGGCCTGCAAACGGCACTCTTCCACCCCCGCCTTCGGTTGAGGCCGGAACAATCCAATAAAATCTACAGGCCTTCCTCCATTCATCTCCGGGTTATTCCCTTCCCTAAGCTAGAAACTGAAGAATACTATTATATATTGTCTGTAAAATAGACTAGGAGGTGGAATAACTAATGAACAAGTAGGAACAGGTAGACTAGCAGGTGGAGTAGGAACAATGGAGCAAAACAAGGTTTTAGAGCCTCTTGTGGCGCAGAGTGGTAAGTGGCAGAAATGCTGTCTGCAGCTGTCTGCCCATGAGGCTGGGAGTTCGATCCCAGCAGCCGGCTCAAGGTTGACTCAGCCTTCCATCCTTCCGAGGTCGGTAAAATGAGTACCCAGCTTGCTGGGGGGTAAACGGTAATGACTGGGGAAGGCACTGGCAAACCGCCCCCTATTGAGTCTGCCATGAAAACGCTGGAGGGCGTCACCCCAAGGGTCAGACATGACTCGGTGCTTGCACAGGGAATACCTTTACCTTTACAAGGTTTTAACTGTGGTTTTATAATGTGATGCAAGAAATGTACGTTGTGAAGCAGCCCGAGCCTGCTTGTAGTATATCGAACCAATAAAGAACCAATTTATACATGCCACTTGGCCTTCACCCATCCCACCGCCTAACAGCAACATACAACCAGCGCTATAAAGATCGTGGGGAGCATTTTCCCCCTGACTATTTTGTGCTGCCTGCATGAGGAAGAAAAGCATCTTCGAGATGCACTGCCCCATCAATCCGTAGCTCTCTTAAACAAGTTTATCTCCATGTCAATGTTTGGAATTCAGCTTATTTTATTGACTTACATTCACTGGCTTTCATGGCCCTCTGTGGACAGTACATTTCAAAGCCCTTTTGTGTCCATTCACGGACAGATGTATTTAGAAGGAAATACAGAGATCTAACTAAACTGGTCACCTCAAGCAGGTTCATAGGGGCAAGCGGGGCTTTCTCCGCGAAAACTCCCCGAAACTGTTGGCTGTTATTCCCTTAGGGTGGACCCTTGCCTTTTTGACTTATGCCATTTCCTTAAAAGCGCCAGGTGCCCTGGCAGTACGGCATCAGCAACCCCACGTACCATTCTTCCAGTTTCCTAATGGGGATAAAAAACAGCAGTTAACCTTTGCTCACCTCTATTGCATTTATGAGGTGCAGGAAGAACTCCTGTGCATCCTGCTGCCGGCTGGAAGAGAATTCTGGGTGCCCTTTGCTTACGAGAGCTTTGAACATGCGCAGGGAAATGCCGTTGTGCTGAGGCTGAAAAGAGAAGGAGAACACAGGGTGCCCAAAGTCCCGCACTGCATGTGCTATCTAAGAAGGGCAAGACTGCACAACATGTGCCGGGCTGCTGTCATGCCAGATCCTTCTAGCAATGCCTTCACGTTCTCTGAATCAGGGGGAGTCAACCTGTGGCCCTCCAGAGGTTCATGGACTACAATTCCCATGATCCCCTGCCAGCAAATGCTACTACTAATCTGGCGAGCCAGGTCTGATTCTACGCGCCCGCAAATGCAGCCAGCTGGGTGACCTTAATCTAATCGCAGTCCTGATGGTTCTGTTCTCACCGAGCTCCCTCAGCCTCACCAACCCCACAGGGTGTCTGTTGTGAGGAAAGGGAAGCCGATTGTAAGCCACTTTCAGACTCCTCCTGATAGAGAAAAGTAGCATACAAGAGCCAACTCTTCTTCTTTTTCACTGTGTGATCCAAGTAAGCAGCGGCAGACATTTTGTATCTGGCTTCCCCTACGCTAGCAGCTATTTTGAGGTGGCCATTTTGTGGGTACGTTCACCCTACTGTGTTAGGATTCCAAAGGTGCCCTCAGGCGCCAAAAGGTTAAGGATCCCTGGTCTCCACAAACCTTCCCTCCCTTGGATCTTTCCCTCTTCCCCCAGTCCTGTGCTGTTACACCCTGGTGGGGGTGGGCTGAGGAAATAGGACAGCCCAGTCGCTTTGAAAAACTCTCATTTTAAGCCACTTCCCACTGTCCTCAAACTCATCTAGCGCGGTACACAAGCATACAAATTGCAGCATGTGCTTCTACCAAGACACATTCTGGGCATGCTTCCCTCATCAACAGGCGCAGAACACCGCAGCTAAAAATAAGCAAGGCCGGATCATTCAATCTCGCACCAGGATGCTTTTGGCAGGCAGCGCCTGATGACGTCCGGCTGCAGACAGATTCCAAAAGTGCAAAAAGTCAGAGGCACGGCTGCTCTCTAAGAAAGGCTCGCAAAACCGGCCGGGGTATAAACCGCCTGGTATCCCCAGAAAACGAAATGGATACGTTTGGGACCAATGTTCTTTCGGTTGCCATGATCTGCCTGCAAGACGACAGGACAGGAAATGAAACGGAAAACCTGCCATTATGGTGTCGTCATCACAGTCTTGCCGCAGCGGTTGTAGACTCACAGAACTGGAAGGGGCCATAAAGGCCATCTAGTCTAACCCCCTCCTCAACACAGGGTCAGCCTAATTCATGTATGATAGGGAAAAGTGTAATCTTCGGTAGATAGCACGAGGGACTGGACAGGCAGGGGAAGAGGGAAAACTGCGCTTCAGATATACTGCAATAAGTTTGAGAACGGAATAAAAAAAGAATTTGGAACGTGGTTAATCTTGTATGGATAAGTAAGTCATCTGGACAAAGCCGCTTTTCAACATTCGTCTCTAGTTGAAGAAGTCCCCTAACAGGGGTCTTCCCCAGGTCTTCTGCCCAAAGGTTGAAAACAGCCCTGTAGGTGTCTCATGTCCCATCTCAGAGGTATCTTCTGAAATGAAGTGGGGGGCCCACAAGAGACAGGACCCCTGCATAGCCTCCCCTCATATGTGGAACCCTCTCCATACAGAAATTTGCCTGGCAATTATGTTTTTTACATTCTAGGTATCAGACAAAGATTCGTTTATTCTCCCAAGGTGTCTGGTGAGAATCCGTTTTATGTTTAGCTGGGGCTGACTGGTAATTTGCTGTTTTTTTAAATATATTTTAACTCATCTGCCGCTTCTTTTTAACTCCTGCTGGGCTTTACCACACTGTACGCAAGGGATGATAAAGTAGGTACCATGTAACTCTCGGCCTTTCCAATGAAAACTGACTTCTACTCCTCGGTCAACTTGGAGTTGAGCAGAGTAATCTACTGCTTAAGGAAAGTGGCAGTCCTGCTATAAATACCCTACTCTGTTTATCCCTAGCAGTTCTTCCCGGAAGACAAGTTCCTCTCTGACTGCAGCATCTCCTGTTTCTGTCATACGGTGACCTTTCCTTTCTAAACGCGCCACTTTGGAGGGGCAAGGGCCTGTGGCGAGCTTCCACGTTTTAGGATAATGGAAAAGTTGGCTCCGAAATGAATGTTAATGAGACACAAACTGAACAGGGTCTGATGGCTCCCACATAGGCAGCCTCTACTCAGCAGCCTAGTGATAAATGCCTCACACCCAATTAGACAAGCGTCTTTTGACTTCATACTGGCTAGGGGATTTCCTGTCAGAATGCAACGAGAACGCCTCACCAGATGGGGAAAAAATGAAGAATATGTCTCAGCAGCCAGCGTATTTCCTGCTGCAGGGATCATGGGCTGCTTTTTTGGGATGCAGCCACGCTAAAAGTTTCCTGAGCTTCTACCTTCAAGGAATCCTTTTCACACTTAGTCAATCGCTAAGGAAGCCTTCTAAGATCAGCTACCGAATGCCTCAGCGCATTGCAGAAGATTCTGGAAAACATTCTAGGGAATGCCCTCAAGGTGAAGAGAAACGGTGCCCGTTTTGGACCTCCCAGGGACTTCTTTCCTCAGAGCACAGCATCTTAGCCCCAAGAGCAGGGGTAGTCAAACTGCGGCCCTCCAGTCGTCCATGGACTACAATTCCCAGGAGCCCCCATGGGCCCAAACCCTGGACGCTAAAATCGGTCTACTTAAGAATTCCACAAGGGCTCAGTCCTGATTGGTACTTGAAATGTGGGGAGGGGGGAACAAGACCACCTATTCCAACCATTCTGCAATCCTGATGCAGCCATCTAACTTTCAAGATTCTCTAAAGTTAGATAGCTGCATCTTCCTTCGTCCCGGTGTGAGACAGGATGCTGGACTAGATAGACTATTGTTCTGATCCAGCAAGGCTCTTCTTCTGTACCAGCTTTTGCGCTGGGGAAATCCAACTAGCCTTCCAAGAAGCTTTAGAACAGGGGTAGTCAAACTGCGGCCCTCCAGATGTCCATGGACTACAATTCCCAGAAGCCCCTGCCAGCGAATGCTGGCAGGGGGCTCCTGGGAATTGTAGTCCATGGACATCTGGAGGGCCGCAGTTTGACTATCCCTGCTTTAGAACATGCTCAGAACCACAACTCAGTAAAATGAATCGGCCGTTCAGAATGGGAGCGTGCGGGTAAAAAAATATTAGTTTAACTCTTCTACGGAAAATCAGGGAGGATACGCACAGGTGTCATTTAAAAAACAAACAAACTGGAAGTATTGTTATTCCAGAAAGCTGCTCAAGAAATATCAGGATTGTACGCTCCATGTTTTATTAAAACTATTGTGCATCCACTGACAGTCCACAGTGGAATTAAAATGGGGGGGGGGAATGTTTTGATCGCATTCTGGAGGCGGAGTGAGAACTCTAACTCACAATATGCACACTAGGAAGTAAAGGCACACATTGCTTTGTCAGCCAGAAGTTCCTTCTGCAAAAGAAGCCCAACACCCAGTTTCCAGAAATAGCATGAAAGACCCATTCCTACAATGACTGCCTTTCCCGGAAGACATCAGCTGGCTGAAACATCCAAAGATGCAGCTACTTCTGGAGTTCCCTGATTCTTGGGATGCCCTTTTTACCTTGTTATCAGATGGCATGCATGGGCACATACCTTGTGTTCTTCTTTCATCACCTGTTCGATGAGTTCAGCTTTGACAGGGGGTTTAGAGTACTGCCCTGAGAGGAGGCCGTGTCCCAATTTAGCCCTGCAGGGGACGAGAGCGAGGGGGCATAGAGAGAGAAAGGGAAAGAGAGAAGGAAGACATACAACATATTTCCCATCAGGTTCGAACCATGGTAAAATCCACCTGCCTGTTCACACATGTGCAAGAGCATAAATTGGGTGGCTTGCAAGGTTAAAATCACATAAAATACCTCATCATCACTGTTAATAAATGCTTAGCATCATTAAAATACAGAAACATTAGCTGCATTTTTCACATCTGTATTTCAGGGGTGGATGAGGGGGACACATTTATTATTCCAAGGAGAAGGAAGAGGAGGAGGAGGAGGAGGAGGAGGAGGAGGAGGAGGAGGAGGAGGAGGAGAAGAAGAAGAAGAAGAAGAAGAAGAAGAAGAAGAAGAAGAAGAAGAAGAAGAAGAAGAAGAAGAAGAAGAAGAAGAAGAAGAAGAAGAAGAAGAAGGAGTTGGTTCTTATAGGCCGCTTTTCTCTACCCAAAGGAGTCTCAAATCGGCTTACAGTCGCCTTCCCTTTCCTCTCCCCACAACAGACACCCTATGAGGTGGGTGAGGCTGAGAGAGCCCTGATATCACTGCCCGGTCAGAACAAGAGTACTGCTTAGCCAGGTGGCTGTTGTCACACACCAAGGACCAGTGTTAACAAAATTAACAAATATCTGTCTGTCAGAACCACACACACACATCTAGTTTGGATTCATTACAGTCAATTGCATCCATCCAGGTAAAATAAAACTGGCTATGAATATCTGCTCGAGCAAACTTTGTGGTTCATTATCAAATGAAAAATGGCTAATCAAGGTGACCAAAGGGTGTGGCCAAGGCTCACTGGCAGAGCCTCTGCCTGGCACGCAGAAGGTCCCAGATTCAGCCCCGGGCAAATTTAGTTTAAAGGATCAGGTAGCAAGTAACGTGAAAGGCCTCTACCTGAGACTCCGGAAAGCCACTGCTGGTCACAAAAAAAAATTCATACCACTCGTCTGCCAAAGGAAGTCTCCATATGAGGCACATTTGCATATTTACCTAACTACCGAAACAAAAAGGGAAACTGCAACTTACATCTGCGTGTTAAAATCTTGGGTTGGGTCCAGAGGAGAATAGTCAAATATCCTTGGGAGGTTTCCCACGTACCTGTCCAGGGAGAAGGAGGAGGATAAGAGGAGAAAAATGTGAGAACTATAATTTGTTTCACTTTGGGGGCCCTTTGCTGTGTGAGAGACAGCTGGGGATCTCACTGATCAGTACCTCCTCACAGGGCTGATACAGCCTTCTACACCAGGGGTAGTCAAACTGCGGCCCTCCAGATGTCCATGGACTACAATTCCCAGGAGTCCCTGCCAGCGAATGCAGTTTGACTACCCCTGTTCTACACCATCTGCTAGCCCCAGTGCCAGTGAGGTGTAGCTGTCTGAGGATCAGAGTAGGATCTGGAAGACCAGATTTCCGCTCTGCTCACTGGGTGACCTCAGGCTGGTCAAACACTCTTAGCACAACCTACTTCGTGGTTGTGTGGATAACCAAGGAGGAGGGAAGAATGTTGTCAGCCAAGCCAGATCCTCACTGGGGGGGGGGGGGCGACAACTGGCCTATAAATTAAAGCAGGTGGTCAGCGAGATCTACTGCTCCTAGTTCAAAATCAGCATTCAGGGGGAGTGAGGCCTCTCCTCTCCCCTCCTCTCCCCTCCCCTCCCCTCCCCTCCCCTCTCCTCTCCTCTCCTCTCCTCTCCTCTCCTCTCCTCAGGCCATCCCATCCTTTCCAGTAGCAGACATAGGATATAGCTCTTAGTTTCTGTCCTTCAGTTCAGTTCCTAAAGCACCCACCCAGACTCCAGGAAGGGACTAGCATTTATCCTAAAAGTATCTTTTATAACCTTTCCTCCCGATCCAGAGATTCTCAAAGAATTCACACCACTGCACATAGGAAGCTCTATACTTATTCACCCACTAAACTGATGGGAGGGTCCCTGGGGGGAAAAAACCCCAAAACAGAACACGCTTACAAGGGAGAATCAATTTCGTACCATTATAAAAACGCTGCATTCATGTATGTCTACTTGAACATTTCCCTACATTATGGGTTGGATCCTTTATGCCAATAAAAGGTTACTGACTGACTGGGTTGGATCCTATGATTCTCTCCCACCAACTCTTCTTCCAACATGGAAAGACATTTTATTTCCCCATCAGAAAAAAAAATCACTCCTTGTTGGAAGAATGCTTTCTCCCTTGAAGGACTTAGCAGAAAACAGTAATGGGATGAAACCCTGAGTTTTCAAATGTACGCTAAACTGTGAGAACGTAATCCAATGCATGCTGGAAAACATTGGAATCATAGAGCTATACTCATCAGGGTATATCAGTTAAAAGAAGAAGAAGAGTTGGTTTTTACACCCTGCTTTTCACTGCCCAAAGGAGTCTCAAAGTGGCTTACGATCTCCTTCCCTTCCTCTCCCCACAAGCGTCGTAAAGCTGGAGTTGGCTGCCACATAATATGTGAACCAGGCCTTTGTACTATAATACACGTTTTTATAGGTTGCATATATCCTAAGAGGTAGGCACTCAGATGCCAAGTTACCTCCACAACACCAGTAAGCAAATATAGAAATGGGAGCCTTATTTAGGCCAAGATTCTGCAAAGCTGTGATCTCTGCAAAGACACTCCCCCTGCCCCACCCCCAAGTGACTTACGCTCTCTGAAATTCGGGGATGCTGAAAATGGCCTGCATGACGCTGCTGATGTAACAGCTGTTGCCCAGGTTTTTCATGCCAGTGTAGCCTGGGCCGTACATTGGCTTCAGCTTCATCCCAGATTCCTGGATCACTTCCCATTCGGAGACCCTGGGTTTTATGTCATTATCCCTCAGGCCATTCTCTGCCTAAATGTGAGAAAGGCTATTTTAAGAAACAGCAATGATGTACAAATACACACTTCTATGCCTTGGTATTTAAAGGGGGGGGGGCAGGGGAGGAAACACCTGCTTGAAGGAAATGAGGACATCTCAATAGAATTGTACCTGTCTAACACAGAAACAATGAGATTTCATGTTCCGCTTGCTGATAAATGTGGTTGTGTCTCCCCCTACTGAGCCGATCAAGAAACTGCTGTCACTGGGTGCTGCTAACACTGGGCAATCGCGCAGCACAGAAAAAGTTACAGTTGTCTCCCAAAATTTTTCAGAGCTTCTCTACAGAATTTTAATATGCATGGAGGGGAGGAGGGTATGGGATACAGTGGTACAAGCCATTGTCCGCACAAAGAAGGTCCCAAATTCACTTCCTGAAATCACCAATAGAAAAGTAGCTGGAGTTCCTAGAAAGCTGCTGCCAGCCAGGGTAGGCAATACCAAGTAGATGGACCATTAGCCTGACTCAGTGGACAGCAGTTTCATATGTTGTGCTATCTTTTGTGATAATGTGTTAGGTTATCTGAGGTCCCAAGATTTTTGAGATTGTGGGTAGTTCTGGTATTCCAACACAACACAGCATGCTGGGCGGAAACACAAAATGGCTGCCATAGCTTACCTTCCTTGTGCTGTGGGGAGCAACTATTGTGAAAGGAATTTTTTTTCAAAGTTTGCACAATCTTCAACAGCCAATCAGAAAACTTGCTATGGAAAAAGCCTCACCTGGCCCCACCCACTTCCTAAAAAATTTGGCAGGGACTCGGAAAAGTATTGGGGGGCGCCATGGAGTCCACAGGTACCACACTGGGGACCCCTGACAGAAGAAGAAGCAGCTTTTCTCTACCGGAAGGAGTCTCAAAGTGGCTTGCAATCACCTTTCCTTTCCTCTCCCCAAAACAGACACCCTGTGAGGCAGGCGTGGCTCTGACAGGACTGCTCTGTGAGAACAGCACTATCAGGGCTGTGATGAGCCCAAGGTCATCCAGCAGGCTGCATGTGGAGGAGCGGGGAATCAAACCCGGCTCAACAGATTAGAAGCTGCCGCTCTTAACCACTACACCACCCTGGCTCCTTAAGGAAACTTAAGTGGCAACAGAAAACAGCAAGAGTCCAGTAGCACCTGACAGGAGCAAAATTTGTGGCAGGGTGTGAGCTGTCATGAGTCACTGCTCACTTCTTCAGATACCAAAGTGTCTTGAAGGTGCTGCTGGGTTCCTGCTCTTTCCTTCTGCTCCAGACAGACTCACCCAGCTGCCCGTCTTGTGGCTCTATCGCCGTAAGCAGCCAGGGATTTCTATTTGCTGTGAGAAGCTGAGCGACCGGGAATAGGAGAGAGTCACTTACCACCTGCATCTGCAGCATATCAATTCCAAAATGCGCCAAGTGTTTAGCTATGTGTGGGTCCAAGACCGGCTCTTCTTCTTCAAAGGAATAGACATCTGCACAACAAAGAAGCCAAAGGGGCAGATCACCAAATGCTATCCTTCAATATGACGGCACAAGACAAAACGTTCCCCAAAAGCTTTAACACCCACCTAACAGACTGCGGCATAGTAAATTCCCTGCACACACGCCAGCCTGGCTAGGAAGTAAATCTAGTGACTAAGTACAATATGTTCACTTCCCCTGTTTTCTCACATGACCGGTGCTTTTGTCAGCAGCAAGGGAATGCCTGCTCTACAACACCCTTCAGCAGGCATTCTCAGACAGAGTTTCGTGAAATCCTGGGGTTTCTTGACAGTCCTGGAAGGGTTTCCCAAATGGGTGGGAATTAATTTTTTAACATATTTTTAAAAAATTGTTAAACATTTATTGGGTGATATGACCATATACCTTGAAGAAGGAAGACTGGAGGAGAATAGATACCTTCGAATTAAGGTGTTGGAGACGAATGCTGCAAATACCATGGACAGCCAAGGTTACCAACAAGATAGTTTTAGAGAGGAGCAAACCAACTATGTCATTAGAAGGGAAGATATTATGGCTGAAGCTGACTTACTTTGGACACATCATGCGATCAAACTCGCTAGAAAAATAATTAATGCTTGGCATGGTCAGTGGCAAAAGGAAATGTGGTCACCAAAGGATCCGCTGGCTTGACACGATCAAAGCCGACACAGGGATGACCATGGACCAACTAAAAGAAGCAGTCAGAGACAGGGGCGTACGGCGAAGACTTTCCTATAGAATCGCCGAGGATCGGACACAACTGAATGGATAACATCATCATCATCATCATCATCATCATCATCATAACCATATACAGTCATGTTGACCTGCCCCCCCTCCCAAAATGGCTAATGGCCTGGAGGAGATGGGAAGGGGAGGGGAGGGGCCCTGGGTGGGCGTGTATACCGATATGCTTCTCAACCATATTCTGCATGATTGCACCACTTCTGGGGATTCTCAAAGCCTGAAGAATGTTTCAGGGGTTACTCAATGGTTAAAAAGGTGAGAAAGTCTGATGGACAGACACTGCATCAGTAACAAGAGACACTTCTCCCTAGCTTCAGCACTACGTGGGGGGGGGGGGGAGAGAGACAGACCTCGCTGTAGCAGTGGTAGACCTTTAAGTTTCTCAGCAACACAAGATTAATCCGTGAAAAAAGTGTCACCCATTTTGCTTCTATGTAGTAGAGCGAGAGCATGGGGGAGGAAGTTCTTAAATTTTGGCAGAGGTAGTTTTCTTTGGGGGCATTTAGCTCAGCCAATATTTCCAGAACTGGGAAGGGGAGCTGGACGGAGAGTAGACTGAGGAACACCCAATGTAAGAATATGCTTGCAGGAAGCTGAGAGTCCACAAGATGGTGCCATTAGTTTTGGGGAGATCTGTACTATTTGAGGACCAGAACAACAGTTACAAAACCTGCCCCAGAACAACTTTATTATTTGATTTGTGTATTACTCTATAACAAGGCTCTGGGTGGCTTACAGTGAAATATGCACATTAAAGTTGCACATTAAAGTTGCCATAAGCCCATAATATAAGGAACCTGAGAGGCTTGAGGGACAGTGTGGTGTAGTGGTTAAGAGTGGCAACTTCAAATCTGGCAAGCCGGATTTGATTCCCCGCTCCTCCACGTGCAGCCAGCTCGGTGACCTTGGGCTCATCGCAGCCCTGATAGTGTTGTTCTGATGGAGAAGCCCTGTCAGAAGCTCTCTCGGCCTTACCTACCTCACAGGGCGTCTGTTGTGGGGAGAGGAAGGGAAGGCAATTGTAAACTGCTTTGAGACTCCTTTGGGCTGTGAAAAGTGTTGTACAAAACCCAACTCTTCTTCTTCCTCATTTTCCTCTCCAAATACGCCCCCCCCCAAAGAGCCCTAAACTCAGCAAATTCCAACCTGCTGTTGCCCCAGAGAGGTGCCCTTGCCCTCAACAAGAAACAGGTGGAACAAGTTGCCAGCTAAGATATGCAAAGGACTGCAATAGAAGATTCCCAGCGGTTGCTTATTTACGTTATGTACAGTTGCCCTTTCTCACTGAGACTCATGGCAGATTGAAGAAGAGGAAGAGTCAGGTTTTATACCCTGCTTTCACTACCTGAAGGTGTCTCAAAGTGGCTTAAAATTGCCTTCTCTTCCTCTCCCCACAGCAAGCACCCTGTGAAGTTGGTGGGCCTGAGAGAGCTCAGACAGAACTGCTGGGTCAGAACAGCACTATCAGGGCTGTGAAGAGCCCAAGGTTACCCAACTGGCTGCATGTGGAAGAGGAGGAATGGGGAATCAAACCCGGCTCACCACATTAGAAGCCGCCACTCTTAACCACTGTCCCACGCTGCATCAAGTCAAATACAGTCAACAGGATGGGACATTATTTATTTGGGGGTAGGGGGGAGATACCAAATGACCAGTCCCAGGGCACCAGTGGAAGAAAAAACTTAAACTGAAAGAAAATTTAAGATCTTTCCCTACTGGCCATACATTATTCTTGTTTGCTGTTTGATTATATGACACATTAATTAGCAATAAATCGCTGAGCTGCCAGCCTGACTTGCAATCAAACTGTCTGGAACTTAAAGCATGAAATCAGCAAAAGTGTTTCATTCGCTGCACAGGGGACGCCCTCGCTTCAACGCTTTGCCCTTCAACATGCAATGAAATCGCTGCAGTCCATAAATTAAAGAAGCTTATTTATAAGGGTTACAGTCCCTTTCCCCCAGGGACTACTAGAGGCTGAAAAGAGCCCTTTGAATTATGTAGCCAAGAACTGAGGAAGTTCAGCCATACTTATTTTGTAAAACGAAAAAGTGTGTGTTTGTGTTTAAGGGCCATCACAGTGCTTGCACCTTATGGCGACCCAATGCGTTAATGACCTCCAAAAAAGGTGCCAGGACTCAAATACAAGGTTGCCCTGATGTCCATCAGTTCCCCACCCCCAGACTGGGGAGGATGCTAAATAGGTGCCGGTGATCCATACCAGTAAGAACTGCAACGGCAAAAGCTACCACTGCTGGCACTCACCAGGCATGAACCTGTTGGTATTTATGGGCATGCCGTATCCTCCTGTTTGGCATGCTATGTTATGGGGGGGCCTCTGTTTCCCAGGAGGTATCATTGTTCCTTCTACAAACAAGAAGCTCATGGAACTCTCATACTTTCCCAGTTGAGTCATCGTGCATCGGGGTACCTGGTAAAAGTTCCTATGCTTATCACGTTGACAACTGACCTTGGACTTTATAAATATGTAAGTCCAAATGGGATTCCACCCCCCCCCTTTCAATTCCATCTCAGGGAATTCTGATAATCACTGTTCTAAAACCAGAAGCCTCCCTTTGTCAACAATGCAAGTAGACTTACCAGCTTTTTTGAGCCTTACTGAGATTTCAATGGATTAAAATGCTTCACCGACGTAGATATTTGGGGGATATTTGATGCTTAGGAGCAAGCATGGTACAGCCAGTGAACAGAAAGACGGAGGGGCCTACAGTTTTAAAGCCCACCTTTCCAACCAACTAACCATGTGGCCAGATTTGGCCAGACACCACCTCTCAGCCACTGACTGTAAAGGATTCGGCAAATTAAAACTATCCTTTACAGAAATAGCAATAGATACACTTAATATTGTATAAGGATGAAGCCTGTATTCAAGCCAACAGAGCCTGTATTCAAGCCAACCCCTGCAGTTGCCAAAATATTAAAAGGGGATAACATTTTTGCATCTTCTCAGTCTTCAGGATGAAAGTCTTAACTGGCTGAGCAAAGCGAAATATCAACTAAGCCAGTTTTTAAAATGGGCTTTGAAAGGGGCAGCAGGCAGGAGGGCGTGAGAGGGAGGCCGTGGTTCCCCTTGGCCCGCAAAGCCCTGTTTCTGCCTCTCTCCTCATGGGCAACAATGGAGCCCACAGCCACAAGACTTCTAGCAGGCAAGGAGGGAGGGGGGGAGCTGGAGGGGAAGGGCCAATCAGGGTGGACCTGGAAGGACAGGGCCCTGGACAGTCTCCTCCCAGGAGGCTGTTTCCCAAATATATAAGGGAGCGATAATGGAGTTAAATAGTGTTAAGGATGTTTTGATTAGGAGCCAAACATTTACTCCAGTTGATTTGTCGGGGTTGAAGGGTGCTGTGCTGTGGCACAGAATGCACCAGGTTCCTCTCCCTCCAGTGAAGAGTATGGCCTCCTTTTCTTTCTAGATCTTATCAAAGAAAGTGAAGCAAACTACATCCATTCCCTTTTTAACAATCCAGAACCCACAAACCACCCAAATGCTCTCAACAAGTTAGAACTTCAGTCTTTCTGAGAAATTAACGCAAACTTGTTTTCATCTAGAATTTGCTTTTCAAAGGTGCTCTGGAGGAAAACAGAGGAAAGCTGCACATACTGATGGACCCTAAAATCAGGAGCAATTTCTTCTCTGGCAGGACAATCTCATTAAGGCTCCCGTGGCTATGCTGCAGTCGACAGATGGCCCTATTTCAAATGCTTCTTTTGCCCTTTCCTGTATGCTTTAGACACCGTATGCCTATTTTTTCTTTTTTTAAAAGGCTTGTTAATTGAGGCTATTTAAAGTCCATGCAGGTCTTTTGCATTTTAAATCTCCCTCTTTTAAATTTCAAGATTTAAAATTTAAATCTCTCTCCTTTTTTAAAGTCCCCAAACATGTTGCTGAGCAGTGCAGAGAAGACGATCATGACGTCACAGGCACTAGCCAATCCCAAGCTGCACACTGCCTGCTTTTAGTTTCAACCTGTTCCAAGTTGTTTTCTTTGAGGTCAGTCTTGGAAAGGGCAGGCATGTTTAGAAACCTCCAGAGCAGTGGTCCCCAACCCCCGGTCCGGGGACCGGTGCCGGTCCGCGGATCAGTTGGTACCGGTCCGCGACTCCTCCTCGTCCTCCTTCCTGGGTGCTGTCTCAGGGGCTGCCCTGCCACTCTGCTGCCGGCTTACCTTTGGTGCTCTCCGTTGGCCGCCATGGCTGGGGCTCCCCCTTGGCATGGCACTGCGCAGATGCTACTGGCAGAGCCCCCCAGCGGACGGCGGGAAAGCAACTGGAGCAGGGACTCAGGCGGTGGCGACATCCCTCAGCAAAAAGACTACCCCCCCCCCCCCGGGCCTCAGTAAAATTGTCAAGCGTTGACCGGTCCCCGGTGATAAAAAGGTTGGGGACCACTGCTCCAGAGTATGGCTGTCCTTGCATTTAGGTATGAACACAATTCCCACAAGTCTACACTCAGATTCTTTAGCAAAACAGGGCGTTCCCTTCAACCAAACGGCATTAACTAAGAACAAGCTTTGGTGTGGCTTTGACTGACCTGCACCATCGGGGGTAATTGTTCCGAGCTTCACCGCTAAGGGGTAGCCCATCTCCTTATAGTGTTCCAGGGCATGTCCGTTTCCCCCGCTGCCGTCAAAGTACCACTTTCCGCATAATACTGACCCATCCGTCAGGTTCAGCCAAAGGTTCTCCCGCAGGTCGCATTTTGAGCATTTCCAGCCACTGCAAAAACAGAAGCAGCCTAAGGTCAAAGGAGAATTGCCCGGACCTGGGAAAATGTGACACAAGATATCCAGATAGGATTAAACCACAGAATAAGCCTTGGCAACTGGCCTAAATTATACCACACTCTTTCCGTTTTGGAAACCCTATCCTGTTGTGACCCCACCCACCCACCCTTGTTAATTGCAGAATGACAATGACACATGGGCCACAAAAACAAACCATGGAATAAAACAGCAGCAGGTACTTGCCCCCAAGGAGCTTACAAATCAAGTTCAGCTTTTGGACAGACGGGAAGATGACACAGCCCTGACCTGGCTAGCCCAATTTTGTCAGAGTTCAGAAGCTAAGCAGGGTCAGCCTTGGTCATTATTTGGATGGGAGACCACCAAGGAAGCCCAGGTCCCTCCACAGAGGCAGGCAAACCACATCCAAACATCTCTTGCATTGAAAACCTTGTGGGGACACCCATGTGACTTCACAGCACAAGAAAAAAACCACCCAAAAAAGGCAAAAAGAGAGAGGAGGAGAGCAGGCTGGAAGGAGACAGCTGTGAGCTTTCTCCAATCCTGGAAGACCATCAAAGCAACTACACCCAGCCTGCTGACGATTTAAATTATTCTGTTTACCGATAAAAACCCTACAATGTCCAGCAGTGCACTTTAGAACCATTTAATTAACTTTAACATACTTCGCCCAAGTCAGGTAATGGATTAATGCAGAGTTAAATGGCTCTGGGAGAAACAGTGACGGTTGCCAACGGGGGGGCCATCCTGGCTGCTGCAGAGTCAGAGAAGGGACGAGGAGTTTAAGTTGGCTTGCTACTCTGTGCCTTAGGCCAACGGTAGTCAACCTGTGGTCCTCCAGATGTCCATGGACTACAATTCCCATGAGCCCCTGCCAGCGTTTGCTGGCAGGGGCTCATGGGAATTGTAGTCCATGGACATCTGGAGGACCACAGGTTGACTACCCTTGCCCTAGGCCATTGCTTCTCAACCTGTGGGTAGGGGCCCAAAAGTGACTCATGAAGCCTCTGCAAGCAGCTCACAGGACAGCCTTCCCCAATGGCTTCATCTGCCTGTTCCATTTCTCTGCCCTGAATCTTGGCCTCGAATATCTGACCCTGGAAACTACCTTCTGTATGATACATTTGTTGGGTGTTTTTGCCTTCAGTGTACACACATGTTGACCAAGTAACTCATGTCCTGATGGTTACCAGAGTGAGTTTCCCGGACTCTTAGGGGAAATTAGAGGAAATATCGCAGTGGAGCAGGGGTGACCAAACTGTGGCTCTCCAAAGGTCCATGAACTACAATTCCCATGAGCCCCTACCAGCACATGCTGGCAGGGGCTCGTGGGAATTGTAGTTCATGGATACCCAGAGAGCCGCAGTTTGTCTACCCCTACAGTAGAGGGTGATGGAAGGCTGGAATGAAACCTACATGTTCAAAGGCTGTGTAGGTTGGAATGCCACTTGCTGGAATGCCCTTTGTGTGAGTTTTGTTGGTTTCTCGCAAACATCTGGGGAGCTACTGTAGAAAATAGAATGCCAGTCTAGATGGCTGCCTCGGTCATAGTTTGCCAGGGGCACCAAAACATCTTGGCAGGATTGCAGTACAAAGCAAATCTGGCCAAGTCATCAGTGAGAAGAGCCTGGATATTCCTTTAAATACTGCAATGCACCTTGCTGTCCTAGTGAAATCAGACACACGCATGCATGCATGCATGAGGGGGGGATTAGAAAAATTCACAAGGACCCGTGTCACATTTTCATCCTGCCCTTCCTCTGAGGAGCTATGGGCAAATTAAATGTCTATTCTCACAACAACCCTGTGAGGAAGGTTCTATCAAGTGCCAAGAGAGTCTTACCAGTAGCTATAAACCCTGGTGCCTAAATGGGACCACCAACTTCAACGGCAATATCCTCAGAAAAACCACATGATGGGGAAGGATGGCCTTTGGTTGCTTTCATGCCCGGCTCCTGAACTTCCCGCAGGCACCCACCCGGCTGGCCACTGCTCAAAACAGGATGCCGATTTAGGCAAAATCTTGTCTGAACCAGCGGGGACGTCCCCATAGATAAACAGCACCAGCCTTACCTGGGTGGAATCCTGACCCCGTTATCCATCTGGACTAGACTCTTGGCATGTTTTGAAACTTGTAGCTCTTCCTCCCATGAGTCGGGATCTTGCTTTCGATAAGGAGATTTTGAGCTGAGGACCGCATCACAAGCTATGGTGACCTGGAGGGTGAACGGTTTGGCAAAACGGAGTTAAAACAGGAAAAGCAGTAACTTCTTCCCCTGTGCCCTATCAGGATTTGAAACCATAAGCGTCAATAATGCTTAATTATGAAGAAGATGAAGCATTTGGGGAGGGAAGGCACCATTGTATGGCCTGATCTCGCCACATCTTGGACGCTAAGAAGAAGAGGAAGAGTTGGTTCTTATATGCCGCTTTTCTCTACCCCTAAGGAGGCTGCCTCTCCTGAATTAGACAACCAGGGGCAGCTTACAACAACATAATAAAACCATTAAAACACTTAAATCCCTCTAAAACGACTAAAAGCTAACAGCATAGCATCATGGCTGAGTCGTAGTCCAGTCCCTCTGAAAGGTGGAGATACAAGAGGAGGCCGGTATGATGTTTGGGTTTTTCCACGCGTACTGGCCTCAACCATGTTCCCGGCGGAAGAGCTCCATCTTGCAGGCCCTGTGGAACTGTGCTAGTTCCATCAGGGCCCTGATGTTCTCTGGGAGCTCGTTCCACCAGGGGAGGGGGGGCCAGGTCCACTTTTGAGTTGGAAACTACCATTCGGTTAGCTGCAGCTGTGTGTCTGCAGGTAAGCCCTGCCTAAGCAATGAAGTATTTGTTCAACAATACACTAAATTTAAAAGGCTTCCTGTTAAACTTCCTGCAATTAGGTTTAGCAGCCAAAGTAGTATAACCACCAACAGCCATCACTTTATATTCTTGCGTTATTATTTTTATTAAGATACCAAAGCAACCTTGCTACGAGTGAGCTGGACATGGCCGACTTGGGTAAGCAGGAGCTCTCCAAGGTCCCAGGCAGGGATCTTTGGCAGCTCGGCTACAGAGATCTTTTAAGGGTAAAAAGAAGAGAAAGAGAGAGCGCCCACATCCTGCTCCCCACCTGAAACATCAGCCATGCAGACCATCACAAGGAATGCTGGCTCTGCTGTAGGTATTGACACTGCTTCATCAGTCTGTCTCTTTCAGTTCTTAAAAGAAACGTGAACATTTAGACCAGGGGTAGTCAAACTGCAGCCCTCCAGATGTCCATGGACTACAATTCCCATGAGCCCATGCCAGAATTTGCATGAGAATCGTAGTCCATGGACATCTGGAGGGCTGCAGTTCGACCACCCCTGATTTAGACGCAGGTCCATTCAACGCTTTACTAATTTTCCGATTATCAGACCGATACCCGCAATCACTCACCAGGGCAGGTAACTCTTCAATATTGGGCAAAGGGATCTCGTAGTGATCGGGGAATATGACGAGTTTGGCTTCATCCTCGTATTCATAATCGTCGTGGTTTAAATCACCATTGGATTCTAGATCTGCAACACAGAAGACCAGGATGAGGAAGAGTTGGAAAAATTCAGATTTGGTTGTGCAGACAATCTCTAAAGATTTGAAGCCTGGAATCAAGGAATTGGAAACATTTACTCAGCCATATAAAAATGTGGTGCAGTAGCCTGTTCCACTCTGTTGTGTGCACTATCCTGCTCTAACTGCATTGTTTCTAATTTTGCCGTTCCATTTTTGCACAGTTTATGACACATCTCATGCTATTGGGGTGTTTTGCTTCAGAAGGTTAGCCAGGTGGATTGGCAGTAGGTCAGCTAGATTCGAACCCAGTAGCACCTTTAGAGACCACCAAGATTCTCAGGGTATAAAATTTTGAGAGTCAAAGTTCCCCTGATGAAGGCAGCCTTGACTCTCGATAGTTAATCACCATTGGACTTGAACCTAGCTACTTCTAATTTCTGCAGCCCAGGCCTATTGAATTGTTTTGTTGGATGGTTCATGCTGTTTGACGCCATTGCTTTACGCTGGGTGAACCGTCCTGTGTCTCGGGAAGGATAGAAGACAGTGTGGTTTGGTGATTAAGAGCGGCAGCTTCTAATCTGGCAAGCTGGGTTTGATTCCCCACCCCTCCAAATGCAGCCAGCTGGGTGACCTTGGCCTCCTCACAGCCCTGATAGTGCTGCTCTCACAGAGCAGTAACTTCAGGGCTCTCTCAGCCCCACCTACTTCACAGGGTATCTGTTGTGGGGAGAGGAAGAGAAGGAGATTGTAAGCCACTTTGACTCCTTCTGGTAGAGAAAAGTGGAGTGTAAAGAACAACTCTTCTTTTTCCTATTAAATGAACAGATTTGATTCTGGCTCGTTTAACAATTCACAGTGGCCTACTCAAATATGTTTCCACATCTGAGCCACAACTGCCTTTGCAATGCAGCCCACTTGCAGATATACAGAAGGAGCCTGAACACACGAACGCATGCTGAATCAAGCCCTTGGTCCACCAAGCTTTAATACTGACTGTCCTGACCACCAGCAACTCTTCAGGGTCTCAGGCAAAGATCTCTCCCATCACCTACTATCCAGTCCTTTTAACTGGAGATGCTGGGCACTGAACCTGGGACCTTCTGCAGGCCAAGCAGATGTTCACCCACTAAGCCCCAGCCCCTCCTGAAGACCACAGACCTGATACACACATGCGGCAGAATCTGGTATGTACAATCTTTAGTAATGCAGATTGTGCCATTTCAGGCTCAAGCACGGCAGGGATACCATTTCTGAAGGCTCTTTCATGTACAAAGTTCCTTCCAAGGGTGAAAAATGCACACAAAAGACGCACATGAAGTCGCCTTATACTGAATTTGACCATCGGTCCATCCAGGGCAGCATTATTTACTTTGAGTGGCAGCAGCATTCCAAGGTCTCTGGGTAAGGTCTTTCACATTGCCTATTACCTTATTCTTTCAATTGGAGATGTGAGGGATTGAACCTGTACCAAAAAGATGCTCTACCATGGAGCCATGGCCTCTCCCCTGAAGAACAGACCCGGGAGAGAAGGTCTATACCTACTGTGCTTAGATCCCATTTACAGGTACTTGGGGATTTTTTTTTTAACACAGGGGAAAATCACATAAACACAAAGAGGTAAGACATATTTAGCTTCCAGGACTGGTGGAGAAACAAATATTGTGGGTAATACAGGTTGTTAAGAAAACCAGGAGCACGCTTCAGAAAACAAGGTGAATATTCACAATTGACCCTTGCCCTCCCTAAAAATGTTTTTAACATTCTAGAGCACTCGTATTCTGGACCGGAAAAATACTCTTGCCTTATATTCCAGAAAACCAGGGCGAGAGTTCCAGGAATCTGAAGTTCTCATACCACTCAACTGCCAAAGAATTTCACACTGGCTCTTAAAATACTGATGCTGGCAAATTGCGACTAGAAATTTTATTTCCAGGCCTACCCACATTCTGGCTTCCATCAAATTCATCCCCTCACTGCAGTCAGTCAGTCATCTTTTATTGGTATAAAATATGTATAAGACATATAAAAATAGGGTTTAAAATTTCAACAAGATAATAAAATAGGCCATGGGGTTACATAACCAAACAGATCTTAAAATGATTAAATAAACTATAAAAGATAAAATACAAGATAGGCAGCATATTATAAAAGCATCTTGGTTAAAACTCTGGCAACTAAAATAGTTACCTCTGGGTCTTTGTCAGAGAGCAGAGATTGCAAGGTCATAGATTTACTTACAGAAGGCTTGTTTCCCAGCAAAGCAACAAAGCTGTCACCCTGACACTGCTCATATAAGGGGCAATCTAACAAAATGTGTGAGACAGAGTCAGGGCAACCAGAACCACACAGACAGAGTCTCGCATGGTATGGGATATGGTGGAATCTTCCCTCTAAGACCTTTGAGGGGAAAGCATTCATTTGTGCCAGGAGAAAAGCTCTTCTCAGGGGTGGGACATCAAGGAAATGCAAATATGTAGACATAATATTTCTCTGCATAGTGATGCCAAAGAATGCTGGTGAGCAGACTCGAGGCTGGGTAGGTATGAGTTCCTGCTGCTCATGGTCTAGTATTCTCTGTTTAATAATCCGGAAGATATATTTTTCTTCCAGAGGTCACCGCAGTCACTACTGTCCTCTGACACATCTATAGGAAGCCGCAGAAGGATGACGTTTCATTATATTTACTAGCATTCCTATATTGCAATTTTAAATTTTCGTGCTTTTAGGTATAAGCCACTCTGAGAAAGAAACGTAAGATATACGTGAAGTAAGCAAATAAACAACCTAATTTAGACAGGAGTGGGGCAGAACTTTGGGGCTGTAACTTCCAAGCTGAATTGGGCAATATGTTATTTTTCTATGCTGGTGGATATGAAGCGGCCCCAGTGAGATGTGACCATGCTCCAATTAGGCGCCGAGAAATACTAAGCACATCTAAATGTTGGGTGTCATGCCTTCACAGGAAAATATAACAAACCAAACACTTAAATGGATGCAATTATGATTCCACTAATTTGATACATGCAAAGAAAAGTTCTTGAGAAGAAGCAAATGCATCCTTTCATGTATATTAAAAGGGCTCATGTCATATCGAATTGAAAGCCAGCTTGGGGTAGTGGTTAGGAGTGCAGACTTCTAATCTGGCGAGCCGGGTATAATTCCCCACTCTTCTCCCACATGCAACCAGCTGGGTGACCTTGGGCTCGCCACAGAACTGATGAAGCTGTTCTGACCGAGCAGGAATATCAGGGCTCTCTCAGCCTCACCCACCTCACAGGGTGTCTGTTGTGGAGAGAGGAAAGGGAAGGTGATTGTAAGCCGCTTTGAGACTCCTTAGGGTAGAGAAAAGCAGCATATAAGAACCAACTCTTCTTCTTCTTCAGTAATATCAGGGCTCCCTCAGCCTCACCTCCCTCACAGGGTGTCTGTTGTGGGGAGAGGAAAGGGAAGGCGAATATAAGCCGCTTTGAGACTCCTTCGGGTAGAGAAAATCAACATATAAGAACCAACTCTTCTTCTAATTGGAGCTGCTTCATATCCTGCTTTGTTATTATTTTTCAACTCGGTGTTGTGTGTCTTCATTTTTCCACATCGCACAGGGACAGCCAGAAAAGATATCGGAGGCGCACTCACTCCAAAAAGAAACGTTCCAAAAAGAAGCAACCATAGAAAGCCAGCTTCTTTTTCGGCCTGGGAGACTGCACAGCCCTCCAGAAGTTACTGTACTCGTATGACGCAGAGGCTATTTTAATAGAGGGTTCCGTTTCCAGGGCGGGTGAGCCCTTCAAGGCCCGTCTGCGGCACTGCAAAGATCTCCGTTCCCCCTTTAGCAGAGCCTTCACTTTGCTCAGGCGAACCAGCTCACGAAAAGGAACGGGAGCACGAACACAAACCGCAGCCTGAATGCAGTGTGCTTCCCCTCTAAGGGGCTGGAAGTCCTCTGAAGTTCGGTCACAATTGTGTCGATCAGAGGTCAGCAAAAGAGCATTTGAAAGAAGGGAGCGGCGACAAGCGAAGCCAAATACAAAGAGCAGCAATGCTCTAAGCCAGGGGTAGTCAAACTGCGGCCCTCCAGATGTCCATGGACTACAATTCCCACGAGCCCCTGCCAGCGAATGCTGGCAGGGGCTCGTGCGAATTGTAGCCCATGGACATCTGGAGGGCCGCAGTTTGACTACCCCTGCTCTAAGCAGACCGGGAGGAGAGACAAAGGAGTTGTTATTTTGGGGCAAGCAATCGGTGGGGTATATTTTGGGGCAAGCAACCGGTGCCGGCTGACTGAAAAGGGCAGCTGCCACTGGGCGGGCGGGCGGGCGGCCGGTCGGCGAGGGAGCCGCAAAACGGACAGGCTGGCGGGGAGAGGAAAGAGAGGCCTGCTTGACTCGACTCGCCCAGGCCAGATTTAGATGTGACCAACTGAAGGCGCTAATAATAGGGGCCTAATTGGATCCCAAGCTGGGCTCCTGGAAAAGGAGATAAAAGGAAGATGTGCTTGCATAAAAAGACCGGAACCAACAGGCCTCACAGCGCGGGGGGTGAGGGGGACACCCAACAGCAGCTCCCCGAATCTCCCCATATCATGAATCGCCCGAATCTCCTCTTTTGCTGCCTCCCCGTATGCTCACCCCACCAGACAAAACTGGCCTCAATAGACCAATAGTGTGGTTCGATAGCTCTGTGTGGATGACCCGTGTGCATGAGTCCCCACCCTGACTTCCTTGTTATCACTAAGTCGTCTGCATGGTGCAAACAGGTGGAGGAAGCGTCTGCCCACATACTTACTCCCCAAATGAGCAACATATTTTCTGGCTCAGAATCATTTAAGCCCTGTGAAAAGCCAGGGGGAGCAGAAAGGAGGGGGTTTAGATTTTCAGCGGTTCACAAACTGATTTTGTCCCTGAACTGGCATATCTGTTCAAGGTTCTGCCGCAAATCGTGAACTGAACCACAAAAATGTGGTTCATGACCATTGCTAGTCCATACTCGATCTACTTGGACTGACTTCTCTTCAAATGTGTTTTTCAAACTGGCCTAAATTTATGTCATCCGACAACCACCTGAGAGCCTCTTGTGGCGCAGAGTGGTAAGGCAGCAGACATGCAGTCTGAAGCTCTGCCCATGAGGCTGGGAGTTCAATCCCAGCAGCCAGCTCAAGGTTGACTCAGCCTTCCATCCTTCCGAGGTCGGTAAAATGAGTACCCAGCTTGCTGGGGGGTAAATGGTAATGACTGGGGAAGGCACTGGCAAACCACCCCGTATTGAGTCTGCCATGAAAACGCTAGAGGGCGTCACCCCAAGGGACAGACATGACCCAGTGCTTGCACAGGGGATACCTTTACAACCAACTGAACATTGTTTATAGCTCTAAGCACAAGTAACAGCTATGGATGCACACTCTTGAATCAAAAATAAAAAGTCAGTCCCAAAAGAAGGACAGATAATGTCCCAGAAGTGATGAAACATTAAGAACAGCAGAATGCAAGTTAAAGGCCTTGGGTGGGAGGGGTGGTTTCCAAGTGCCCCCCCCCCATTCCTCTGCTAATTATTATTATTACTGGTACTCCTCACAAGTAGAAATTTGAGAACATAGGAACTGCCTATTCAAATGGCCGGAACCTGGGGGGGATGGGGAGAGGGGTATTTTATTTGCAGCTTCAAGACAGGCTGGCAAATGGAGCAAGCTCACAAAAGGGGTAATGAATAATATATGTGCTTGGGGACCATTATCTGCCCGATTAGGAGGAAAAAAAAAAGCTTGCACGGCAATTTAGACTTTATGGCGTATCTTACCAGAATCTGCTATGCTGCTAACTATGGAATTGGTCTCTCCCTCCACCCCACCCCTGTGAGAGATCAGAAGCATTATTTTGCTAGGAGGTACTCCTGCCCATGTGGCTCCATACTGATCAACCACGTGGGGTTTACAGATTGTAAGCCTATGGGCTACTACGATGGCGCAAAGAGAAGAAGAGTTGGGTTTTATCCCCTGCTTTTCACTGCCTGAAGGAGTCTCAAAGTGGCTTACCATCACCTTCCTTTCCTCTCCCCACAACAGATGCCCTGTGAGGGAGATGGGGCTGAGAAAGCTCTAACAGGACTGCTCTATGAGAACACTATCAGGTCTGCGACGAGCCCAAGGTCACCCAGCAGGCTACAGGTGGAGGAGCGGGGAATCAACTCCGGCTCGCCAGATTAGAAGCCACCCCTCTTAACCAAAACACCAAGGGGAGGGAGGTAGAAATCTAGGCAAAAATGTTCCTATATTTCTGGTAAGGCCTAGGAGGAGGAGCGTGTCTCATGGCTTAAGTGCCACTCAGTGCTTAACACCCACTCAGAGCGGCTGTCCCGCCCCTTTCTCTTCCAATCGGCTTGCCTGTCTGTCCAGTAGCCAGCCTTCCGTCCCCCATTCCTGACCACCCCCCTCCTCCTTCCCCTCTGAGGCTCAGAGTCTGCAGATCCCTGCTGCATGAGAGCTGCCCCTTGCCTGGGGGCCTCCAGCCTTCCCAGGTCCTAGGGGGAGGGAGAGGCCATCTGCAGAGCTCTTCCACTCCAACCCAGCCCCAATCTAGTACTCATTGTATTCCTGAATGCAACGGGCTTTGTCCCTAGTGTATAATACCATTCTCACAATGACACCATGAAAGAAGAGATTACCCCATGGCTAGTTGATTTGCCTGCGGTTCCACAATTAATGCACATCTGCTCATCTCACTGCACAATATAGTTTTCCTGGGGCCATTCGTGACTTGGGTTATCCTGTTATAGAAGTACATCCCTCTAGGGTGGGCATGGGCTTGTATCTGGATTGAAACTAACTGCACACAAAGTAAGGGTGCTTAAAGTTCCCTTCACTGTTTTCCTGCTCTGAAATGGCCCCTGGAGGATACTATTTTGTCACACTTGGGGCAACACATAGGCTTCTCCAATGTCACATACAGCAGTGGTCCCCAACCTTTTTATCACCGGGGACCACTCAACGCTTGACAATTTTACTGAGGCCCGTGGGGGGGGGGCAGTTTACACTCCTCTACTCTCAACCACTGCCCTAACGCTCTCTGATCGCTATGGTAATGTTTAAACATCCCTTCAAAATAAGATACAGACACGCCACAACAATGAACGTAAGGAACATTTTATTTTCATGGAAATTTAAACTCATGACAATGACAAATCAATGGGAACCCTGAGCTTTTTTCTCTGCAACGAGATAGTCCCATCTGGGAGTGATGGGAGACAATGACACCCGAAGTGTGTTGTAAAGGGCCGGGGGGGGATGAAGTGAAGGGCCGGGGGGGGGGAGAAGGCGTCCTTTGCGGCCCACCTCCAATTAGTCGACGGACCACATGTGGTTCGCGGCCCACAGGTTGGGGATCGCTAACATACAGTACCCCCTCTCCAGCAATTTCAGAGCAAGAAAACAAAGAAGGGGGAGATTCAAGCACCTTCGCATGATGCCATGCAGTCTGAATGTGGATTGGGCCAAATATTAGACAGGGCCGACCCTGCTTTGCTTCCGCAATATCACAAGACTTGGCTAGTCTTGACTATCCAGGTCAGAGCTCCAAGAAAAAATGTAGTATGTAGTTAGGATAAGATCGAGCTCACAAGCCATTAAACTGAACTGGTCCTCAAGTTCTGATATTTTCAGTGCAATCCTATTCAGAATGACTCCAGTCTAAACCAACTGACTTCAGTAACCTCAGACTTCAGTAACTCTGCCTAGGGTGGCACTTTATTAAAATCCACCCTTTTTGAAGTTATAAATGCCTTAAAAGCGATCAATCCCTTCAAAAATACATTTATTTTAAGAGAGTGACTAGTGTGATAAAACAGCAGCAGAGGAAATGTATTCTTGTAAGAAATCAAATTCTATCACCCCACGATAGCTGAAAAAAGTAACCCCCCTCTTCACTTCCGTTCTATCCCTGTGAATGCTGCCAATCTGCATAATGTGATGAATTAAAGCAGTTTCTAATACAGATTTCATGTCCTTAATAGCTTTATAGCTCAAAGAGCATTAAAAGCTGGGAATATGGCGAATGTTCAAACCCAGCTGACAGCATGCATTTGTCAGTACCTTTTAATTCAGGATTAAGAACCACCGAATCTAATTTCTTACTGCCTTAGGTGCTAGTTAATTGATTACTGCTATATACACACTGTCGTATTAGCTGTGTGCTTTTGCTTGGTTGCAGTGAACATGAGAAATCATACTATGCCACAAACTAGCTTCTCCAGCCAAATACATCTAAGAACACTGAACAGTGTCCAGCAAAGAAGAAATCAATCACTGCGGTATAGTGGTTAGATCAGACTTTCATGAAACCCTGGGGTTTGCTTGGCTTTCATGTTAGCCCAATGCATCTACTTAATATCTAAATTCAGACTGCAATTCACTTATCTAGACTTGCTTGGAAACTAATAACATTCATTTCAATATTTTTGTGGGTCACAGCCCACTTCACAGGAAACTATCCCGGGGAACTTTTATGGGGCAGGTGTCCCCCAGCACACTAGGTCAAATAGCATACAGCAGCCCAAGTTCATCATCAGTCAGTTGCAACACAATTGTTATTACATTTGCTTACTCCTCCCTTGTGTACAGACACGCATACACACATGGCTAGATAATACTGTTCTTCGGACAGCTTTGGCTTGGAAAGCGGCTAACATCATGCAACGCCAGCACCCAAAAATGAGCTGCACTGGATCAGACCAAGGATCCACCATGCTATAGGTCAGGAGTGGCCAAACTGTGTCTCTCCAGATGTCCATGGGCTACAATTCCCATGAGCCCCTAGGAACTGTAGTCCATTGATATCTGAAGAACCACAGTCTGGCTACCCCTGCTCTAGATGGAGATGGCCATTCCACCCCCAGCTGTTGGTAATCCTGAGCATATGGAGGCTCAATGTAATCACCATGGCGTTCTTCCATGAATTTGTAACAGGCTCTTGCAGGAAGCAGGCCTCAAAGGTTCACACCTGGCAGGCAGTTCTCAGATGAATTTCACCTGCTTTTTGCAAGAGTCTCTTCTAGTTCTGCTCAGGCCTGTTGTTTTTTCTACATTTGTACTGAAGGTTCAGGAAAAGGCAGGGGAGTCAAGAAGGGCAGGGTAGAATTTAAGCTCACTAGAACAGGGGTTGTCAACCTGTGGTCCTCCAGATGTCCATGGACTACAATTCCCATGAGCCCCTGCCAGCATTTGCTGGCAGGGGCTCATGGGAATTGTAGTCCATGGACATCTGGAGGACCACAGGTTGATTACCCCTGCACTAGAACCTTCTCAGGGCCACATTCTGCAGATCGAAGGACCTCAAATGGGATACTAGATGATTGTTCAGACTCAGGAGGGGAAAAGACTACTCTAAAAGGGGTGGATTAAACCCTTCAAGACAGACTCTTGGAAGTGCGAAGCAGACACAGGTCTTGGTTATCTTCTCTGCAACCAATGCAAAAAATGGACAAGGGGTAGGGAACAGGAGATGACCCAGAATCAACAACACTCAGCCAATGCATTTCAATCCTAATGAGTCACCCTCCTTTACATAAATACAGTCACCAACACCACAAACAAAATGCAAGCCTGCTAGAATCAGCCAGGAGAAAATCAGGAGGGCTTTGATGAACAGCAGTTACAGAAGGATGATGGGACTGGAGTCTGGGCCAGCTCATCCATTGGGCTAATAAGTAATTTGTACCTAATGGCTAGCCCACAGGTCGTGCCAAAGGGACTGCCTGCCAGGTTCTCTCTGATGCTGTAGCTGTCCTTGACCCTGCTGCTTCTTTCCAGGCCACATTTCAGCCATAGAATCATAGAATAATAGAGTTGGAAGGGACCTCATGGGTCATCTAGTCCAACCCCCTGCACTACGCAGGACTCTCACAACCCTATCGCTCATCTACTGTAACCTGCAACCCCTTGAACCTACACAGAATCAGCCTCTCCGTCGGATGGCTATCCAGCCTCTGTTTACAAATCTCCAAAGATGGAGAACCCACCACCTCCCGAGGAAGCCTGTTCCACTGAGAAACTGCTCTGACTGTCAGGAACTTCTTCCGGATGTTGGGATGGAATTTCTTTTGAATTAATTTCATCCCATTGGTTCTGGTCCGTCCCTCGGGGCGGCCATTTTGCTAGCTCCCGGGAGGCAGGAGGCCAAGCAATGGCTGCTAGGCAACCCAATGGCTGCGCTGCTCAGTCAAGTTTTCCACACAGTTCTGGTCCCGTACCGCTTCGGCTTACTCCATCTTCACGGTCTCTTGAGTGTTCTTTCCAATTTTATTCTGTTTCTTCAGCGACCGCTTTTACCCAACTCTTTTTCGAGCACTGACATCTGAGTAGCGTCTCGTAGAATAGAGCTGGAACTTTCTACTATTCGAAGAAGTCACGGCTTACAATCTAGTCCTGCTCAAGACAGGCTCAGCCTAAAGCAGTCTTTCTCAACTAGGGTTCTGTGAAACCTTGGGGTTTCTTGACAGCCCTGGAAGGGTTTCTTGAATGGGTGGGAGATAATCATTTACACATTTTTAAGATTTGTTAAACATTTATTTGTAAGATTTGTTAAACATTTAGCTGGGAGACCTTGGGCTAGTCACAGCACTGTTAGAGTTGTTCTCCCAAAGCAGGCCCGTCGGAGCACTCTCAGCTCCACCTACCTCACAGGGTGTATGCTGTAGGGAGAGGAAGGGAAGGAAATTGTAAGCCTCTTTGAGATGCCTTCCGTTAGTGAAAAGTGGGGTATAAAACCCAACGCTTCTTCTCCTTCATTAACTAAAAAAAAGGGGAAATGGAGCTCAGCCCTGGTCTACAGTTCTTTAAAGCTCCATCCCCTGCAAGCATCTAGGGTTGCAGGGTCCCCTCTGGCCACCAGTGGGGGAAGAAGGGTACAGTTTGGGGAATGTGCCTGGGGTGGACAGGGATCTCAGTGGGGTACAATGCCACAAAGCATCCATTGACTCTAGGGCAGCGGTTCTCAACCTTGGGGTCACTTGGCCCCTCCCCCGGGGTTGCCAGCCGCTGTGGCAGCGGCAAGCAGAGCCATGACAATGGCCACCTCACACCCCCTCGATTGTTGTGCACATGCTGCTGCCGCCGCCGCAGAAGTGGGTGTCGCGGCAAAGAAAAGATTGAGAACCGGTGCTCTAAGGCAACTTTTTTACCACTGAGAAAACCCTGAAATGTTCACCAGGCTTCAAGAAACCCCGTAATTGGCATCATCATGCAGAATACAGTTGGGAAGCACAGCTGTGCACATGCTCACTTGGGGCCTCTCCCCTTCCCATCCTCTCCAAGCCCATCACTGGCTATTTTGGGAAGAGTGGGTGGGTTGATAGGATCGTATCACCTGATAAGTGTTTAACAAACATTAAAATATGTAAAAAAAAATAATTAACTCCCAGCCATTCAGGAAGCCCTTCCAGGGCCATCAAGAAACCCCAGGGTTTCATGGAACCCTGGTTAAGAAAGCCTACTCTAGGGCAGGGATGCTCAAGCTGTGGCCCTCCAGATGTTCATGGACTACAATTCCCATGAGCCCCTGCCAGCAAATGCTGGCAGGGGCTCATGGGAATTGTAGTCCATGAACATCTGGAGGACCACAGGTTGAGCATCCCTGCTCTAGGGGAACTGATCGTCATAGACTAGACATGACCAGTTAATTCCCAAGTCCCACCTGGAGGCAGGCCTTTCTAACTCAGACCCAAATGAGATCTCCCCCAGACCTTCCATTTCCCACAGGCCTCTCTGCTCCTTCCCGCTCTTTGCTTCTTGAAAGTGAGAAGAGCCTAGCTAGTAAAAGAGATGCAATCCTAAACTTCAATTGCAAAGCTGCAATCCATTTTATGTGCCTCGGTCCAACTGACTGCAAAGAGACCAAGGAGCACAGAAGCCATTCAGGCTCCTGTCACAAGTGAAAGAAAGCAGCAGACCTTTTGATAGAAATCTTTTGAACTCCCTGACTCATTCAGTCTGGGGAAGGTACAAAGGCCTTCTGGTCAGAAGAATAACACAAGTGACAAAAATTTAAGGCTTCTTCCCTGACCTTCAAGGGGCCCCCCTGATTCTTTGCTCCAGACTATCAGCAGCACAAAGTACTAAACGAGGCCTTACGAACCAATTTATTAATGCATGCAAAGTGTTATTGAAGCACAGATGGCTACAGAAGGAAAGAAAGGAGAGCTTGTTCTTTTGTATCCCGCTTTTTACTACTCAAAGGAGTCTCAAAAGGGCTGGCTATCACCTAGCATTCCCCTCCCTACAACAGACCACCAGTGAGGTAGGTGAGGCTGAGAGAGCTTTGAGAGAACTGTGACTGGCCCAAGGTCACATCTGGCTGCATATGGAGAAGTGGGGAATCAAACCCAGTTCTCCAGATTAGAGGAAGCCATTTGGAATCTCTACATCACGTCAAAGGATAGGATTCCAGAGAATTTCTCAGTGCATTATGGGAAGATTTCTATTGGCTTCGAGTTTATAGTGGGGAGAGAGCTTTTCCCCAGCAGGTGAATATTTTAGATTTTTACTCTATTTCCAAAGAAAACACAAAGTGAAACTCAAAAACACACATGCACCTGGGTTAGTCGGAAGAAGGTTGTGAAAGTGGTTCTTTACAATACCTAAAAATAGCTTGGTGTTTCTCCTTTTTGGTAAAGCTCCACCAGATGCCCCTGTTACCTTCTGAAAAGAAAGAAAAAGGACAGAGGGAAGGGGGGATAAAGAAGAAGAGAAGGTTAAAAATCTAACTAGTGTCGCTACATGATGCGAAAAAAAATTGCTGGGGTGTGAGAAAGGGGTTAGAAATTAGCTAAAACAGCTAATAAATGTTTTAATTTTTTTTAAATTATTAATCTGTAATCCATTGATGGGTGGGAAATGTTATCATCGTACTTGTAATCCGCCAGTGGGAAAAGCAGCCTGGGGCTAAGAACACCTTTCCTACAAGGGGCTCAGAGCAGCAAACCATGGCTCACCCTTGTTTTAATCTTACAACAGTCCTTTGAGGTAGGCTGAGTTAAGAGAAACTCACAGGTCCGAGGACACCCAAATAAGATTCATGCCAGAGGAGGAGTTGAGACTGGGCTCCCTACATGGTTAGCCAAGCCTCTGGTTTCTCCTATGCCTGCATGTGCACTGCTCCACATACCCATCATCAGTGCTCCTCATAAGCTGTACTAGTGTACTCTACACTCTACACTCAGCCAGCGCCACAAGCTGGTGAAAGAAATACATCTGCCCTCGACCAGGGCCAGGCCTTTTGGACTCTGGCCCCGGCTTGGTGGAATGAGCTCCCGAGTGAAATCAAGGCCCTGTCGGAACTCCAGCAGTTCCGCAGGGCCTGCAAAACGGAGCTTTTCCGCCAAGCCTTTGGTTGAGGCCAGCGTAACTGCTTAGTGCATCGCACAATATACACCTAGTGTGCCTCTCCCTACACACTCGGTTGCAGCACTGGAAACCACGTGAACTTCCATCTATGGCCTTTCGGAGTTCGATTTGGTTGTCTAGTTTTCTAATTGGATGTATTTTTCTATTTTAAGATATTAATATTGCATTTTAATGTAATCCTATGTTGTAAGCCGCCCTGAGGCGCTGGTATGGGACGGGATATAAATCCTAGTAGTGGTAGTGGTGGTGGTGGTGGGGAGTTTTGGGTCAGTGTGTTCAAGGGGCTGGTATGAGGGGTAGCCAATAGGAATGTGCACAGAAAAAGAACCTGGCACTTTTCAGATTCAGGTTAAATCAATTTGGCCAAATCCCCTGAATCACTGGCTCAGAGCCATTATATTCTATGGAGCCATTAAAGTCAATAGGAAATTTTTGCTTTTTCATCTACTCCATGGTCTTAGAGTTGGTGAAGTATTTGTATTGTAGCTGCGGAATCCTCTCTTCAAAAGAACCCCCGAGTTTCAAAAATATTGTACTAGGGGGTCCAGTTCTATGGGCACTCAATGATGGTACCCCTTCCAACCTCCACAGGAAACAGTGGAAAATGGATGGGGGGCACCCTGTTTGGGTGCCCATAGAATTGGACTCCCGTTACAATATTTTTGAAACTTAGGGGTTCTTTGGAGGAGAGGCTCCCGCAACTACGTTGCAAATTAGGTGCTTCTACTTCAAACCTTACCTACCTCAGACCACAGAATAGACAAAAAGAAAATACTTAGCAACAAAGCTTTAGCAACAAAGCACCCTATGTAACTGTTTGTAGTCTCCTCAATAAACTACCGAGTTTCTAAACCAGATCTGAGTTTATCTCATTGGGAGAATTGTCATGGAACATGACAATAGCTTGGCATTCAGAACCAAGCCGCTGTGGTAGTACAAGGGAATATCTTGATTTCAAGGTGGGAAGTTGCCCTTACAGCTGACACAAGTTTAAGAAAGCCTATACCAAGAATGTTAACTTTGTTAGACTTAAATGTGCTACTGAACTCAAAGTTTGTTCCATCAGATTCAAAGTTAGTATTCTTTGGAACTAGCCTAAGACATACAAAATAAATCAGGTGTCATGTGGATTAACTTCAGAAGAGCACACAAAATTTCAATTTACATAAAATTTATCATAAATCAGATTCTAAACCCTGCAACAGTTCATTTAGGCATGCACCAGCATAACCGTTTTAGTCAATTCAAACAGATTTCTTTAATCTTTGTAACTCACCTATCTACTATTCTGCAGGGATTTATTCAACAAGTACTAGTATACTCCTGCAGGCAATATCCGTGTTGCATAAATTTGTGTACACAACTTTGCTAATATAGGGACCCACCAATCTGAGAAGATTGTCATCGTCTATTGTAAGAATTTGTTCTTTCCCGTAGCCAAGGTCCACAATACAAAGATTAAACGTTATTTGTGGAAAATAAGCAAATTTATTTAAGTCTGATACACAATTAATTTTAATTTTCTGTGCGCGCGTGAGCAAATTGGAACCTTTCTGGTATAGAGTGTGAACAACTACTCCACATCTACTTGGCAGAATGCTGATCATAACAGCTGGCCCAACATTGATCTGTCAACATTAAGAGAGTAGTTAAGTTGGTCTCCATGGCCTACAGGGCCATTCCCGTAAACAGACCTCGGGCCAAATCTTTTGGTTCGTATAACTGGTCCTCTTATGCAACCTGCTGGAAAGTTTTCCATGGGACAGGAAGAGCCAATGAGAACTCTCAAGAAGCTTTGTAAATATTTATTCAGGGCTTAGCTACCCAACCAACACCCCCTCTGCCAGCACTGGCACTCTGCCTCCTCCCAAACCTCTCCCCAACCTATCACAACTCTGCGAGAACCATCACAGTATTCTCTTAAGGTACTAATCCTAGCCCTTTAAAGTCAGCAGTGGCCACCATTAAAACCGGGCTCTGAATTTCCAACACCACAAAATGCAAGTACACACCAGCAAGGTTTTCAATTTCCGATACAAGCTGTCATAGCGCTGCCCCAGATTTTCTGGTAAAGTACGGCACTATGGCAGGTGCACCTGCATGTATTCCGTCTGTATTGTATAGGCTTTAAAGACCAAAGTAACCCTCCCTCGGCTGCCGTCACTCCTGGAAAAGTATTTAAAACAGCACAGCTACAACACTAGCAGTCACTTGGGGTGGCAGGAAGAAGGGATAGAAGTGCAGGTACAAACTTGTCTTACCCAAGGTCAGCTATCACTAGCTAGTTTGGTGTAGTAGTTAGGAGTGTGGACTTCTAATCTGGAGAGCTGGGTTTGATTCTGCACTCCCCCACATGCAGCCAGCTGGGTGACCTTGGGCTCGCCACGGCACTGATAAAGCTGTTCTGACAGAGAAGTGATATCAGGGTTCTCTCAGCCTCACCTCCCTCACGGGGGGGTCTCTTGTGGGGAGAGGAAAGGGAAGGTGACTGTAAGCCGTTTTGAGCCTCCTTCGGGTAGAGAAAAGCGGCACATAAGAACCAACTCTTCTTCTTCTTCTAAACCAAGGTGAGAAGAGAAAGAGAAAAGTGGTAAATTATGTAGGTGCATGAAAGGTTTGGAGCTGTGCTCTACAACACGGGTAGTCAACCTGTGGTCCTCCAGATGTTCATGGGCTACAATTCCCAGCAGATTCATGGGAATTGTAGTCCATGAACATCTGGAGGACCACAGGTTGACTACCCCTGCTCTACAAGGTTGAATTTGCCATGTTTCGAAGGCAGGCCTTTATAAATCCTTTTAAAATGGGGATGATGCCCGTGGGTCAGACTTATGAATATTGTTGTGTCTAGCCTGGGTCTATAGCATCTCTCCTCAGCCCTCCTAGCCTGACGTCATGGAGCTCCAGGGCTGCCCTAATGATCTGGAGCAACCATAGCTGCTAAATTTGAGGGCAGGATAGAATTCCCTGAGTGAATAAAGAACCAGGGTCCTGGGCTCTGAATAGCCAGCCACGCAGAAATGAGAACGGTGGTAGGTGAACGTTCTCTCTCATGCTGCCTGAATTGTTCTTTCTATCCAAGTATTCAAGTCACAGGAGAACAAATAAATGCATTTAGCTTCGTCTGACCCAGGGAAGAACGATCCCTATCTAGACTTCTTGGTTCATCTGCAACTACTGTGCAGGAGTCCATCAAGATTAATGACCCATAAACACCCAAAGTTCTGTGATCAGCTCTGCCCTGCCAGGGAATGAACAAGACACAGCTGTTCCAACCTGCCAAGGACAGGGAAATGAATGACAACAGGTGGGCACGTCTATTCATATTACCAAAAAAAGAGGGGTGCCCAAAAGGACCCATGACGTTCTCTCGTTTATCCTAAGCAGGATTATTTTTAACACAAAGCCCCTTTACATTATTTTTGACGTAAATCCTATTTAAATGTTTTGGGGTTTTGTTGCTATCTTCAAAGACTGGCTAACAAGTTGGACTATGCTGGCTGGACACAGACTGGGAAAGAGAGATGGGGACGACTAAGAGGGGATCTGATAACCATCTTCAAGTATTTAAATGGCAGCCATACAGAACAGTGGTTCTCTCTTGCCCCGGAGGGACAGATCAAAACCAATGAGATGAGATTAATTCAAAAGAAATTCCATCTAAACATCCGGAAGAAGTTTCTCAGTGGAACAGGCTTCCTCGGGAGGTGGTGGGTTCTCCTTCTTTGGAGATTTTTAAACAGAGGCTGGATGGCCATCTGACGGAGAGGCTGATTCTGTGAAGGTTCAAGAGGGTGGCAGGTGACAGTGGGTGAGCGAGAGGGTTGTGAGTGTCCTGCATAGTGCAGGAGGTCCCTTCCAACTCTATTATTCTATTCCATGATTCTATGGAAACCCTATCCAGTGACCCTGCAGCAACACAAAGGGGAATGTCTGTTCTGTGGCTTGGAAACATTCCAGAAAGGCAGCCATGTTAGTCTTTGGCAGGCAAATGGAGCACAAGTTCAATAGTACAAGTCCAATAAAGACCAACAAAACTTAGTTTTCATGAGTCTGAGTTCCCTCCTACAGAGGCAGTAGTTTTATTTTGACAATATTTATACCTAACTTGGCCATTTTAAAGGTCCCTTACTTTCCCCCTAAGAATGCAAAGAACAGGAGACGCTATTCCTAGCCGAGCCTGAAAGCTGAGAACCTGGGGAGATCCCAGCTTCGATCCGCGGCATTCCAGTTAAAGGCCCTCAGATAATGAGGAAAACACCCTGCCTGGGTCTCCAGAGATCTACTACCACTCAGAGTACATCATACTGGGCTACCGGGATCAAAGTCCCAACTCCTTTGTTTGCCACCAATTCACAGCCGACTCATGGTGACCCCGTAAAATTTTCAAGGCAAGAGACATTCAAAGATGGTCTGCCATTGCCCACCTCCTTCTCACATCACTGGTATTCCTCAGTGGTCTCCCTTCCAAATACTGATCAAACCTCACCCTGCTTAGTTTCTGAGATTTGACAAGATCGAGCTAGCCTGGCCCATCCAGGCTTAAAAAAATCTTGCTATGCCCATCCTAATTGGCCTGATTCTAGCTGAAAGCAAGCCTGATTCAGCAAATTCCTGCTCTTCTTTGCAAAGGTCTCTTTAGGCCGTTTCCCCAAATCCAAAAGGCCGTCTCCCCAGCCCTTTCAGTTAGTTTGGCTATTATTTCCACAACAGGCTAATCTGGGCTGTCCAATACTACAAAGTGGGATAGTTTATTGTACAGCAAAGGCTGCACAAAAAGTTTTGTATCCCTGATCAGGTTGCCATCAGGGGCTCTGCTGCCTTGGATTGGGCAGGGCCCTGCTGAAAGCATACAAGTGTCAGTGTGAGGTGCCACGTTAGTATTTTGGGGAACTCAGGGCTTATACCCCCACTTGTGCCACAGAAAATTGGTCTGGTCACACACTCTCAGCCTGCATGGTCTCTTCCAACTCTATGATTCTATTATTCTAAATAAAATCCTCCTTTTCTTCTACCTCTCAGTCGAATTCCGGATCAGGCTTAAGGTTTTGGTTATCACCTTTAAGGCCGCACACAGTCTGGGCCCAGTGTACCTGCCTCTCTACCTACACCTCCCAAAGAGCCTTACGCTCCACCACTTCCAACTTCCTGGTGATCCTTGGCCCCAAGGAAGCCCGCTTGACCTCAACCAGGGCCAGAGCCTTCTCTGTCCTGGCCCACACCTGGTGGAATGAGCTCCCAGAGGAGATTAGGTCCCTGACGGAACTTGAACAATTCCGCAGAGCCTGCAAAAGGGAAACCCTCCATCGGGCACTGGGTTGAAGTTGACCAGAACCACTGCTTCCAATTGGCCCCCCAAGCGTCCCTCCTACAACCATCAATGCAAACTCACCCATCCCACTGGGCCATCAGTAGGTGTTTACATATTGTTCTCCCCAATGTTCTATTCTTCATAATGTTATTGTTATTATGGTCTTATTATACACTGAGTTATTTGTACTGTTTGTGTTTGATGTAAACTGCTCTGAGCCTTCAGAGAGGGCAGTATATAAGGTAGGTAGGTAGGCAAGGTAGGTAGGTAGGTAGGTAGGTAGGTAGGTAGGTGATGGATGGATGGATGGACAGGTAACGGTGGTCAACAGAATGGAGCACAAGGAAGTCTCCCCTTTTTACAAACCAAGCTTCTAGGGCAGGGGTAATCAAACTGCGGCCCTCCAGATGTCCATGGACTACAATTCCCAGAAGCCCCTGCCAGCGAATGCTGGCAGGGGCTTCTGGGAATTGTAATCCATGGACATCTGAAGGGCCGCAGTTTGACTACCCCTGTTCTAGGGCTTAGAACAATGAAGAGCACTGTGGGACAGGTTCTAATAACAAATCCCCCCCAAAAAATCCAGCCCCTTCAGTGTTAGGGAAGGCAAGGGTGGCGTACAGTCTTTAGCAACATCAGCAGTCAACGTCTGTTATGTCATAATATGGAGAGGGGAGGAATCACAGTCCTCATGCCAAGCCACTGACTTGACGAGCTCCCAAGGAGCCTCTTGGGGTAGATGTGGTATGTGACCTCTCACCACGGCCTGACATGGCCTAGCCCAGATGAATTCAGCAAGTGCAGTTCACTGTAGGAAGACATAGCCACAAGGCCACACGACGGAAGACACAATTTCTCACTTGGCCATGATCGCGAAACTTTGGGTGTTTAAGGGTCATTAATCTCTACGGTCTATTTTTAGCTGCCGTGACTAACGAGAGAGAGTTAACTTATTCCTCCATGGGCGTATCTTTTTTAAAGTCCCTCGCCTTTTAGAGTCTACAAGCACCTTTGGCATCCTGATGTGGCAGGGAAGGTACAGCTACAAAATGGCGGCTGCAGAAGGCGGAGCCAGACACAAAATGATTGCCACGGCTTAACTTCGGTCACAGTCCTTCTGCTGTGGAGGCAGCTGCTGCCAAAGCAACATTTGTAAACAAACCAACACGCCCGCACAGCCAATCAAATCTCTTATAACCAATAAGAAGCCGTCTTGAGCAAAAGCCCTACCTACCTCCTAATAACACTTGATAAGGCTTCAGAAAGGGTATCAGTGGGCACCACGTTGGGGACCCATGATCTAGACTAGCTGTAGACACAGTACCTTGATTGTGGGAGGGAGAACCCAACCAACATTTTGGATATGAAGAAGTAGTTACATTGGCCCAAAGTAAAAAAAATAAAAATTAAAAGCTATGTCATGTATTTTATTAAGACCAACCAAAACAACACCATACAGTGTAGTTTCCTTTGGGCATTGTTTAAATAAATGTTTAACACCCAATTTGTGGAGAAACTGCAGAATTTGAAAACTGGCTCAGTGTTTTGCATTACTTGGATGGGTCTTAATAAAAAAAAGCATTGCACAGCTTGTGTTTGCTCACTTCAGGAATGGGCAGATTTTTCACAGAACCTGGCACAAAAGACAAATATCATCTTGGATTTGCCAGCAAATCACTACGTATGAAAGTGTTTCCACTCCAGGGGAATGGTTTTCTCACGCATATATTCACACCCATTGTGCTGTTGCCCCTAATATCCCCCTGAAATAGAATCATAGAATCATAGAGTTGGAAGGGACTTCATGGGTCATCTAGTCCAACCCCCTGCAGTATGCAGGACACTCACATCAATATTGCTCATCTACTGTAAGCTGCCACCCCCTTGAGCCTTCAAGCTCCTGTGTAGGGTCAGAAGGCCCCCTAGGAACAGCATTGGAGGGGGCTTTTGAGGCTTAAGTGAGCGGGAGAAGAGGAGGAAGAAAGAAGGAAAGGTTTTTACATTCCGCTTTTCTCTAAGGAGCCTCAAAGTGGCTTCCAACTGTTTCCCCTTCCCCTCCCCACACCAGGCACCTTGTGAAGCAGGTGGGGCTGAGAGAGTTCTGAGAGAACTGTGACTGACCCAAGGTCACCCAGCAGTCTTCCTGTGGAGAAGGAGTGGCATATGAAACCCAGTTCTCCTGATTAGAGTCTGTCACTCTCAGCCACTACACCACTCTTTCTGGGAGAGTCAAGGAAGTCACGATCCATAAGGGGAAACTTTCCATACACGGTAAAGCTTCGACAGATCTAAGTCACTGACTCCCTCTCCACACCAGGGGATCTGCAGACAGCGGCACTCCTGCAGAGTGTTTCAAAAGCAAAGTGAAGTCAAAAGCTGCAGAGTTAGAATTCATATGCAGATTTGACACTGGCAGATTTGGACGGAGAAGCCCTTAGACCATGACAGAAAGTAGTGGTCCCTTCTTACAAGATGATGTGCACCACTCTTCTTAATTTGCCCACAATGCAACAGTTGGGAAGGGTAGGTACCCACTCTAATGGTTATCTATTCTGGATTTTGTTCTCTCGCATGCTTTGCAATGGAGCACCGCACCCCTGTGGCTCACAGCACTGGGTCTTCTGGCCTTTCTTTGTAACTAACAGAAGAAGGGTAGGGAGAGATCATTCTTTGTGTGCATACATGCTTCTACCCACCACATGAGACACTACACCAGCCTTACTCAACATTTTTACCACTGAGAAACCCCTGAAACGTTCTAGAGGCTTTGAGAAGCCCCAGAATTGGAATGATCCTGCAGAATATGGCTGGGAAGCAGAACTGGGTCCATGCCCATCTGAGGCACCTCCCCTTTCCATCCCCTTCAGGCCCAATTAATCAGCCTTTTTCAACCTTGTTTCCCTGGAGGAGCCCCTGAAATATATTTTCAAGTTTCGAAAACCTACAGAAGCCATATCCGCTGGCCACAACTCCCTGCGACACGCCTGGAAGTGACATGTCACAAGAAGTGACACAAGAGTAGGCTGCCTAAGGAGGTGGTGAGCTCCCCCTCACTGGCAGTCTTCAAGCAAAGGTTGGATACACACTTTTCTTGGATGCTTTAGGATGCTTTGGGCTGATCCTGCGTTGAGCAGGGGGTTGGACTAGATGGCCTGTATGGCCCCTTCCAACTCTATGATTCTATGATTCTATGATTCTAAGTCAGGAGTCATCAACCCCCGGTCCATGGCCCGGTGGCGGGCCGCAAAGGCCACAGTACCGGGCCGCCGCCAGCCACGCCTGCCTTCCCCCGCCGGCAGCAAGAAGGAACGGAAGAGGCAGGCGCAGCCGCCGGCATGGTGGTGACGCAAGTGCGCATGCGCGCTGTTGCCACGCATGCGCGTTAGCGCCCCTAGTGGTGAAAACGTGCACATGCAGTTGCCGTGCATGTGCGTTGGCGCCACCTGGTGGTGAAAACACGCATGCGCTGCAATTGCGCGTGCGCGTTTTTGCAGCACCCGGGTCGTCGGCTCTTCCCTCACTCCGGAGGCGGTCCCTGACCTGAGAAAGGTTGGGGACCGCTATCCCAGGATATATAGCTGTTTCATGCAGAGCACTAGTTAGACCTATTGAAGCTCATTGCTGCTTAGCTGAAACAAAAATGTTCCCTAGAACTTTCCATAAGAACACGAGAACATAAAAGAAGCCATGTTGGATCAGGCCAATGGCCCACCTAGTCCAACTCTATATGTTGCACAGTGACCAAAACCCATGTGACATCAGGAGGCCCACCAGTGGGGCCAGAATTCCAGCTCTTACTGTTGCTCCCCAAGCACCAAAGCACCACTGACCCAGACATTGCCCCCCACACAACCCAAAAATGCCAGAAAAGCTCAATTTTCTCATCGAGGGATCCCAATTAGCTTCCATGGAACTCCCTGGTTCTGCAGAACGTAGCTTGAAAGGCACATTCACAAGTGTGGCTTCATCTCTCCAACGGCTGCTCTCTTTCTCTCTGAAGTCACAACTTTGCAACCAGTTCCCCTCCCCTTGAAACACAACACACAACAGCACTCCCTGCATTTTGCCCTACACAAACTTGAATTCTCACACCGGGGGAAACAACCTTGTGACGAGGTAGCTTTCCGATGCCTCACCTACGGTCGCACTCACCTCTCTCATGTGCCGCTTCAAGTGCATGAACACGCACTGCCCCGTCTTCCGGTAGTGCCTTTCCACATGTTCCCTTCCAAACCCCAGGAAAGTCTTCATGCACACATACAGGCCTCCTTCAGAACACTGAAAAGGAAGAGAAAGCGCACAAACAATATAACACAAACCCGAAGCAGAGCGACACAGCCCTCTGTGAAACGTGCAAAAGCAGAGGGAAATTCCAGGAGTGTGAACAGATGCAGCACTTGTGCCCTTTTCACAACTACAAATGATTAAGGTGCAAATTTGAAAAATGACGGTCCATTTATTTGCAAAAAAGTTAGACCAGGGCTGCCTGTCTGGGTTCAAATCCCCATTTGGCCACAAAGCTTACTGTGGCCTTGGCCCAGTCGGGGTCTCTGAGGTTTGCTGACCTCAGAGAGAAGTTGCGGGGCTAAAACAGGGAAGGGATAACTGCAGATCTTGTCCCTGAGCTCCATCAGAGAAAGTCCACCAGGCAAGACAGGCTGCTTCCGCCCAGAACAGGAGTAGTCAAACTGCGGCCCTCCAGATGTCCATGGACTACAATTCCCAGGAGCCCCTGCCAGCATTCGCTGGCAGGGGCTCCTGGGAATTGTGGTCCATGGACATCTGGAGGGCCGCAGTTTGACTACCCCTGGCCTAGAATTTTGTGGAGCATCCACACAAAGCTGTGCCAGAATCATCCTCTATTCAGGTTTTCCTTATCCTCAGTATACTATATCTCAAACCTACTGAATTCCACATATATATATATAACTCCCAAAATTCCACAGGGCCTGCAAAAGGGAACTCCCCCACCAGGCATTTGACTGAGGTTAATCCAACTTAGAAACATCCGGTGGTCCCCCTCCAAATCATACCCTCCATAATCTGAACGTTTCTGACCTTCCTAGGGGCTCTGTTAAAGTTGTTCTATTGAAATTGTTCAATGAGTAAATTATGGTAACCTGTTAAACTTATATTTCATGTTGGAATTGTTATTGATATATTGTTGTTACTGTTAATGTATAACGTTTTTGTATCCCGCAATGTCCCCATGTATACCGCCCCGGGCTGTATGGGAGGGCGGTATAAAAATCTAAGAAAATATATAAATATAAATATAAACACACACACGTACGCACACGTACACTGCCCTCCCTTGCGGCTCTGGGCAGTTTACAGAGGACACGAAACTGTGTGACTAATACAATATGAGTTCAGTAACAACATTAATAATAATAATAACCATGACTTCGACAACAGTTGAACCTTTGACTGATCATTGTTTAACTGTAACTTTGACATTTCGACCGCGACCCCACGGAGTAGCCAGATCAGAATACCCTGCGATGTCATAATGAAAGGAATGGTGCTTATTTTCCTGTGGCAAACGTTCTACCCACGTCGGCACCATCTTCCTACCATCAGCCCTTCCCGGGTGCCATTTCCCAATGGTTTTCTCCCGGCAAAACACCACCAGGTCCTTTTACAGGTTTAAAAAAAGGAATTGCTATTGCATTGTAGTCCTATAAAAAGCACCACTTATCTGTTTCCATTTCAAGTTTCAGTTCCTCCGACATCCCAGTTACTGTCCCAACCAAAAAAATACAGCTCTTTTTCTTGAGGACAATGGATAGACTGAACAAAGTCATCTTGGCAGTCACATCTGAGAAGGCTATTGAAGTCCCCAGCAAACTCCTTCACCTTGAAAGACATGCTTTGAGTCTGCCGGGCAGGAGGTTCACGAAGGCCCCATTCTCAATTTTATCACTGACATTGTCTTATTAAGGACTCTTCTTTAATGAGAGCCACTTCTAAGTAACAAAAATTATGCTGAGATACTAAACCACAGGCATACGGGGCTGTCAAGTTAGTTGGTGGAGACTTCCAGATCTCGGAGTTTCACTGGTCTGTTGTGATAATTTCAGGTGACTTCTAGAGGCTGCGCATTCTACGGCAGTCAAAACCAGGGGTAGTCAAACTGCGGCCCTCCAGATGTCCATGGACTACAATGCCCAGGAGCCCCTGCCAGCATTCGCTGGCGAATGCTGGCAAGGGGTCCTGGGAATTGTAGTCCATGGACATCTGGAGGGCCGCAGTTTGACTACCCCTGGTCAAAACACTACCACTAGTTCACAGTCTACTTGCTGGAGACTCTGCTCTGGTTCAGCCTCACTTAGAGTCCTGTGTTCAGTTTTGGGCACCCCAATTGAAGAGAGATGTAGACAAACTGGAGCATATTCAAAGGAGGCCAACAAAGATGGTGAGGGGCTTGGAGACCAAGACGTATAAGGAAAGGTTGGGGTAGCTTGGTCTGTTTAGCCTGGAGAGGAGAGGACTGAGAGGGGATCTGATAACCATCTTCAAGTATTTAAAAGGGTGCCATATGGAGGAAGGAGCAGAATTGTTCTTTCTTGCCCGAGAGGGACAGACCAGAACGAATGGGATGAAATTAATTCAAAAGAAATTCCGTCTAAACATCCGGAAGAAGTTCCTGACAGTTAGAGGGGTTTCTCAGTGGAACAGGCTTCCTCAGGAGGTAGTGGGTTCTCCATCTTTGGAGATTTTTAAACAGAGGCTAGATAGCCATCTGATGGAGAGGCTCAAGGGGGTGGCAGGTTACAGTGGATGAGTGATAGGGTTGTGAGTGTCCTGCATAGTACAGGGGGTTGGACTAGATGACCCAGGAGGTCCCTTCCAACTCTATGATTCTGGTATGCTCACATGAATGAAAGCAACATCAGACAAAATTGCAGTTCAGATCCACAAACAAAGCCTTACTGTAAGCAAGGACTTCACAAGATCTGAAATGAAACAGAACTACAAATTCACTTGAAATTGGGGGTAATCAAGCTACTGAAATATTACAGCACGACAATCCGAGGCCCTCCCAATGTTCTTACAAAAATCCTCTCTGCTGCAAATACTTTTATGAAAACACATTCAAAATATCTGTTGACCTGTCGCCCTGCCTCACGCCTTTCAAATTGCTAGAAACTCTAATGTTGTCCACTGAGTCATGCCCAAATGTTCTTGCATAAGGTCATCCATTTAAAATGTCATCTCTTACAGTGATCCAGATACTTCTCATGACGTATAAACCACTCTACATATATTGTTGCTTCCATATATGAGTGCCCCTGTTTAGGCACACAGGTGATACAATTCTTTCGGCATTTGATGGCATTCCTGAATTATTACCTTGATTAAAATAACTTTCCCCCATACAGCATGGCAGTTGTAATTACTGCAGGGTTTGGCCACACACAGATTGGAGATCTCTGTCATAGTCCCATTGTATACGGCACTGGTCAGACCACACTAGGAGTACTGTGTGCAGTTCTGGAGGCCTCACTTCAAGAAGGACGTAGATAAAATTGAAAGGGTACAGAGGAGAGCGACGAAGATGATCTGGGGCCAAGGGACCAAGCCCTATGAAGATAGGTTGAGGGACTTGGGAATGTTCAGCTTGGAGAAAAGGAGGTTGAGAGGGGATATGATAGCCCTCTTTAAGTATTTGAAAGGTTGTCACTTGGAGGAGGGCAGGATGCTGTTTCCGTTGGCTGCAGAGGAGAGGACACGCAGTAATAGGTTTAAACTACAAGTACAACGATATAGGCTAGATATCAGGGGGAAAAATTTCACAGTCAGAGTAGTTCAGCAGTGGAATAGGCTGCCTAAGGAGGTGGTGAGCTCCCCCTCACTGGCAGTCTTCAAGCAAAGGTTGGATACACACTTTTCTTGGATTCTTTAGGATGCTTAGGGATGATCCTGCGTTGAGCAGGGGGTTGGACTAGATGGCCTGTGTGCCCCCTTCCAACTCTATGATTCTATGAGATGAGAATACCATGTATTCCGTTTGTGTCCAAATGGATGCTGCTATCAGGCTGTTGAAATATATTCCACTATATCCTGAACATGGGGAGAAACTTACTGCCCATTCCGCACATGTTAGACAATTTACTTTCAAGGCAGTTTAGAAGTAGATTTTCCTGGTCCACACAGGGAAATCCAGCTGCAAAAGTGCACTGGAAGTGCATTACCCAATGGGTGCAGAATGGGCTTCTGAGGTTGCCAGTCCAACAATCTCCCAGAATTACAATTGATTTTCAGACTATAGAGATCAGTTCCATTGGTGAAAATGGCAGCTTCAGGTGGAGCTCTTTATGGCAGGGGTAGTCAACCTGTGGTCCTCCAGATGTTCATGGACCAAAATTCCCATGAGCCCCTGCCAGCAAACACTGGCAGGGGCTCATGGGAATTATAATCTATGAACATCTGGAGGACCACAGGTTGACTACCCCTGCTTTATGGCATCACAATCCACTGAGATCCCTCCATTTCATAATGTCATATGTAAAATAAAAGGTTGTTTCATTGGATCAGTCACCACCCCCCCCCCATAAACCCTTTGGGCTCCCCTTCTCACATTTTTCAGTCTGTGGGTGCCTTCAAATGTGTCAGGGCTCCCCAGGAGGACATAAGACCCCCATTAACAATGGCCACTCTAGCCCATTTTCCTCCAGTCTTTAATTCCATAACCTTGTTTTAGCATTTTCCTTGTCCTTTCTAATCAGCGTGGCTCCCTGCTCAGAGTAGGAGGGGGCCAGCTGGCCAGCCAGGGTGACACTTGAGATCTGAAGTGTGTTGCTATAAAAATAGCCCTTCTCCCCACCAGATATGACAAACAACAGGCAGCTGAGTCACCTTTGAATCCCCATACAGATTCCCGATTTAAAAACACACTGGGAGGGGGGGAGGAAGGCTAATCTGGCAGGTAAAACCACACAAGCCACCCACAACGTTACGGACACCAGATCTCTCAAATGTGGACACATAATTGTGCCCCCACTCTGATTCTGATTTCTGAGAGAAAAAGGTCTAATAATTACCAAGGAATCCAACTATGGAGACAGAAGTGACGTAGAATTATTCTTAATAGTTGCCCCGCCTTCTAATGGGGTACCCGTTTTCTTTCTCCCATGTAAATGAATGGTGGACATTCACTCCTACAGGGAAAAAGTGAACCACTGTAACCCGCCATATTAGTGAGACAACCTAATCTCTATCCTTGACTCCGCATACCCTTGCAATACACAAGCCCTTCACGCACACACACACGCACATACACACACACACAATCTGGCAACACTAAAACAGTGGACCAGATCCAAATCCATTGAAATCCATTGAACTCCAAGTGCCTGACATCAAAGTCACGTGAGAGGAAGAAAGGGGTCAAGAGTTATGACCTCACAAGGTCAACACTAAAACTGAAGGCAGTTGGCCAAGACTAGATGCTCAAGCCAAGCACCAGGAGGGCTACCAGAACAAGGAAGCAGACCAGGGTCTGAGCCATGAAAGAAACTTCTCCACCAGGGAGTGACCTGACTTTGTCACCTCCTTGGCCAGGGCTCCACAGATTTTTTGAGCCTCTGAAAGTGGTTCAAGAAGAAGAGTTGGTTTTTATACCCTGCTTTTCACTCCCCGAAGGAGTCTCTAAGCGGCTTACAATCACCTTCCCTTCATCTCCCCCCACAGACACCCTGTGAGAGAGGTGGGGCTGAGAGAGCTCTGACAGGACTGGAACTAGCCCAAGGTCCCTGGCTGCTTGTGGAAGAGCAGGGAATCAAACCTGGCTCTCCAGATTAGAGGCCACCGTTCTTAACCACGACACCAAGCTGGCTCTCAAAACCGTTCTTAACCGATCAACCGTTCTGCATTAAGACGGCTGTTCTACGAATCGATGTCAACATCACACTTCAAATTGTGCGGGCAACACGGCTTGCACATGGCCCAGGACCATCTCCATCTGCCATGCCCAGAGACAGGGATCATTTCAGTCTCAAGTCCTGGTGGGATGAATTAGATGAGCGCATCCAATCCCTCAAATATATGCACAATCAGGGAGAAGAAAAATTAGTGCCCTGAACTTGTGATTCCCTAATGCAGTGGTTCTCAACCTTCCTAATGCCGCGACCCTTTAATACAGTTCCTCATGTTGCGGTGACCCCCAACCATAAAATTATGCAAGCGTTCTTTCACAAAAATTAAACCAAAACTGACCAGTGGCGTGAAGATCCATTGTTCATGATTGTATATAAATTGGTTTTTTCCCCAGGGTTACTCAGTTCAGCTCTGCCTCTTGTCCCACCATGCCAATCTATTTTCCGCTGCTCCAGACAGACGAACGCTCGTTCGATCTACCCCGCAAGACTGTTGTGTGGATCACGCCCCACCCCACCCCCAGCCAAGCTGCTTGCCCTGCCACAACCTTGTGAAAGGGTCGCTCGACCCCGAAAGGGGTCCCTTTGAACCACTGCCCTAATGTTTTTAAATTTTTTAAATTTTTAAATCCCATTTTTAAATCCATTTTAACCTGTCTTTTGTACTTGCCGTCAGGATGAGTTAAAAACAGTAAAAAGATTTCCATCTCTTGTAAGTGCAAGGTTTAAAGCTCACAAGAGACCGGACCTATGCAAATAAGCAAAGAGCCAAGGGTAGATTTGATTTTATCATAGATTTATGACACTAGAGAAGAGAGATTAGGATCTTGGGGTCTGTGGCGGTTATTAATCAGAATATTAGGTCAGTGAAAGACTTTCCTTTGCTTTAGAAATGAGAAAATCAGAACAGTACAAAATGCTCTGCCAAGGCGCAGACAACAAGCCAGAAGGTTAGCAAGGCACTCCAGAGAATAGGGGGGGGGGGAGAATCTGTGTCTAATCAATTATTTCAAAAGCCCTACGGGGCACCAGATACAAGAGACCCCTGAAGGCACACTGCTTTGATTCAACCCCGAATGTCAGGTTGTGAACCAGCCGGACAAAACGAAACAAGCTAGGCAAGGCAAGGATTTCGGGAAACCGGTTTACAAAAGAGGGCCGCCACTTCTGTACCCTTTGCAGACTTTGATTCCAGCAGCCCTGGACAGGGGAGACGGGCTCAAGCTAATTTTATAAAAAGGCCACTTGCACTCTGTGGTGTGCTAAACCTGGAGGGAGGGGGAGGTCAGGAAAGCCCAGCTGGCAGATGCACATTCCCTCCCCCACCCCCAGAGGCTGCTGAATTCAGCAGCTTCTTAAAAGGCACACACACACACACACACACACACACAGATACACAAGCCACACACCCTCTCCAAGGAGCCTAGAAGCAGCTGAGCCATACGTAAACAGCAACAAAGAACTAATATCTTGGTTAAGAAGAGTCTTTCAGCAGTTCCGACAGGGACTACCTTTCCAACACAAAAAGAAAACCAGTCACACGAGAGATTTAACTACACACGTGGACTGTGTCGGATGCCTCGCATGTGCACACACATACACACACTGTGTAAAGTGCACAGATTTTTGAGCTGCCATCTAGAGCAAACAGCCTTACTGCTCTCTGTCTCTGGGAGAATTTGTTGTGCGTGAAACGGCAAGAGCAAAACAGAAAAACAGTTTGCCAGGCAAAGGAAGAAGGAAGGTCTCAGACAATTCGCCAGGGCAGGCGGGAAGGGAATTCAAACTGCGCAGAGAGACAAAAAGCCATGCCTCGGCCACAAACGGCTGCCCCACAGAGGAGGAGGACAGAATCCGAGATAAATAAGAGGATGCAGAGAGGAAGGGAAGCTCGACTGAGGCGTAGGGACTGGGATCTTGGCCCTGGATTAAGTGAAAAGCAAATTGGGGGGTGGGGGTGGAGGAAGAGAGACTTCTCCTAGTTGTTCTTTAAATGCTGACTCCTTTGTTCAGGAATCAGAGCTTAAGAATCTGGATCAGACCAAAGACCCACAAACGCCGTTGCCGAAGTGCCTCTAAAAGTGGGTTGCTTTTCTCTCGTTCTCTGCCCACCACTCCTAGAACGCAGCAGTACATTGTCACTGAACATGGAGGCTCCATTTTCACTGTCCTGGTTAAACCTGAAATATTTATTCCCCTAGGACTGCAGAGTATAATAGGAAAGCTTCCTAGGAGTAAAATGGAAGGACAGAGTTTCACCTAAATGGGGCAAAAAAGACATCGGGCAGTTAAGGAGGAAGAGTTTGGCAGCAAAGGACGGACAGACGGAGAGCATTATGGGTCACCAGCAGAATTGGCTGTGCAACAGTGACATAGCAAGGAAGAATGTAAAGAAGAAGTCTACATAAACTGGATAACACTCAAGGCTTGATCAATCCCAGACGCCGGTTCACCATGGCGCCCAGAAATTTTGCTGCAGCTCCCAGTATTCGAAAATATGGTCATAAATATGTTATGTGCTGTCATTGCTTCAGACTCACAGCAATTAATGAATTAATGACCTCCAAAACATCCTATTAACAGCCTTGTTCGGATCTTGCAGAGTGAAGGTCGTGGCTTTCTTGGGAGTCAGTCCATCTCATGTTTGGTCTTCCCCTTTTCCTACTGTCTTCAACCTTTCCTAGCATTATTGTCTTTTAAGTCAGGGGTAGTCAACCTGTGGTCCTCCAGATGTCCATGGACTACAATTCCCATGAGCCCCTGCCAGCAAACGCTGGCAGGGGCTCATGGGAATTGTAGTAGTCAACCACAGGTTGACTACTCCTGTTTTAAGTGAATAAATAAGTACATGAATATACAACACCCTAAAGACTGAATAATGAGCCCGGCTCCTGAATTTGGGGGCTGGCTTCTATAGCAGGAGTAGGCAAACTTTGGCTCTCTATATGCCCATGGACTGCAATTCCCATGAGCCAATGCTGACAGGGGCTCACGGGAACTGTAGGCCACCCCTGTTCTTTAGGAAAAGGTTTTCAAGGTCCGGCTGCGATTTGAAGGTTGGGAAAATGGGCAAACGTGTGAAGTAGCATTACATTAAGTAGCATTAACATTGGCGCAGAGTGGTAAGGCAGCCGTCTGAAAGCTCTGGGCATGAGGCTGGGAGTTCAATCCCAGCAGCCGGCTCAAGGTTGACTCAGCCTTCCATCCTTCCGAGGTCGGTAAAATGAGTACCCAGCTTGCTGAGGGGTAAACGGTAATGACTGGGGAAGGCACTGGCAAACCACCCCGTATTGAGTCTGCCATGAAAACGCTGGAGGGCCTCACCCCAAGGGTCAGACATGACTCGGTGCTTGCACAGGTGATACCTTTTTAACATTACTTGGTCTATTCAGGGTCAGTTTTATATAGGAGGATTGTCAATGGCTCTCCAGAGTCATAGATCAAAATTTTCCCCATTGCCTCCTGCCCGATCCCTTTTAGCCAGAGATGCTGGGAATTGAAGTGAGGCCACCAAGCCACAATCAAAACCCCAAAATGAAGCTTCCTTCTACTGACTCTGGCCATTGGGTCAATCAATACTGACTCTGGCCATTGGCAGCAGCTGTATGGGCTCTCAGGTGAAGGTGTGTTGCATTTCCTACCACCTCATTCTTTTAAGAGGAAATTAACCTAGGACCTTCTATATAAACAAGCTGCACTGAGTTCCCACAACTAAGAGACTTGGGTAGAATCCCAAGGACAGGGGGAAACAGACCTATAGGATCATCTTGTGGCAATGGGAAGTCACCATATATGCCCTGCATCCATAGACATGCAGGGAAATGCAATTGCTTTGGGTTGGGCATTCAAGAGGATAGATGAGAAAGACCACTCGTCTGATTGGGCAGAGTTCTTTTTATGTCTGCATCCTAAGGTTATTTCAGTAGGGATAGGTTGAGGACCTGTAAGGTTGGGGGGGGGGGGGGGTTCTGTAAGAATCTTATGTAAAATCCATTCGGATGTGCCCCGTAAGTACATGACAGGGCCAACAGTTCAGTTGCACTCGAAAGCTCACGCCTTGACTCAATCTGGGTTGCTCTTGAAGGTGCTCTTGGGCTCTATTTTTGTTCTGCTGCTACTGTAATAGCTATTGCGAACTGCTGCGGCGCTTAAACTCCCTCATGGGGTCTCTCTACACGGCCCCGAGGCTCAAGGCGAGGGCGGCATAGAAACGTCAGCGACAAAATAAGTCAAAAGAAAGGGAAAAAAAGAAAAAGAAAAAGAAAGCCGCCTAAGCGCCCGCGAAGCTCTGGCTTAACCCCGGGGTTCCCCAGCCCCCCCCCCCCCAGGGTGAGCATCCCTGCTTCCAAGATCCGACGCAAGGCGAGCCGGCTGCCCCCCCCACCTGCTCTGCCCGCCCCCACCTGCCTCCCCCAGGTGTTGTGCAGGTGCAGCGGAGACCCCCGGAGCTTTGGGAACAAGGGCCGGACTCCAGTGCCCTCGACAACAAAGGGCCAAGAGCAGATGGGTGGGGTGGGGGCTGGACCCACAGAAGGGAGGAAGGCAGGCAGGCAGGCAGGGGGGGTCCTCCGCATTTAGGGGGGGGGGGCGCCACGTGGGCGGGCGGGCCCCTTACCGGCGCGTCGTAGGAGAAGGCGCACTCGCTCTTGTAGACGCGGTCGCCGGTCTTGGGCACGCGGATGGTGGGCATGTAGGGGATGAGCAGCTCGCCCACGTCCCCCGCGGCCAGCGGCGCCTCCCGGCCGCTCCCGAACAGCGCGGCCCGCTCCATGCTGCTCGCCGGGGGGCTCCGTGGCGGGCGCAGGGCAGGCGGCGGACAAGGCCGGCCCAGGGGCCCAATGGCCGGCGGCGGGGCGGGAGGAGAGAGGCTATTTTTACTCCAATGGCAGCCGGAGCCGCTGCAAGGAGGCTCCCTCCCCCCCCCCTCTCCGCCCCTGTCCTCCCCTTCCCTTCCCTTCCCTCCCCTCCCTCCAGCCGCGCCCAAGGAGCCCCCTTGCGAGCCCGCCTCTGGGGCGGGAGAGGCACTCTGCACGTGGGCAGGAGCAGCCTCTCCACCGCCGGCCTTTGGAAGCAGGGAAGAGCTCGGATGGGGGAGGGCAGCGGGTGAGATTCTGGAAGGGGGTCGGAGGACTAACTAGGAGAAGGAAACCGGGGCGTGGGGAAGCGGCATTAAAAGCCACCCAGTTTAGGACCTCGCTCTGAGGTGGGTCCTTGTTGGAAAAGGGAATCATTGGGGGGTTGCGTTTTTTAGCCCGGCCTGAGGCTATGGAGCTTGCAGCCCTCCTCTCCTCTGTGTTGGATTCTCAACGACAGCCCTGTGAGGTAGGCGAGGGGGAAAGGGAGTAGCCGTGGGTGATGGGTGGTTTGGGGAGAGAGATGGTGCTTTGGACCCTGGCTTACGATTTTTTTTTTTGAGTGACCAAATTACACACTTTGAACATCTACCTAGTGGAGAAACCATACTGGATTTTTGCCCCTGAGAGATTCTGGCCTGCGCTTCACCAGATCCTTTCTCAGCCTGGCACAGTGGTTTCCAAACACTCAGGACCGTCACTCTCACTTTAAAAATTTCACAGATCTTCCAGTCCTGCTATCTCTCCCCCCCCACACACCGCCCATAAATGATGGCAAATTTAAGAAATTTCATCTGTGACTAGGTAAATTATTTTCCTCACCACATAGGCAATATGAGAGACTGCCACATTAAACAATCCCTGCCATTTCAAAAGTGAGCCAGCGTTAGCACTGTGACTGGAATCGAGGAGGTCTCTCTGGATCTAGTCTCACCTCTGCCACAAACATGGAATTTAAGCATGCTTAAGTACTGAAATACTTCAAGTATTTAAAAGGGTGCCACATAGAGGATGGAGCAGAGTTGCTCTCTCTTGCCCCGGAGGGAAGGACCAGAACAAAGGGATGAAATTAATTCAACAGAAATTCCGTCTAAACATCCGGAAGAAGTTCCTGACAGTTAGAGTGGTTCCTCAGTGGAACAGGCTTCCTTGGGAGGTGGTGGGTTCTCCATCTTTGGAGATTTGTAAACAGAGGGTAGATAGCCATCTGACGGAGAGGCTGATTCTGTGAAGGTTCAAGGGGGTGGCAGGTGACAGTGGATGAGCGATTGGGATGTGAGTGTCCTGCATAGTGCAGGGGGTTGGACTAGATGACCTATGAGGTCCCTTCCAACTCTATGATTCTATGCTGCAGTCTCAAAACATCATCCCTCAGGTGGAGTCATGGGGATGGATTTCCTGATGAACTGTTGCCTAGAGGGCCCCAAAAGCTAGCCATTGAAGAAGGGATGGTGGTACCCCACAGAAGTGGTAGAGTGAGAGAAGAGCGGGGGAGGGGTTGTACCTCGCTTTTTTCTACCTTAAGGAGTCTCCAAGTGACTTCCCTTCCTCTCCCCACAACAGATGTCCTGTGAAGTAGGTGGGGCTGAGGGAGCTCTGGGAGAACTGAGACTGGCCCAAGGTAACCCAGCTGGCTGCACGTGGAGGAGTAGGGAATTGAACCCAGCTCTCCATATTAGAGGCCGTCGCTCTTAACCACTGTGACAGCCTGTTTCCTGGCCTGCAGGTTGTTATTTTTTAAAAGATTTTTTTTATCCCGCCATTCCCAAAGTGAAAATACGCAGGAATGAAATAGAAGTTTGTTTTTTAAATCTAAATTTCAGTTTTAAAATACAACCAATCCAATTACAAAAACCTACAGCCCCCTCTTTTTAGGTAAGTATTACAATGGATTACTGAACTAAGGGGCCATATGAGGACATTGTTTGTGAATGGACTTGTGTATTTATTTTGATTCATATTATTTTATTCATTTGCTTTATATACAGCACCTGGGCAGGGCTGGCAAGCATCTTCTCTGGCCTCAACCATAGGCCCGGTTGGACAGCCAGCCCTGTGGAACTGCTTGAAGTCCTGCAGGGCCCTGATCTCATTTGGAAAAGCGTTCCACCAGTCTGGGGCCAGGACCAAAAAAGGCCCTGGCCCTGTTTGAGGCCCATTTCCCTCTTTCTGACCAGGGACCCTGAGCAAATTCCAGTCACTGGATCTCAGCACTCTTTTGGAGAGTGCAATGGAAGGTAGCATTCACTTTTGTTGCTTCCCTGTGGGGGGAAAATTATAGTTTCATTTGCTAGCTGCAAAGGGAGCTTTTCATGCAAGGTGACATTCAGAAATAGGCTATGCACACCGCCCCTAATGGCACGGTCCAAAATTACTATCCAGCAACTCTGCAAAAATGCCAGTTCAGAAAACTTAGGCATGCAATAGTTTGTAAACATAGTGGGGGCAGTCCTGTCCCCTTTTCCTTCACTCCAAAGTCAAATTCATGTTGTGGGCAGGGGTATATGTGCACATGTGTTCTGCTTGGCTCACCGTCAAATGTTTCCTGCCGGGACTTTTTGCGGCATTTCAAATGACACCTTCTAAGGCCCAGAACATTTCCTCTCTTGCTCCACTGTTTCCCTACACCCATTTCTGGAACTGTTAAAAGGGGCATTTGGTAAAGGGCCATGCAGTGCCCCACTTCCCGTAGGGAGCACTGAACTTAACTGATCCTGAGCACATTTTTTTAAAGATTTTTTTTTTATCCCGCCATTCCCAAAGTGAAAATACGCAGGAATGAAATAGAAGTTTGGTTTTAAAAGCTAAAATTCAGTTTTAAAATACAACCAATCCAACTACAAAAACCTACAGCCCCCTCTTTTTAGGTAAGTATTACGATGGATTACTGAATTAAGGGGCCATATGTTGACATATGTTAAGCGCTCCCCCCCTTCCTCCCAGAACTCCACCAGAGCGCTCTGGACCTGTTGTGGTATTGCAATGTTGAATCGTTATACTATTTATTATATTGTTATACTGTTATACGGTTATATTGTTATACTGTTATTAATTACTGTATGTTTTTAACGAAGACTGTTTCATGTATTGTTGATTAGTTTAATGTAAACCGCCCTGAGCCTTTGGAGAGGGTGGTATATAAATCTAAAAATAAATAAAATAAATAAATGTACTTTCTTGTGAACCTGAGAAAAGCCTGGCAGGATCCAACCAAGATTCAGCTAGGATGTAAAAACGTAAGAAGAGCCTTGCTGGAATTGACTTGTCCATCTGGTCCATCATTCTGTTCACACAGTGGCCAACCAACTACCTCTAGGTAGCCCATAAACAGGAAGCTGGCCAGAGCATCATCTTCCCCATGCTCCCAAGCAACTAATTTAAAGAGGCATTGTACCTCTGGCACTGGAGGGAATAGGCAACCTTTGATATTAGTAGCCACGGGTAGCCCAGTCCTCCATGAATTTGCCCAGTGTTCTTTTAAAGCTCTCCATGTTGATATCCTGTGGCAATGAGTTCCAGTCATTATCTATATGCTGTGTGAAGAAATGCTTCCATTTGTGTGTCCTGAATCTTCCATCTTCAAGCTTCAGCGGATGACCCCAGGTCTTAAGGGACAGCATGCTTTGCATGAATCTCAGAAGTCAGCTAGTGCTAAAGTGAATCTCTGCAAACTGGGCAGAGATCCACAATTTCCTTTCTATTTGGGCTAAAAGTTTCAAGAGAAAGACAAGGGAAGGAGGGTGGGGGAGCTCAGCGGCTGGTCCAATGAGCCCGGGACACTATTTGCAAGCCCAGCGGAACTCATGTCAAACCACAGGAGCCAAATCTCAAACCAGAGAATCAAAACCAGCCTGGCCCTTTGTCAGGACCTATTTTTAAAATGCACATTCCTGGCGATCAATAGGGAACAAGGATGACTGTTGAGATGGTTGTCAAAGTGAATAATTTCCTCCTTTTTCCCCCCAACACAAAAATCATATTTCAAAAATAATATATTATGGTTCACAAGAATGGATCACTAAATCATCCAAACTGTACGAAACTGAAAGAATTGTTTTGTTTTGTTTTGTTTTTATTTGAGTTATTAAGTCAGAAATATATATATTACATAATTCAGCTGCACTTCCAGGTGCATCTCCTGAGGCAGAAGGCTGGAGAGCTCAGTTGTCAGGTGTGGATTTAGGACCGTAATCGATGAGGTTCGTGTTGATGGTATCGTATTGAAACCACGGTCCATCCCCCCTTCTTTTCATGAGGAAATACACTTCCTTCTCCTTCTTCCTGTTAAGTGAAAGCAGTTGAGTGAGGTGTTATTAATTGGCCCACCACTTTGATGAGCCAGAAGCATTCAGAATTTGTAGAAAGGCTTGTGGATGCCAAATGGCTGCCATCTCCCACTGCGGCTGGAGTGAGAGAGGAGCAGGATGGACTCCTTGCTTTGGGGAAGAGATGCAGTTTGGTTTTAGCCTGCAAAGAGAGGATGTACTCCCATATAGTCCCAGGGAGAGGGTGCCAAGCCTAGAGGTGTAAGAACGTCTGAGGCTGTAGCTAAGCCAAGGTGACATTGGTGTGATGGGACAGCCTGGAATGAGTTCACCCCTCCGCTAGTCAGAGCCAAACTAGATGTGATGGTGTTCTCATGGCTGTCACGGGGAAGCGACCAACATTTTAAAGTCATTAAAAAATGCCAGAAGCGCCCGCCCTCAAGGGATTTCTAAAATGCAGGCAGGGTCCCTGTGACAGCCATGAGAACAACATCACACAAAAAGCTGGGCCCTCAGTCACCTGGGAGAGTGTGCCCTGAAACTCCTTCTGTGTTTTTTCTTGCCCATTTAAATCTTGTCCCAATGTCTCAAGAATTAAGCGAGCGCCAAGAAACCCAAAGGAGGGTATCATGCTGCGGACTGCAGTAGGGACACAAGCCCTGGCGAAATATCAGCAGACGCTTCCTCAGCCCAAGAACAGCTCAGGCACCAGCTGCCCATCGACAGCATGGAGTCTCTTCCCTCAAAAGGGGACATTAAACAGGCACAGGTGAAAGAGATCTGGGACTTATCTCAGGGCAAGGTCCTAAATTGGGTGGGTTTTTTTCCAACGCTCTTCCAACCTGACAAGTACAGACAGAGAACAACAAAAAGAACTACATTCTGTGAGTCACATGAGAATACGGCTTCAAAAAGGGTGGAACTTTGAAGAACAAATATTTTAATTGGGAGGCTCTGAGAGGGAGAGAGAGAGACCTGGACACGTTTTATAAGGGTGGGAGCCTCTTCATTTATATTTTCCACCATTTTATACATCACATGAGTTATTACATCACATGAGTGTGTTTAAATATTAGACCAGGGGTAGTCAACCTGTGGTCCTCCAGATGCCCATGGACTACAATTCCCATGAGCCCCTGCCAGCATTTGCTGGCAGAGGCTCATGGGAATTGTAGTCCATGGACATCTGGAGAGCCACAGGTTGACTACCCCTGAATTAGACCACTGAAGAAGAATCCAAGAGGATTGAAATGCATTTTGTTTTGGGTTTTTTGTCATTTATCCATGGGTCAGTATGAGATTTGTGCTATAGGGTGTGACTAATGATGTTTTAATATTTTATATGTGCACGTGAATCATCAGAATAAATATTTGCACTTTAATATCTAATATATTCTTCTGCTGCTCAAACTTTCCTAGCTTAAGTACAGACGGAGGCCAGAGGTCTCATCCCAAGGCATTTTACAGCTGTGCATCTCCAAAAGGGGAAAAAAGAGAGCTGGGCTGGGGAAGGATGGTTATGAATTTTGCTCTGGACTTTCAGTCCAGCAAAGACCTCCATTATTTGGACCCTCAAGGCCAGGCTGGGACGGGAAAACGTCTCCATAGATAGTGACCCACCAATTCTTCAGACCCCAATTTATGCCCTCTCCCGTTCTTTCCTTGTAAGAGAGATGCTTCTCTCAGGCCTCTTGCCTGCAGGGAAAACACTGCTGCTAGAAGAACGAAGCCTCCAGCCCAATAGACAAGTTCCACCTTTGCCGTTACGAGAGGGAGGGGGGATTAGCAATACAGCTCGCAATCTTTATACCTTAAGTCGATTTTCTCCCCTTCAACCTGAAGCCAAGCCAAGACCTTTTCATATTCTTTTTCAGGTGGGTCGAAAAGGTACTGTGCCATCCACCTAGTTATGGGATGCTGGAGGAGAGAGAGAGACAGAGGGAGGGAGGGAAATTACTAAGGAACAGCAAAAAACTCTCTGGCACGGAGCTGGTAGAATCAAAGCCTGTGAAGCCAACGTGTGATGGCACAGAAAATGAGAGCCAGCTTAGGGTAGCGGTCAGAGACTCAGTCTGGGATCTACGAGTCCCAGGTTTAAGGCCCTGATCCACGCAGGATCCCTGCTGGGGAGAAAATACGAGCACATTAGGATGTTTTATTGGGTTTGATGTTTTTATGAATTGCGGTTTTTCTGTTTTATTATATACTAGGCTTCAAAGCCCATCTGTAAGGATGGGCTTTGAAGGGGCCGGGGCACCCCCCCCCACCCCCACCCCTCCCCACAGACCCTCCTGCCTCCTGCTCGCGGGAAGCCTTGCTCGGCAGGTGCCGTCCCCGGCGATAGGCTGGCTTCCCGCAGGCCTGGGAGCAGGGTCCGAGGCCCGTGGGGAGGCAGGAGAGTCTGCAGGGATATCCTGCTTGAGGATAGCTGAGAAATTCTTACGCAGGTAGAATGGTACGACGAGGAAGACTCTACAGAGGAAAGCAACGGCCAGCCCCCTCTGCTCCTCACTTCCCTTGAAAGCCCCTTGCTGGGGTCACCATAGGTTGCCTGCGCCTTGACAGCCCTTGACACTCAACACGTTTTGTCACTCCAGTCCCTGACCAAGCACCCTTCCTTTGGCTCCTCTCCCCAGCTGTCTACACTCCCAAGCGCTCCCTTCCCAAGCTCGCTCTGCAGCCCCTACCATTCTTTCCTCAGTCCCATACTCACTTTATAATACTCCCAATGGTCTGGAACATAACCTTCCGGAATCTCGGCCAGCTCAGCTTCACCTGATTGGAGGAAATTATCGATTGCTGTCGTCATTCATTTGCATCTCAAGGCAGCTCATGTTGATCAAAACCGCCCACAGACATCCAAGCCATTCCCAACCCCTGTAAACGAAGATCTTTTTTCTTAAAACGGACAAAACCGAACTTCACTTCCCAAACTCGGCCCAGTAACGCCGAGCTCCTTATGATCAAGGACCAGCAAACTCGATTGCACGTCAATTCAAATTCACAAAAAGATACAACTACTTGCTTAATTGCAATGGTGAGCAGTTATTAACACTTCAAAACATAATGTTGGTAGGCCAAGCCAAAAAAAAAAAAAAACTCACCAATGAAGACATTGACAAGGGATGCAAAGACGAGTATGGGTATTCCAGTTAACATAATATAAAATCTCTGTTTAGAAAAGGGAGGAAAGTAAAATAGTTACATTTCAATGCATGTTATGTCTTCAGTTTTCCTGTAACCTCCAGTAATTTGTAGACCATTTTCTTATGCAATCAAGGAAATCTGATTTGGGGAGGGAGCATCACAATAGGCATTATCCCTTATTCCAGCGTCAAATAATTGTTTCAGGAGTAGACCCATGTTGGTCTACAGGAGAAGAGATAGATTTGAATCCATTAGCATCTTGGAGGCCAATATGATTTCTGGGGCACAAGCTTTTGAGAGCCAAAACTCCCTCATTCACAGTGAGTTTTAATTCACAAAAGTGTGAATTCCCAAATTTAATTCCCAAAAAACTTGTTGGCCTCTAAGGGCTACTGGACTCAAATCCAGCTCTTCAACTACTTGGAATATGCTGATATAGTCTAAATTGTGAGAAATTACAAAGGTGGAAACAGGGCCACATTGGGGATCCCTGATTTAGGTCCAGCCTGTTGACAGGTATTTGAGATGGCTCACAAAAATATCCTGCAATAAAACAAAGCATTGGAAATTTAGGGGGGCACTAAAAAAATCCTCCTATGAAATATTTCCTCTTAGAATGTGTGGAATGCTTTTCAAGACAAAGAGGCATAAACAGCTCTTCATACTGGAAGCCAGCATGGTATACTTGTTAAGAGTGGCAGCTTCTAATCTGGTGAGCCCGGTTTGATTCTCCGCTCTTGTCAGGGTTCTCTCAGCCTCTCCTACCTCACAGGGTGTCTGTTGTGGGCTCTCATTTATCTGAGAAAGTGGGCCATGACCCTTCATTCTGCTATGACAGGCTAATAAGGCCCTTTGAGCTATGTGGTCTCTAACACCTGAAGCTGCCTTAACTCTGGATCTGACCATTGGTCTATTGACAGGAGTACTGCCTACTCAGACTGGCAGCAGCTCTCCAGGTTCTTAAACAGAGGTCTTTTACATGAGCTACTGCCAGGTCCTTTTTAATTGAAGACACTGGGGATTGAACCTGGGATGCCGAGCAGATTCTCTACCACTGAGCCACAGTCCCTCCCTAATGACGTGGGTTACCAAAGCAGAGATTCTCCAACCAGCAGCAGCAGCAGCAACCCAAGAGGACGCAATGGATGTATTTTGGCAGGAGGATTGTGTGACAAAATACCTCCAACCACCTCCGATCCTATCTGTACCAGCTACCTTTATGATACAGTCAAATCTTAGGTTAACAGGATTCATAATATATAGTATAGTATAATAGATATAATATATGATAGTCAAAATGCCTTGCAGGACATGATTTCAAAAAAAGGTTAAGCTCACCAACAAGCGTAGGAATCGCTTATCATAAAACTCCGTTGACTTGATAAAAAACAGTCTCTTCCCATGACTGCTGTGGCGCACTGGAGCTGCCAAATCAATTTGGTGCATTAATACAAATGAGCACTTGCAGCTGATCTTCATCCTACAGAGACCAGCTCCCCTGGAGAAAATGGCCACTCTGGAAGGTGGAGCCTATGGCGCTATACCGTATCAAAGTCCCTCCGCTCCCCAAATCCTCCATTTTCCCTTCCTGACAACCCTGCAGCACAGCTTAGGCTGTGAGGGAATAACTGGCTTATGATCATACAGAGAAGATTATGGTTGAGTTGGGAGTGGAACGCTAGACATGGTTGGACTAACAAGGAGTTCTCAATAATGTTGAACCTGTAAGAATGTTATATTGGAAACAAGTATCTGGATCCAGTCACAAATCACTAGGGCTGGATCCAATTGAAAAAAACAACATGAGCAGGTTGCAAGCCATGAGGATGGCAGCCATTTCCAAATGGTTGCTTCCTGCAGCCACGGAAGTGATGTCTCCTGGGTTCTTCTGAAGAACTCACCTGCTGCTCTAGTGAAATGAAGAAAAGTCAGGACTGGCTCTTAGCTTTGGGGGATGGAAAAGTGGGTGCCATAGAATGCATCAGAAGGCATCGTGGAGCCCTTGGGCACCCCACTGGGATTGCCTGCTCTAACCACTGCACCACCCTAGCTTTTGATAGCAACCCATGAACACCTTTCTCCACCTGCATTGCTTTGATGAAGCTCTGGAGCAGTTCTGCCATCAAAGCCCTTGACCAGAGATGCTCCACTAGCTTCCCCACTCCAGGCTTCAGTCCCTGCCCCAAGCACAGCCAGCGCCTTTGCTTCCCCCCCCCCCCGCCGTGGCACCATTGCCATCCTTTCAATGGAGCTGCATGGCAGGCAGGCAGGCCTCCCCCAGGGGGAGACATAGAAAGGGAGGCTACACCTGCTGAATTTCTGCCTGTGGCGCGATTCTGACCGACCCAGGGACCCTGCCAGACAACCAAACCTCCCCGCTGCCTCTCAAGGTCACCCTGCAGAGGGGCCCAACTCTGCCTTTCCCCCGCATACCAATGACTCCGCAGCGACTGGCGGCCCTGCCCAGCAAGGAGACGCGACCCCAGACCGCTGAGCAAGCCAAGGGCCGCCGGGACCCCAAAGCGGCCGCGGCTCGAAACAAGAGGCTCATGGCTGCCATAGCTGAATCTGGCAAGCCCGAAGGGGGGTAAGCGAGATTCATTTGGCCGCCACGGCGGCTGAAGCCGCAGAGGCGCCATTTTGGAAATGGGCACTTGCGGCCGCCATGATTGAGTTTGGCACAGCAGGAGAAGAACGAAGGGGAAGAAGCCGCCGCGGGCGCCATCTTAGAAGCAGGCGGGCGGCGAGAGAGAGGGGGGAGAATTATGGGCAGCGCGAGGGGCATTGTGGGAGGTGCAATAGAAGGTTGTCATGGCGAGCCCTCGCTGGCGCCGCTGAGCATTGTGGGATACAGGTGGGATCATGGCGGCGGCTGCGCTCGCCCGGCGCTTTTTGGGCGTTTGGCGCTTCGCCGGAGCCACCTCCTCCAGGTGGGCACGGGAGGCGTCGAAGGAGCGGCGGAGACTGGCGCTGTTCGCGGCAGGGGATGCATTTGGCCCTGGGGAGCCTCAAATGGGGTTGCCAGCTCTGGGTTGGGGAATCCCTGGAGACTTGGGGGGTGGATCCGGGGTTGGCGGGATTTGGGGTGGGGATGACCTCAGTGGGGTCTAATGCAAAGGAGTCTATCCTCTCCAGTAGAATTGATCTGATTTCCTGGAAATGAGCTATCATTCCAGGAGATCCCCAGGTCCCACCTGGAGGTTGGCATCCCTAGCAACTGCGTGGCAGGACTGTCTTGCTTGGCTAGATGCCACCTGGGACAATTGCTTTGCTTTTTCAAATGCTTCTCTTTTCTCGTACCCTAGGTTAACCCGCCATGTTCTGCAGAAAAAAATGGCTAAAGCCACGCCGTGCTCTCCTTGTGCATCCTTGCATGTTTCGTTCCCGCGGAAAGGCCTGGAGGAATTCTTTGATGATCCCAAAAACTGGGGAGAGATAGAAGTGGCGTCTGGTAAGAAAGGCAGGATCTGTCTTTTGAGTCCTCTGCTGGACATCATGGCTGGGTGGTAAAGCATCAGCTTGGCACAATGAAGATCTCAGGTTCAAAGCCCGGTATCTCCATTTAAAAGGATCGGTATTTGTTGATTTGCAAAAACTCTTCCTATGACCCTGGACAGGCAATGGCAGTACACCAGGGGTGGCCAAACTGTGGCTCTCCAGATGTCCATGAATTACAATTATCATGAGCCCCTGCTGGCACCATGGTGACGGGCTCTTGCAAATTGTATTCTGTGAACGTCTGGAGAGCCATAATTTGCCCCCCGCCCCTGCAGTAGAGCTAAGTAAGACTGACCTTATTTGCTTTATTCTCCACCTTTTACCGAGGATTTGATTCCCCACTCCTCCTCCACATGAAGCCTACTGAGTAACCATGAGACCCAGATTCAAATCCTCACTCTACCATGTAAATTGCCTGTGTGCTCTTGAGCCACTCACACAACCTAAGGCTAACCTGCCTGGCAGGTTTGTTGTCATTTGGGGAAGAGTTGTAAATCAGTAGAAGAGGCCCTATACCTTACTGTAATGGTCTTGAGATCCTGGAAGTAAAGATAAAATAAATCATGTTTAAGCCGGTTATATTTAGGCTTCTGTCTGTCCCTTGTACTTGTAGAATTGCTATTTTGGCACACCATTTAGTGTTTTTCTAAAGCAAATGTAGATCTCATGGATGCAAAGAAGAGTTTGGAACTGTTGGGAGGTGGAGATGGCAAGGTATAGCCCAATCTCATCAGATCGCAGAAGCTAAGCAAAGGACGATCCTGGCTGCTACTGGGATGTGAGACCTCCAAGAATTTGGGTGGAAGTTCCTCCAGGCCACATTAAGGTCATGACAAGGAGGCAGGAAATGGTTACCTGGCTTGGATTAGATGGCCACAGAACCATCATTTCCACAGGACAAGACACAGAAGGGTTACTATTGCCATAGATCGGGTTGGCCAACTGTGGCTCTCCAGATGTCCATGGGCTACAATAACCATGAGTAATTGCCAGCATGGTAATTGTTCTCCATGGACATTGGGAGAGCCACAGTTGGCCACCCCTGCCCTATATCTGGGGTAGAGTATGAATGGCCATCCCCACCCCTGCAAATACCTCCCAAATCTTTGTTCACTTTCTGGTGGTGTAATTTGTGCTTTCTGCAGGAGATTCTTGGACCGTAGAACAGCTCCGAGGCAAGAGCAGTGAAGATCTGCATAAACTTTGGTGAGCAATTATTTTTAAGTCCTCTTTAAGAAGACTCCACTTGGTTTGCAAGAGACTGGCACTGGCTCTTCATAACAATTCTCAGAATCTGTATCATATTTTGCTTGTGGCAATGCTGCCTCTGAAGACAGATTGACTGAACAGTTGTGCTCTCTGAAGAGACCTCAATTTGCAAACTGAGTGGCAAGTTCTGCCGTCTAACTTCTGTGAGGGAGTGGAAGGCCCAGGCTGGAGGGAGCCAAAACATTATACAGGGATGGTCGAGGCCTTAGAAACTCTGGAACACCGGGAAATGAAGGGATGAGAAGCCCAAAGGAAAGGAAATATGAGAAGGGTGCGCAGTAGGTAATGTGTGGAGAAAACAGAGACAGATGGGGGAGAGAGAGGCTAGACGTGATGTGGAACTGAGGCAATGTGGGGGGGAGGGACAAAGAAACAGCACAGAACGAGGCAGAGCTGAATGAAGACCTGCTAAGAAGCTGTTCGGTAGATAAATGGGAAAATGTGTTCTAAAAACAAGGGCATGGAGGAAGCTTGGGGGTGAGCACCAGGGAGAAAGCTGGACAGGTGCAAAAATGTGGACAGTGCCCTGAGATGGGAGGAGCTATTGGGGTGGACAGTTAGGGGAGGGAGCCACAGAGGTTTTGGGCTGCTGTATCCGGAGTGTTGGCCCAACCAGAATTCTCCTATTTGTGGTTCCTGTCGCCCTATGGCCTGGATGGGGTATTGAGGGCCAAAAAGGGAGGGTTAATTTCACTTATTGATTGGAAGTGGCTGCCACCTTCTGGCCAGAACAATGATCTCGAAAGCAGGCAGAGGTGGCAGCCTAACGAGCTTCCGGCAGTCGATTTACAGAAGACATTTCTTTGCAAAGAATGAACCACACAACACGGCTGATGCTCTCCAGGAGCAAATTGTCACCGTACTCACCGGACACTGTTAATTGACACGGCCTCTTTAAACTAGGTACGTTCTCCTGAAAGAGCGGAACATGCTCTTGACCTTGGAACAAGAAGCAAAACGGCAGAGGCTCCCGATGCCAAGCCCAGAACGGTTAGAAAAGGTAATTTAGGACCGTGGGAATCACAGGCCGTCATCTGACGGGTATGGCTTTGCAGTCTTGTACATGCTTGACTTTTCAAGGGAGGGGGTGCTGCTTAGCCAAGGTTGCTGGTACAGTGTGACTGCGTTGGGAGGGCGTGGTTTCTAGGGCACTGCAAGAACTTCCTTCCCATTCTTGTTTATGTCCTCAGGGCTCACTTTAGCTGATTTCCCCCTGCAAGGTGGGCCTTCACTTCTGGCTCGCAGGCAGTCCAGTCTACAAAGCGAACCTTGCTGTGAGGCTGCCCACTCTGTATCCGCCCTGTTGACGGCCTTTCAGCAAATGGTGTTCTCACGGGCTTTTTTTTTTTGCAAACGTCGCAGCTTCTGAGCTGAGATTACTCTTCTCAACTCCTCAGGTGGAAACGTCCATGGAGAGGATGGACCAGGTCATTCAGGAGAGGGAGGATGCTTTGCGGCTTTTGCAGACCGGCCAGGAGAAAGAGTGGCCGGGCGAATGGAGATACGACTTCATGGGACGCATCATTTGGTACGTGAGAACGTGCCGGCATTTTAGCCCTGAGCCTGGATTCTAGCCCCGCTCAGGGGCAGAGCCTGTCCCTGGATCCCAGGCTCAAGCCTTGGCTTAGTGCTTTCAGTGTTGGAGAACAAAATAAGCTGACTTCAAGGCTTGAAGAAGATTTAACTAGTCAATGTGGTACAAAAGCCAGAATGAGTCCCAGTGGAAATGTTGTTTTCAGAGAAAATTCTTCCACGGTGTTTCAATTGTCTACAATGCATTATTTCTCTTTGCCATTCCTGAATGAATTGTGATAGGTGTATCACTTAGCCCGTTGGGTCACATGCTTTCTCAAGGCGCGGGGGGAAGCTGTGGTCAAAGCCTGCATTCAGCCCCAAGGCTGCTGTCATCCTCATATTTAGTGTGGCATCCAAGGACTGGAAAAATTTTAGGACTGTCTCCCTCCCCCAGAGGAAAATGAAGTGCTTGCCCCCACATGAACATATTCTTCAACATCCACGGCAGCTGACTTATATCTATTCCCTAGGCAGGGTGGATCAGCTGCTGCCAGAGCAAACAAGGAGTTGAAGTTTAAATTAATGGTTAGTTTTTTAAGAATGCTATGGCCTAACCTTTAAGGAGGTGGAGAGTACAAAAAAGACCTTCCAGGCTTGCCCTATCTTTCAGTCGATCTAAACAGCATGATGCCCAGTCTGCAAACTGGGGCAAGAAGGCTGGTCGTTCACCTCTGATTTCTCCATCATCGGCAGGTACACTTTCAGAGAATGGCCAATACCCTGGCATATAAACGCAAAGCACAACAAGAAGCGGTACTACTTTCTGGAAAATGTCGAGCGTTTCAACAGGTAAAGCTTCACTCCCTCGTCCCAGTCCATTCACCACCTTCATGCAAGTAAAGGTAAAGGTATCCCCTGTGCAAGCACCGGGTCATGTCTGACCCTTGGGGTGACGCCCTCCAGCGTTTTCATGGCAGACTCAATACGGGGTGGTTTGCCAGTGCCTTCCCCAGTCATTACCGTTTACCCCCCAGCAAGCTGGGTACTCATTTTAGCGACCTCGGAAGGATGGAAGGCTGAGTCAACCTTGAGCCGGCTGCTGGGATTGAACTCCCAGCCTCATCGGCAGAGCTTCAGACTGCATGTCTGCTGCCTTACCACTCTGCGCCACAAGAGGCTCTTACCTTCATGCAAAGGGAGAACAAAATGAGCTCTTGTTTCCAATTTATTATTTCCTTCCGGTAACTTCTGATGGTTATTTATTTTGTTTAAACTGTCCAGGCTCCGCCTCGAAAAATATTTGCGGGACAAACACAGGAAGATCAACAGGGAGAGAAAAACATGGAAGAAGCTAGTGGAAAAGTTCCCTCATCTTGCCACAAAGTCAAGCTAAGATGGAGTTGAAAGTGTCCCACGTTTGGTAGACCAGCTGGTGTAAGAGTCACCCTGAGCAGCAGCGTGACACCAGTCCTGATTCCAGGAACTGGTTGCGAAAGGGCAAAGGCTCTGTTTCCAGGAACACCCCCAGAGGTGTTGTTTCTTACCAAAATAAAATTGCTCCGCTCACCCATGAAGTATTGTATTTATATTCCGCTTTTCTCTCTAGTAAGGTCCCCTAAACCGGGGGTCATCAACCCCCGGTCTGCAGCCGCACCTGCCCCCTCCAGTGAGAAGGGAAGAGGTAGGAGCGGCCGCCAGCACACTAGCGACGCAAATGCGCAGTTGCTGCGCGTGCGTGTTTGCGCCCCCAGGTGGTGAAAACATGCATGTGCGGCAACTGCGCACCTGTGCATTAGCGCCACCTGGTGGCAAAAACGTACATGCATGGCAACTGCACGTGCGCGTGTGTGCGCAGCTGCCGCCCGTGTGCGCTGCACCCGGGCCATCGGCTCTCACCCCTGAAGGCAGTCCCTGACCTCAGAAAGGTTGGGGACCGCTGCCTTAACTGCTTACATTCCTTCTCCTAGGCAGTGCCTAGTCTAAAACCTAGGTTGGGTTCCGTGAAAAAGGAGTTGGTTTTTACACCCCACTTTTCACTGCCCGAAGGAGTCTCAAAGCGGCTTACAATCACTGTCTCTTCCTCTCCCCGGAACTGACAGCCTGTGAGGTAGGTGGGGCTGAGAGAGCTCTGACAGGACTGCTCTGTGAGAACAGGTCTAACAGGACAGTGACTAGCCCAAGGTCTCCCAGCTGGTTGCGTGTCGGAGAGCAGGGAATCAAACCCAGCTTGCCAGATTAGAAGCCGCTGCTCTTAAGCACTACACCATGCTGGCTCTGTGGAAGGCAGGAGATGCAGTTATACCTCACATCTATCTTCCCCAGTCCCAAGATCACAAGATAACTGATGCTGGAATCATGTCAAATTTTTGCAGATCAAAAAGGAAAGCAATTTTGCCCCTCTTCAACTATCGGGTCCAGGGCCATGAGTCTCTTGCATTTTCCCACTTCAATGTTTGAGGGGTCTCGGGGGGGGGGGGAGGTCAAGAGTCTTCCAACACATACTCCAAGAGGATCCACGCCTCCAGATTCTTAATATGATGAATGAATGACAAACTAGCATATTCATCTGGGAATGGATTGGGGCTCAGTGGCAGAGCATAAAGAAGGTCCCACGTTCAATCCCTGGCATTGCTAGCTGAAAAGCAGGTTGTAGGTGATATTACAGATCTCTACCTGTCTGAATAGACTACGTTGATGTTGATAGACCAGTGGTTGTTTCAGCTTTCTGGGACTGTCTTTCTACTTGTAACACATGCCCGTCTCATTAGAGGCCGTTCTCCTTCCTAATGGTCATGTGCTCTGCAGGGAGGAGCTCCCCCTTTCCCTCAGTCCTCCTGAGCTGCCATGAACACCATGAATGTACCCAAATTCCATGACTCATGGAATAGTAGGAGGGAGGGAATGTGTGCCTGCACAGAAAACACCTCAATGAACAAGAGTTGCAGGAAATGCAACGCTGTTTTCATGTTCAGTCTTCTGTGCCGTTCCACACTGGAGGACTATTATTATTATTATTATTTAATTTTTAGACCGCCCTTCTCCAAATAGGTCTCAGGGCAGTTTACAACAAAAATAGTTAAAACACAATAAAATCCCCATAAAAACCCCAATTAACATCAACAAAAGTTACATATAACATATAAGCGGCGGTGGTCACAATTCTGATCTTAGTTACCTGACTTCCCCCCAGATTTAGCCTGGTGGGGAGAATAATATTCAAAAGAGGGTGGCACCAATACAATAGATCTAACAATGATCTTGATGTTAGAGATCTCAATATTGGAGGGGATCCTCTGATGGATTTGTGGGAGAGCTGCCCTGACTAGAGCTCCTTACCTTGGAGCTGGCGTGAGTTTCAGTGGAATCACAGGTGCCATGGTACCCACAAAGTGTTTTTAGAAAGTGGGTGGGACTAGGTGGATCTTTTGCCCAGCAGGACTTCTGACTGGCACCTGGAGAGCTGATTGACTGTGCAGATTTTTAAGGAAACATTAGCTTTTGCAAGCTGCCACTGCAACACAAGGATCATCATGGTGTGCTTGAAGGTAAAGCTGCCATGCCTATTATGGCAGCCATTTTGTGGCTGTGCCCATCACACTGAACCTGGCTCCATAGCAGAGGTGGTCTGCAGAACTGGCAGGAGCTCACAGTAATTGTAGTCCACAGACATCTGGAGAACCACAGTTTGGCCACCGCTGGCTTTTAGGGGCACAGCAAGAAATGCTACCTCTGACAGCCGTAGTAAGAAACAGAGAGATGGTCACTGGAGCCTCTAAGACAAACTAGAGGACTTTTATTAAGGCCAACGTCACAAGGAAGACTAGTCTGCAAAAAGTAAATGCATTTCGTAGAAATTTCATGGAAAGGCATCAGCAAGAAATTATACCCACAGTTTTTTATACCTTAGTCCAGGGGTAGTCAAACCGCGGCCCTCCAGATGTCCATGGACTACAATTCCCAGGAGCCCCCTGCCAGCAAATGCTGGCAGGGGGCTCCTGGGAATTGTAGTCCATGGACATCTGGAGGGCCGCAGTTTGACTACCCCTGCCTTAGTCGGTATCCAGGAAAAGAGATTTTGCAGAAAATAGATATTTATACAAAAAAAAAAAAACTATTTTAAAAAGGTTTGTAGTCAAGAGTTATTGCCTTAAGAGAGGGGGTGCGAGTATCCTCTTGCCACGAGGGACCAAGGTTTGGCCTTTCAAATTAATGCCAGATGGTGGAGATTGGAGAACAATGCACCCAAAAATAATAATATTTTTTCCCCCTACAAAAGAATACCAGATTTCAGTTCCTGAGCATACTAAAGCTATCAAATATTAGGAATATGGGGAAGGCAGCCGGGCTTGTGTGTGTGTGTGAAGTTTATGGGCATTTCCTCTCCACGCACTGCTTCCCCCCTTCTTCATATTCTTGCTTGGAGATCCACATCTGCTGGAAAGTACCCTGCAAGAAACAATCCCAATCGCTATGGGGCAGAATGCCAACTGATGACCTGTCGACTTGCACCCCACCCTCCTCCTGAAGAGATCGGGGTGACAACATACAAGGCTCTCCCATGGGCCTCTGCCTCACAGTGCATTTGATCCCAGCACCGTCCCCGAGAGCCATGGTGGGCTGGGAGTGACTGCCTTTCAAGGCAGAGAAGGGATTTCTAGCCTGCTGTTATTTCCCAGAGAGCTATCCATGCATGGGATGCAGAGGTGGGATCTGTCCCCAGAGAGTTTACAACTTAACAACTGACACAAGGGTGGGGAGGCTAAATAGAGAAGGGTATGTGCTCCTTCCAAATTTCCAAGTCCAGTAGCACCCCACATTGCTCGAGGGGACTGGGGGGGGGGGGGAAAGGAATGCATAAAGTAAGGATTCGGCAGGACCAACTTATGCTAACATTAACTGGATTCCTCATTTAGCCTTCTTTCCATTATCACTCCATCCTGAATGGGTTTTGCCCACAGCCTGTTCTGATCTCTTGACTATACTTAATAGACTAGGCCTAGTCTGCACACATAGGATAATGCACTTTCAATGTGCTTTGGCAGCTGGATTTTCCTGTGCAGAACAGGATAATCTACTTCTAAAGTGCATTGAAAGTGCATTATCTATTGTGTGCAGACTGGTCCCTAGTCCCAGTATATCCCATGATGCATACGTGGGCACTCAATGAAATGAATGAGCAGTAGGCTTAGAACAGATAAAAGGATGCACTTCTTCACCCAAAGAATAATTAACCAGTGGAATTCACTGCTGCAGGAAGTAGTGGCGGCAGCTCCAAGCGTATTATTATTATTTGTATATTTGTATTTATTTCCCACCACTCCCGGGAAGCTGGTGGGTTACAAGGTCTACAATGTAGACAGGTTCGAGAGTGGAATTGGATAACCACAAGGAGCAGAAGTGCACCAGTGGCTATGAGCCACAAGGTATAGACAGAACACTCTGGGGCAGTGAAGGTCTGTAGTCTGGGTGCTCGTGGGACAACAGTGGGAGGTCTGCCAGCGTTCTGAGCCCACTGGTGGACCTCCTGATGGCACTGGGGTTTGGCCACTGTGCGACACAGAGTGCTGGCCTGGATGGGCCACTGGTCTGACCCAACATGGCTTCTCTTATGACGACTACAGAAATGGTGACTAAAAATGAAAGCTCAACAAGTAGCCGTTTCACAGTCAGAGTAGTTCAGCAGTGGAACAGGCTGCCTAAGGAGGTGGTGAGCTCCCCCTCACTGGCAGTCTTCAAGCAAAGGTTGGATACACACTTTTCTTGGATGCTTTAGGATGCTTTGGGCCGATCCTGCGTTGAGCAGGGGGTTGGATGGCCTGAATGGCCCCTTCCAACTCTATGATTCTATGATTCTATACTGGGCCTTTATTTTAGCTCCTCAAGGAAAGAGTCATCATCCAGCCTTTAGTAATGGGGGTGCTGCCCTACAGTCCTGCACTGCTCCCTGTGGATGCTTCCACCCTTCGCTGAACTTCCCTAAACCCCACCAGGGCCTAGTCTGTGCACATAGGATAATGCACTTTCAATGTGCTTTTGCAGCTGGATTTTCCAGGGCGGAACAGGAAAATCTACTTCTAAAGTGCATTGAAAGTGCATTATCTCATGTGTGCAGACTAGGCCCAGGTCTCACTTCCGCTTCCTCAAGCTGCCCACATGACTTCGGGGGCCCCTGGCCTCTCCTCAACCAAGCCCCTCCGTTTTACTCACCAGTGAAGCCAGAATGGAGCCGCCGATCCAGGAACTAAACCGCCGCTCCACGGTCGTGTTGTTGGCTATCAACTTCAGCCGCATGCTCTAGAAAGAGGAGAGAGGCTTGCCAATGGAGGGGGAGGGAGTGGCCTTGTTTATCTGCCTTTCTCGCTTGGCTCTCACGGCGGATTTTGCCGAGCGAGTCAATGCAATCGATGGGCTGGGATATTCAACGGACCTGAAGGATCCGGCTTTACATATTAAACTTGCAGGTTGCTCCTAGCAAATCAGACGATGGATGCTGTTGACAGGAAAGATGCAGGAGAGATGTGCAATCCCCCCTCCCCCTCCCGTGTGTGTCTGGGGAACAGTTCAGCCCAACCGTGAATCGAACAGTAAGGATCGGCCTCCACAAAGTAGAAGGGAAGCATCGCGACCAAGCCACAGACTTACTGGAGGGGTTTTCTGAGAGAGTTCCCTGTTCAGCCGGTCTGTAAAGCTCTGTAATAGTGTGTTGCCTCCTGCTACAATCACACTACCATAGAGGCCCTGCAAAGAGAAGAGCCACAACTCTGACTGACAGGTCCTGTACTTGGAGGGAAAGGAAAGGACACCCACAGCTGAAATTACAACTACAATCGGTTGACAAAGATACATACATAAACATACACACACACACATATATATACATATACATATATACATACATTATACACACACACACACACACGAAACTCAAATACTTTGGCCACCTCATGAGAAGGAAGGACTCCCTGGAGAAGAGCCTAATGCTGGGAGCGACTGAGGGCAAAAGAAGAAGGGGACGACAGAGAATGAGGTGGCTGGATGGAGTCACTGAAGCAGTGGGTGTGAACTTAAATGGACTCTGGGGAATGGTGGAGGACAGGAAGGCCTGGAGGATCATTGTCCATGGGGTCGCAATGGGTCAGACACGACTTCCCACCTAACAACAATACTCACACACACAGGATAATCCAGACAGGTCCATTTTCTGCTGACAGTGGAAGTTTAGAGGGGTGGGATTTACATATGCCCAGCCCATGGAACAAGGTGGTGCCACAACCCACCGAAGGATGCTTTCCTCTGCTGATGGAGAACTACGTTCTGTCAACCCACGGTGCCAAACTGATACTTACTGGCCGGATGTCTATGTCGCACATTCCAACACTGGTGGTGACCACGTGGCTGACCCCGAGCATTGTGTTACCAGATAAACCCTGGGCAGGGAGGGGGGGGGAGAAAAATCAAAGAATTTGTACCACTGCTGCAAAAGAAGCAGACTTGTTACAACAACACCATGAGAGAACACCCCTTTGTAATAGTACAGCCAGGCTGGCAGACAGAGGGGTGTACAAGGAACTCAAGGGGGGGGGGAACCTTGCAGGCCTCTGGGGGGGGGTCTGTTTGACCAACTGCTCTTCCGTTCACTTCTAAAAGTAAACTAAACCCAAGGCTCTGATGTTAAACATGTTATTTACACCCACGCTTCCACTTTAATCTCTCTCTTTTTTTAAAAAAGAAAATTGTATTTGTTCCATTATAATTACATATTAATTTCTTAGCAATTGAATTCATATAAGGTAAAGGTAAAGGTATCCCCTGTGCAAGCACCGAGTCATGTCTGACCCTTGGGGTGACACCCTCCAGTGCTTTCATGGCAGACTCAATACGGGGTGGTTTGCCAGTGCCTTCCCCAGTCATTACCGTTTACCCCCCAGCAAGCTGGGTACTCATTTTACCGACCTCGGAAGGATGGAAGGCTGAGTCAACCTTGAGCCGGCTGCTGGGATTGAACTCCCAGCCTTATGGGCAAAGCTTTCAGACGGCTGCCTTACCACTCTGTGCCACAAGAGGCTCATTGAATTCATATAACTACTTCCAAAACTTAAAAGCTTTTGTTGCAACTAGATTAAACTTAACCTCTACATAATCTCTTTGTTAGCAGCATGCCTCTTAGACCGTCATGCAGCACGGTGTCAAAGGAGAGGGAGTCGCATCTGAAACGCCAAAGCCGTCCCTCTGTCCTTTCTGACCCACCAGCCGGTGAAGACAGCAAGGCTTCTGTCCCCAGTTCCTCCTCGCTTCCCCAAGGCCGCTGCACCCATGCGTGTGCCCAAAGGGATCCTTCTCTCCCCATCTTGCTTGGGCATTTTACCTTTACGTTGGAGGGGTCGAACAGGCCTTCGGGAATCTTTAGGCGCTCCGCCCCAAAGTCACAGTTGTAGCCGTTGGGGAACTCGTAATGCACCGTCGGCATCTGAGCGGCCACCCTGGAGACAGAAACCGCCCCGACTTAGGAAGCAAATCTCTCCCTCCTCCTTAAAATCCATTAATCCCTTGTTAGATATCCCGAAGTTTACAATAAACGTCTCTGCTACGTACTGTTCGTCGTAGGTCGAATCGGACACTTGCAGGACAGAGGCTTGAAAGTCCTGAATGACGCACTGTGGGGAAGGGAAAAAAACCACACGCAAAGGATTTAGAGATGGAGTTTCTTCCATGGGAGCTGCTTCTGAGTAATGGAACATAGTCTACACACAAGAATCTTTTGCTCTGTTCCGGGAAAGATCCTGGACTAGGACAAGCACCTGAAATGAAGCTATAAAGTAAGCAGTACAGAGAAATCCTACGGAATGACAGCCTTTGTTTAGCCTAGAGAACTTTTTGATTCAACAGGCCAACATCACAGCTAGCTTGACCTTGCCAGGTTTGTTTCGTTCCACTCACATTGCACATGTAGTTGTGCCAAGACCTTGTGACCTGAGGCAGTTTCTCTTTCCTCTTCCAGTTTGCTGGAGAACCCTCACGAACGGCCTCCTGCAAGAGAAATCCTGGTCATTCCACAGTTCTCGCAGTCCAAGAATAAATAAATAAATCACATATTTCTAGCCACTTTGTACTGAGCCCTGCAGTTCATTCTGTACTGCCACAGGGTGGGAGGATGGGGAGTAGGGACAAGGGAGGGAGGGGGTGGACATAAAGCCACCTGCACCCCTATGTTACAATTCTAGGAGAGGAAAGGGAAGGGGATTGTAAGCCACTTTGAGCCTCCTTCAAGTAGAGAAAAGCGGCATATAAGAACCAACTCTTCTTCTTCAATAATATCAGGGCTCTCTCAGCCTCCCCTCCCTCACAGGGTGTCTGTTGTGGGGAGAGGAAAGGGAAGGCAAACATAAGCCACTTTGAGACTCCTTCAGGGAGAGAAAAACGGCATCTAAGAACCAACTCTTCTTCTTCTTCAGTAATATCAGGGCTCTCTCAGCCTCACCCACCTTGCAGGGTGTCTGTTGTGGGGAGAAGAAAGGGGAGGTGACTGTAAGCCGCTTTGAGCCTCCTTCATGGAGAAAAAAGCAGCATATAAGAACCAACTTTTCTTCTTCTTCTATGTTAGTTCTAGAAAAACTCAGAAGGTAACTCTAAGAATTGTTGGAAATTCTATGGTAAAATCGCAGTTTCAGCAAGTCCTAGAGCTGCCATGTGTCAATTTCAGGGGTTTTCTCTGGACATGACGTGCCTGTGGGGCTGATGTTGCTGCCCACCTGGCTGCTGCTTGGAGTGGTGGTGGGCAACAGAACCTGGAACTGGAGGAATCTGCCACCCGAGATGAGAGGTAGACTGCAACTCTCAAAGTCTTGGGGAAATGTTGAGTGTCTGCCACTGAAAAGCTGGTTCACTCACTCATGTTCCTCACTGGCCTTTTTCTCAGCCCAGCATGTGGTCAGCTGGCATCGAGAAGTACTGGCTTGGGCCCCACGGTCCCGTTGCGCTCACAGTGCTGGCTTCCCCTGACCAAAAGGAACCTTCCACCAGCCCCGGAAGCATCACATCTGCGGAAGAGTCCCCATCCCACCCATCATGCAAGCGGAAGGCTCCACCATTCAGAGAATAGAAAGGTTTAGATCCAATTCACCATGTAGACATCGAGGGACACCAACTGCCTCTATTAAGCGGCTCATTCACAGATGCCCTTGTGTGAGAGTCAACGTGGGAGAAGGGAGCATGTGGACAGTGGACAGGGCAAGCTTCCCCTCGACCCCAACGTAAAGAAAAAGGTCCCATGCCCAAATGTTTCTGAGAGTACCACCAGGACCGGAGGTGGGGAAAAGTGACCAAGCAGCTGTCACACACACAGACGCACTGCCTCTCCTGAGTTGCACAGCCTTGGGCACATCCGTCCCGCGCGTTCTCTTACCTTTGAGGCGATCATGTACGGGGGGATTATCTCTACGTTCATTTCCTGAAAGAGTTCCCGGCACTGCATCGTGATGAAGTCTCCAGCCAAGGGTGATTTCACAATGCCTGCAAGGACAGGGGGCGAGTGAGGCTTGCGGTGAGATACAAAACCTCCCAGGATTAGGCCCTGTGCACACGATTTACAGGTCGGGGGTCACCTGGCCCATTCCTCAGACATGGCCGCTAAGCCCTGTCCACCCTGTCCTCTGGCTGCCCTTGCCCAACCCCCTTAATCGTCAGCCAAGCTGGCACCCCTGTACTCATCAGGGGCTCTGCAACTCCCCAGGGCAAACGCACCAGTCTTAGCCAGAGCCAAACACTCAAATTCCAAGAGACTTAATGTAAAGGTGTGACACCTTCATATTTCATGCCAGCTGAAAAGATTTGCCAGCCCTTAATTACAATTCTAGAAGGCCACCATACTGGCAACAGTGACGCAATGAAGGGCAATCAAACTAGCCCTGTTGAACAAAATCAAGGCCTAGTTACTCCAGCGCTCCTTCCCCAATCTAGAAGAGGCAGAAGTCATAGAATCATAGAATCATAGAGTTGGAAGGGGCCATACAGGCCATAGAATCATAGAATCATAGAGTTGGAAGGGGCCATACAGGCCATCTAGTCCAACCCCCTGCTCAACGCAGGATCAGCCCAAAACATCCTAAAGCAAAGCATCCTAAAGTCTCTGGAAAAGCTCAGATCAGAAACATAACAGCCTGCCTTGGCATTTGTCTTGAGTGCCTAACGATTCATGGTAGACTGCACCTGAACATGGAAGTTCCATTTTGCATACAGCAACCAGCACACATTAATAAACCAGAGGGTAGCTGCTTCGGTCTGCAGTGGAACACCTAGATCACAGTCCAGCAGCACCTTCGAGAGTTTCAGAGCGTGAGCTTTTGAGAGTCAACGCTCCCTTCCTCAGAGACAAGAGGAAGGGAGCGTTGACTCTCAAAACTCTCCGTTTGGCAACGGGAGCTCTGACTCTCAAAAGCTCACACTCTTTAGACTCTTCCTGGCCTCAAAGGTGCTGCTGGACTTGAATCTAGCCATTCACAGCCTATCCTCTTTGAAAGCACCTTTTAAAAAACACTTGCATTTTATTAACCCTTTAATAAAACTGAAGCAGAAAATCAGTGCAGAAAACTGCCCCCAAAAGAGGATAATTTCCTAAATAACGCGTCTGCTCAGCTTTCCTAGACTGCTGCTAGCATCTCAGAGAATTATTCCCTTCCTGGACAACCCAACAACGATCCTGAAGTGACCAGAGTTTGATTCTTTTGCCCCAACGTTTCACAGTGATGGAATATTCCCAGTGCTACACTAACACAGAGCTATGGAATGCCATCTTTGGCTCGTCCTGTTCATCCCCATAGACCAGGGGTAGTCAAACTGCGGCCCCCCAGATGTCCATGGACTACAATTCCCATGAGGCTCATGGGAATTGTAGTCCATGGACATCTGGGGGGCCGCAGTTTGACTACCCCTGCCATAGACCGTGTGGCAGAAAAGCCTCACCTTGCTGGAGCACGTATCCATCGTGCACGGGGATGGCGGTGGTGTGCGTCGCCCCACTGTCCAAGATCAAGCCGGTCGATCTGCCATTCGCAAAGCTAGTTCCGAAGGTCAAGGAACACAATGGGAATTTGGGCACGTCTAAAAATTGTATTATGGTTAATTTGGGCTTTTAAAAAAAAAATCCACTTTTTTTACTTCGGGGAGGGGCGACTGATTTTTTCCCTTCGGAAAGTCACTTGGAGCCATTCGGGGAGAACGCTCCCAAACATGCACCTAGCCAGGGCTGCTGTCCCGTTGCCTCGGGAGCTCCACCGAGCTTTGGAGCAAATGTGCCTAACTGTTTAATGCTTTAGTCCTGGATCCTGTTCCTGGATCAGCTGTTATTCTGTGAGGATAGTTTGGGGCGGGAAGCTGTGTTGCATTTCAGGTAGCCACTGGCTCCTGCTGTGGACTGCTTGACAAGAGTCCCAGGACTTTCCACGGAGTAGTCCTCTCCCCCCCGCTGTTCCGTTCTCATGCTCCGGGCCAGATGGCCCTCTATCACCCCTTCAGATGTTTTGGCTATTTCTTTCTTGCCTTTTGATCCCTATTGCTTTTGTCTCAAGCATTGCAGGACTCCCATGTTGCTGTTGGTTCACTTCCGGAATAAACTACTGAGTTTTTCGCCATAACTCTGGGTTTGCCTATTTTATTTACCACGGTATATGACACTGAGCAATATTCAGGCTTGGTATCTGACCAAGGGATTTCTGACTCTTGAATGCCTGTACCTTGGTCTTTAAAATGTGACTGGACTGGAATCCTGTTCTATGAGCACAGGCTGGCAGGATGACTCTTCTGTCTTCACAAAACAGAGCAAGAAACTTAACACGGGTAAATGGAATCAGACAACTGCAATGTACCCTGCCCTGGATGGCCCAGAATAGCTTGATCTCATCAGCTCTTGGAAGCTAAGCTGGGCCAGCCCTGGTTAGCATTTGGATGGGAGATCCCAAGGAAGTCCAGAGACACGATGGCAAACCACCTCTGAATGCCTCTTGCCTTGGAAAATCCTTACGGGATTGGCCATAAATTGGTTGTGACTTTGCAACAACAACCTAAGTGCCCTATGTAGGGATGCCCTAGAACAGGGGTAGTCAACCTGTGGTCCTCCAGATGTCCATGGACTACAATTCCCAGGGGCAGGGGCTGGCAGGGGCTGATGGGAATTGTAGTCCATGGACATCTGCAGGACCACAGGTTGATTACCCCTGCCCTAGAAGACAGCACAAGAACCACGTCTAGTCCAGCTGCCAGGCTGTGAAAAAAGGGAGACAACACGGAGAAAGTTTCCCTCTACCTGCGAAAGTTTGGGTAGGGTCACAATCCATACAGCCCACCACCCTGGTCTGTGATGGACCCTGGATTAAACAGTCATAACAACCCACGTTGGGGCAGGGAAAAGCGGAAGCTTTGTGACTCCACCCTCTCGCCCAGCACTTCCGGGATACGCTGTGAGGACCGCCGTTTTGCACAAGAAGAACGCAGGGATGTTGTAATGTTCAAACATCAATTCCGTCAGCTTCTCACGCTTGGCTCTGGTATTCCACTGCGAGTACAAAAACAAAACAGATCATCCAGTTCTCACCAGTAGCCCAGGCAGAGCCACGTGCAAAAGAAGAAAGAGCCAGAAACGGCCAAGACACGGAGATCTGGGCTGCCTCCAGAAGGAAAGACTGGGGACTGTTCAGGTGTGTCCCCTTCTTGGACCTGGGAAGTGTAACTCGGGCTCCCAGCGAGTTGTGGTTGACAAACTGGAAATGAGCATAAATGCTCTGTCTTTCCCTGCCCGGACCACAGTTTCACAACAGAAGACCAGCAACACCAATTATGAGTCCCTTCATTTGTCAAACAACTTTATTGTGCTGTATGCACAAAAACGTATTATTAGCCCCTTTTCTGCTTTAACCTCTCAACAGCCCTGTGAGGTAGATCAGGCTGTGATTGGCCCAAGGTCACTGTTCTCCCATGACAGAATGGGAATCTGAACTTGGGTCTCCCACATTCTAGTCCCATGATACCACAATGGCTCTCTTAAAAAGAGCAGCTATTTCTTAACACCCGAAAGAGTCCCAAAGCAGCTTACACCTTTCCCTTTCACTCTCCACAACAGACACCCTGACAGGTAGGTGGGGCTGAGTAAGCTCTAGTGGAACTGCTCTTTGAGAACAGCTCTAAGAGAACCGTGACTAGCCCAAGGTCACTCAGCTGGCTACATGTGCAGGAATGGGGACACAAGCCCGGTTCTCCAGATCAGAGGCCCCCACTCTTAACCACTACACCACAATGGCAAGTGCCTTCATAAAATCAAACCATGCCATGACTGCCATGTCATCATCAGGATCAGCACCCTTGCTCTGTGTTTTACAGAGCTTTCCATTCCACCACTCTGGCACTACCAGGTGCCTCCGCATCAAACTCAGCTGGCCCATTTCAAAGCAACACACTCTTTTTCTTTTACTCACAGGTGCTTCAGACATGAGGACGGGATGCAAAGACGCCTCGGATTTAATATGCATCTTGTAGGTGTGATCCAGAATGGCTTGGAAGCTATCCCAGTCTTCAACTGCAACGACAGGAAGGGACACTGGAGCTTCTTGGGCCACAAATGTAACTTCAGTTCCAGGATGCCTGCAGCCTGAAGCACAGCCGCAAACCCAAAATACATGCAGTGGGGGTGGGGGAGGAAGAGGACAGAGGCAAGCCAAAAGAGCAGCAGCAGACGACGTGGTCCATGCCACATCCAATAGGGTGTGAACAGCCACGAACCAGATTCCTGGGAGCAGCGGTCTATAAATCCCATAATCCTACAATAAATAAATAAATCACTGGCCAGTATACCTTAAATGTCATAAATGGGTATCTCCACAATTTCACATTTCAAAATAGCCTGGTTCATACAGGCATCGTTTGAACAAAATCCTTTCTCCCCTCCAGGCCGAAAAGCATTCTCACAAACAGAACTCCATGCTGTCAGGCATAACCGGGGTTACTCTTTCTGCTCGTTCAAACATTAACAATCAGGATCAGCAAACAGAAGAGGGGAGAAAAGGGCCCGTACTCATCCCGTTCTTCAAAGGCAACGTGGCCTCCATGTTCTCTCTCGGCACCCGCAACGCGTTTGTGTCTATGTAGTACGTTGGCCCCCCTTGCTTGTTTTTGTCACCGTCGATCTCCATCATGGAGCTCCCATCATCCCGGTCCAGGACCACACCAATGGCGGTGGGGAAATCAACCTGGAGTGGCAAACGCAAAAAGAGACACACAAAGTCAAGGTGTATCAAAGTCAGCAGCATCTACGTCCCCAGTGGCAGAGAATGGCATCCTGACAAGGAACAAAGCGTGAGCCCAGGGGTACATTGTAAGACCAACAACATTTTATTCAAGATGTGAGCCACTGTGAGGTTTCTGCAGATTGCCCAATTCACGAATCTTTGTCTTGATAAAATCAAGTTTATTAAGCAAATAAACCCGAACAATACTTTGCCGGAACTGGCCAAAGCAATACAGTTCCTGCATATATCCCCTGAACCATGCCCCCTGCTTGGGAATCCAGGAGTATGGTGGGAGAGCTTCAATTGCCATAACAAGCTGGGCAGTATAAATCAACATGCCACATTTGTGGCCAGTTGTCTCCACTCCTGGAACATGGGAAAAACATGGGGGGGAGGGGGTAAACATAAATTTGAAACATTTCTCCAGGAAGTCTTAATAGAGGGTTTCCAGAGCTCTTCCTGGCATATGAGTGTTTCAAGGAGCTTTCTGAGCAGAAAATCTTCTTAATGCAATATCTCTGGACTCATTCTTACCTTTGGACAGTCCTCCCCAGCATAGCCAGCCCGCACAGTATAGGAGCCAATATCAAACACCAGAGCGCCGACTTCATCTACGCATGCAGGAGAAAAATTTTAATCTTTCAGTGACCACTGCTTCAAAACAAATTTTAAAAGCCGCATGAGACAAAGTCTCTGTTGATGGGAAAAAGCTTTGCGATCCTCAACACCGCTGCAGAATCAAAAGGTTTGGGTGGGGGAGGGGGAATGGAAGACAGACCAACATGACAGAAGTAGACATGCTGCAGTTCTACTACAGGGACAATAGAGTTCAGAGGACCTCACTCCCAAATCACATTTTTAATTTTATTTTTATTTCTCCATTTATACCCCGCCTCTCCCAGCAACACCAGCTTGCAACCTTGTCATATGAAAACAAGCAATTAAAATCACCACATGCAGAAGTGGGCTGTAAACATGCTGCTAGTCCACATACATTTCTACATAACCTACAAAAATGGCTATGGATGTGTAAATTTCCAAAAAAAGGGAAGACCCAGAGAGCTATATGAACAGCACTTTTGATGCTACCAGGATGGCCTGGTTTCAAGCCCCTCAGTGCAGATCCAACGCAAATTGGCCTGTCATTACATCTCACCGGGCTTAATCTGCCACTCCTGCCTCCCACCAACCAGCCTACCATATTTTTAGAGGTTTATGGTTTTAAATGTGCACCACTGTTAGAAACTGCCCCGAACCTGTCACTGGAGAGAGAGTGTATACAAATAAAATTATAAGCAAGCATACCCAGGCTATGAAACCTAAGTCCAGCACCGGCCTGCCCGGCCAGCTGGGAAACTGTGCACAGGGCCAACTAATACCAGGAGTCAGGGCCAGCATCTGCACACATCTGTGGCCTGGAGATGAGCAGCAGTTCCAGGGGATCCCCAGGTTCACCCAGAGGCTGGCATCCCTACATATCCCAATCACCCACATTCCCCGGGGGAACGGTTCTGCATGGCCCGGAAATGAACTGCAATTCAAGCGGGTTGCTGTGGTGGTCTGAAGGAACAGAACAAATTGAGAGTCTGATGCCACCTTTATGCCCAGCCAAGTTTATTCAAGGTATAATCTGTGCTGTGCATGCACACTTCCTCAGATATCATGCGTTAAATCCAGGAAACTGCACAGAGAAGCTCATACCCTGAAGAAAACTTAGCTGGGCTTAAATATGACACTCTATTTCAGGGGTAGTCAAACTGCGGCCCTCCAGATGTCCATGGACTACAATTCCTAGGAGCCCCTGCCAGCATTTGCTGGCAGGGGCTCCTGGGAATTGTAGTCCATGGACATCTGGAGGGCCGCAGTTTGACTACCGCTGCTCTATTTGTTCTGGAAATGAGCTGTAACTCCGGGGGAAGCCCAGGTCCCGCCTGGTGATTGGCATCCCTAACTGGTGACCTTGGACTGGTCACACTCCCCGACCTGGCCTACCCCGCAGGGCTGTTGTGAGAATAAAACGGAAGGCTGCGAGCGGCTCCGGGTCCCCGCTGAGGGCGAGGGAGACCCGGGGGGGAGCCAGGCCGCTGCTCCTTGGCGGGGAGGCTCTTCCCTCGCCCCTGCCTTGAAGGCGCCGGAGCCGCCCTCACCTCCTCCGTACACGCCGCCGCTCATGGCCAGCTTCGCCGCGCCGCTTCCCCGCCTCCTTCGCCGGCCCAACAAAAGCTCCCCGCGCCCGGCCGGACCGTTCGTTCGCTCACCCTACGCTGCTATTGGCGCGCTCCCTTCGCTAGCCAATAGGGGAAGACGCTGCTGGCCAGAGCCGCCTATCAGGGCCGAGAGCGAAAGAAAGAGCCAATCGCAAGAGGGCAAGGCGGGGTCAGGCTGCCCCTCCACGCCGCTTGGGTTTTCGGCATCTCCTCCTGACCCCGTCGATGGGCGGCGAAGAGGGAAGCATGTTAGGTTGCAGTCTGCACGGAGGGGGCGTGGCCTCTGGGAGGGCGGGGCGATCTCGGCGGGTTCGATAGCCAGTGTGCTGAGGGCAGGGCGGCTTCCTCCCGTGTAACTACGCAGGCGCACAGACTGGGTTTTGCAGCATGGCTTAAGAAAAGGAATACTTGGATTCCTGTTTTCATTTTGCCTCTACTGACTTGCAAAGCGGCTTGTCTGGAATGATGTGAGCCCTTAGCTGGTTGACCAACCTTTCACGCGTGTCTGCAGTTCAGCCATAATTCCTCTTGATGAGGAATCTGTAAAGCTTACTATAAGCTTAATAAGCCAAATGCTTACTATAAGATTAACAAGCTAAAAATGATTACTAAAAGCTTAAGGGGGTGGCAGGTTACGGTGGATGAGCGGTAGTGAATGTCCTGCATAGTGCAGGGGGTTGGACTAGATGACCCAGGAGGTCCCTTCCAATTATATGATTCTAAGGCCTAAATACGAGAGAGGTTTCTTATCGACTTGTGCGGAGAGATGCTCCTGTATTGCGGGTTCAGGTGGATAGCCACGTTGGCCTGAAGGAGTTGAGTCCAGTGGCACCTTTAAGACCCACAAAGTTTTATTCTGTGTATAAGCATTCGTGTGCAAGTTTTACTTCTGCTGTGCTAAGCCTTGAGCACATGTAAGGAACTTGCCTGCATACCTGCACACTTCTTCAGATGCGCTCCAAAGTTTGTGCCCAAAATGTACCACTGGGCTTAAACTTCGTGCAGTATGCCTTGTGGTCAGAATGCCAGACAAAGAGGAAAAACCCCACTCTGACCTCCTGGCCCATCATTGAATGAGGCTAAAACCAATGAATATTGGGATGCAGAGATTTGGGAACACTGAAAAGGCTTCACGCCTGCCGCAGTCAGTGTTACAAAGAAATATTTATTTATAATTATATTATATAAAATTCGAGTCCAGGGGCACCTTAAAGACCAACTGACATTTTTACTGGTTATGCACGCTTCTTCATAAACCTTGGTCTTCAAGATCCCGATGGACATGAAGCTTGCTTTCCCCTCATCTCACCATCAGGAGGCGCAGTTGTCCCGTCGCTTCTGCGTTGATTCCCTCCCTAGGGCAAAGCGGAAGTTAACTAAATACTTCCGGGTAGCGAACAGCATGGATGGTTTGCGCATGCGTGCCCGCACACGGCCTCGGTAGTCTTCAGGCAGCACGATGGCGTCGACGGCCGAGGTTGCCTCTACCCCAGCGCCTCTTCTGTCTTTGGACCCGGAGCGGCAGCAGGAGTTCCAGGCCAAGGTGCAGCGCGTGAGGAAGACAGCAGGCAAGAAGGTGAGGACGGGGGCAAGGCCTGGAAAGGGGCTGCTGCTAACTGCCGGGCCCCTGTTTCCTTGGCAACCGCCAGAGGGTCGCTAGGCAGGCTGCGTCATCGCGTTCTAAACCATGTCGACCAGGGGTAGTCAAACTGCGGCCCTCCAGATGCCCATGGACTACAATCCCCATGAGCCCCTGCCAGCAGCCGCTGGCAGGGGCTCATGGGAATTGTAGTCCATGGGCATCTGGAGGACCACAATAAAATCAGAGTCCAGTAGCACCTTTAAGACCAGCAAAGATTTAATCAAGGCGTGAGCTTTTGAGTGCAAGCACCCTTCGTCAGACTATGATCTTCTTATACGTCTGACGAAGGGTGCTTGCACTCGAAAGCTCACGCCTTGATTAAATTTTGTGGGTCTTAAAGGTGCTACTGGACTCTGATAGTATTGGGCTACTTCAGACCAGCACGGCTACTCATTTGAATCTATCCTGGAGGACTACAGGTTGACTACCGCTGTTCTGAGATAGAAAGTCACAGATTCTTCATCCTTTCCCCATAGGGAAAGTGCTCCGACAGCCTAACACCCATTTGCTGATGCAGAATCAAAAAGTCGAGCTAAGTGCTTCTGGGAGGGTGATGGGAGAGATGATTAGCCTCGTCTCCATCGCTGCAGTCTACAAGCTCTGAGGCTTCAGGGAGGGTGGTATATGAATGTGATAAGTAAATAGGTGTGGTCACAGCTGCTGGCTGACACAGCTCCAAGAACACAGCTCCCATGCACTTCCACAATGTTTGAAAACAATTGAGGTAACTTATAGTGTAAGGTGAGCAGATTTTAACATTGGTAAAGCGGGACACCATTGACCGGGGGGGGGGAATTCTTGATTACAAATATGGAGCAACAGAAAGTTTCATAGACTGCATAGAATGCAAAAATAATATTGTAATGTATACATGTTTAGTTTCAACATAAGTACAATTTGCCAGGTGCCCCCCCCCCAGATGTCCGTCCAAAAGTGAGACAATCTGGTCACCATATTATAGTGGCAAAGAAGTATCTAAATTCATAAGTAGGGTTTTAATGGAGATGGCAATTTTTATATACTTTCCTAGTGATTTCCATGAGGGAAGAGGAAGGGTATGAGAATCTTTAAAAAACAACAACAGCGTTTTTGATTTAATTAACAGTAGGAAGCAAGTACTGTAGATTCGCTCTTTTCTGACTGAGGTCCTGAAGTCCATTCAGCCATTTCGCATGGCAAGATCCCCAGAGGTGTGCAGCACCCTTGAAATTGCCAATTAACATTTGGGAAGACTTAACTGTTTGTGTTTTCCTCCTTTTGTGTTACAGAACGAGCAGCTGACACCCGGCGTCATCTACTTAGGCCATATTCCTCGGGGCCTTTATGAACCGCAGCTCAAGGAATATTTTGAACAGTTTGGGACGGTCACGCGGCTTCGGCTTTCAAGAAGTAAAAAGGTAATACTAAATGTTAGGCTTTGGTTGCCCTAATTGCCTTTGAATAGTTCATAATACGCTTGCTTTTCTATGCTACTGTTCCAAGCTCTTTCCCCTGCTGATCGTTTTGGTGCTAATGTTTCTTTAAGGGGTTCAGTCGTATTCCATCCTTTCTGTCTGTGTCCTGTCAATCTTTGCAGTAGATTGCTCCAGATATTCCAGTCACTTATAGTACCCTTGGGATGTACAGATGACTCCCTAAGGCTGTATATCAGGGGTAGTCAAACTGCGGCCCTCCAGATGTCCATGAACTACAATTCCCATGAGCCCCCCTGCCAGCATTCGCTGGCAGGGAGCTCATGGGAATTGTAGTCCATGGACATCTGGAGGGCCGCAGTTTGACTACCCCTGCTGTATATGAATAGGTTTCTAATGGGGCACCCATCTTCCTGACATGAGGCAGGGACAGCACACATGAAGCATCTTGGAATGGCACTTATCTTTCCTCATAGTCCAGGGAACATTATGGAGGTGATGCGCAGTTTATTCAGAATCCTATTATAACTCCAGAGTGCTTTCTTGCTTTATGATCCTTCAACCAAAAAGGGTGGACCGACGTATTTTTCCGTTTCATTGTCTTTGTCTTTAACAGACTGGAAACAGCAAAGGCTATGGATTTGTGGAATTTGACTGCGACGAAGTTGCTAAGATAGTGGCTGACACCATGAACAACTACCTTTTTTGTGAGCGACTCTTGAAGTGTGAGTATGTGAAAAGCCGCAATGGCTAAAAAAACAGTTTTGAAAGTGTCAAGTACTGACAGCCATCATTTTTAAATCACTTGTGTTGTGTTGGTGTATTGCTTCCAGTGGGAAAGCATCTGGGAATTCCTTCCCCTCCCTTTGCTTGTGATAGCTGTGTCTTGTGCTAAGGTGAATTTTTTTTTAAGTTTCAGTCATGTGTGAGATGCATTGAGAGCCAGTATGGTCTTGTAGTTAAGAGTGCAAGGTCACTATTTGGGAGACAAGAGTCCATCCCTGCTTATGCCATGGTAGTTCACTGGCTGACCTTGGAAGTTTACTGGCTGACAGACCAGTCCTGCTCTGTCTTCCCAACCTACCTGACAGGGTTGTTGTGAGGGTAAGATGGAGGAGAGGAGAACGACGTGACCTGTTTTGGGTCCCCATTAGGGAGAAAGGTGGGTTTCATATGAATTTAAAAATTAAATCCCGTTAGGCTGAATTGCTCTAAGATCGTGTTGTCTGATGCAGAGGGAGGAGAACTGACAGCAGCCTGTGTCTGGTTGCCTCTTAGAAGGAGTAGAAGGAGCCATTTGTCTTATGTACAAGCATGCAGCGTTAGCTGATGCAACTGTGTGATGCCTGAGGATGGTGGAACGTAGTTTTTGAGTATGAGAACTTGCTTGTGGCATGGCAGACAATGGCAGACGAAATGGAGGGGGGTCATATATAGAGTAATAAGCAGCGTCATCCTTGTTATAAAAATTCTTCATGATATATAAAATTGCTTTTTATCTGAAATACAGATTAGTCTAGCAGAAGGATGCTCTTTATCATATAATCTGTAGTAGACTGCTTGAGTAAAATGCAGTCCCTTCCTACTGTGACTGTTCAGCTTTGCACCGAAACAACAACTCTGATGTGCTTGCTGTATTACAGGCGAATTTATGCCACCCGAAAAAGTGCATGAAAGCCTCTTCAAAGGTTGTGAACGAAAATTCCGTAAGCCGTCGCGTCCAGCAGTAAAATGCTACAATCGGGAGCGATCAATCAAACAGAAAGCAAAGATGACACAGCGTTTGCTGAAGAAAGAAAGAAAGTTGCGGAGAAAATTGGCTGAGAAAGGGATAGATTACGATTTTCCCGGATTTGTAAGTGAACATCCCTTTCCCGAAAGTTTTAGTAAAGGTTGGAAAATGGGCTACTAATTTAAGGTAACTCTGCTTTTCTAAATTGGGCCAGAGATGCTTATTTGAGCAGACTGTCCGGGGAGACTGATAAGAAATGTTCTAAATCAATAAAACAGTGTAGGTGTAGACAACAATCCAATAACTTCTGTGGGCTGCCTTAGATACATACCTACAAAAACATGAGAAATATAAGTGGCTTCAAGCTATTGTAGTACCTCAATTGGACTTATTTGAGCTTTATAGCCCTTTACAGCTTACTAAGAGAAATCCTGGCTCTACATTTTAATTTTGCTTTGCTGACATCGTGAAGAAGGTTTTTATACCTTGCTTTTATCTTAAGAGTCTCAGAGCTGCTTAATAATCACCTGCCCTTCCTCTCCCAACAACCTCGTGTGGCAGGTGGGACTGAGAGAACTATGACTGGTCCAAGGTCATCCAGCTGGCTTCACTCAATTCTATAGATTAGTGTCTGCGACTCTTAGCCACTACACCAGGGGTAGTCAACCTGTGGTCCTCCTGATGTCCATGGACCACAATTCCCATGAGCCCCTGCTAGCGTTTGCTGTCAGGGTCTCATGGGAATTGTAGTCCATGGACATCTGGAGGACCACAGGTTGACTACCCCTGTACTACACCATTCTGGCATTCAAGTGCAGGCTGTATTCACAAGTGGCATATAATTCTATGGGATGTGCCCATCTTCAGATGTTCTTTCAGAACATTAACCATTTTGCATCAAGCTCTAAAAAGTTAGAAGAGACTCTTTGTTTTTGTTCTCAGTAAGTAATTGGGTACCAAAAACTGACGATGGGGTTCCTCTTTCTAGGCAGCTCAACTACCTCTAAAGAAAAAGATGGCCTCAAACTCAGACACCAGCATGGATATATCTGAGAGCAATGAGGTAAGTTTACGTTGCTTTACCCAAAGAGTCCTGGAAACAAATGATATTTATGAGGTTCTGATTTGTGGAGTATCCCGCATTACTTCCATGTACCCACTTTTTAATGTGCTAGCCTTTAAGCATATCGGAACACATGTTATTGTAACTGGAAATGTCCTGTTTGAAAGGAAGCCCTTAAGCTGACCTTCCTGCATGTGAAAGCCACAAGATACATGTGTCCATAGATCAGCTGCTGCTGTTAGGGCATGCAAACTTACCAATAACAACTCGCCACCTAACTGTAACTGAAGAAGTAAGGAGTGACTCATGAAAGCTCATAGACTCTCATAAATTTTGTTGGTCTTCAAGGTGCTACTGGACTCTGGCTCTTTTCTACACCTGTCCTTGCTGTTATCTTCTATTTCTCACTATGCTCTTTACCGGAATCTGTTGGTCATAGGATGCAGAGCTTGTTCTGGTATTTGATTCAATTGTGGGATAACTAATAAATACTGCCCTTCACTAACTCATGCCAAAGACTTGCAAGAACATTATTGCAGTGAGCTAGGCAGTATTGCAGATATCAGGGTAGTCAAACCTGTGGCCCATACCACAATAGTGCGAGATCAGACCAGTGGTCCTTCCTGTATAGCATTGTGTTTCACTTGGTGCAACAAGGGTGTGGAGGGACTCCCATTTAGTCAACCTTGATGGACCAGTCCTCCACAAATTGGTTCAGGCTTGTGACCATCAATACAGTATGTGACGGCGAATTCCATGAATTAAATGTCCTTTGAGTGAAGATAGTGCTTCTCTCTTCTGTATCCACTGCCCAACAACTTTTACTGGATCAGCTCCATTGTAGTTAACTGTTCTGCAGGTTTCTTCACTAAAAACAAGCAAAGAATCCATTCAGTGTCTCCCTGTCTTCTTTTAGCAATCCTGTCATTGAAGAGCCTTGTTATCTCTTTGGATGGTTTCCTGCTTCCACACAGTTAAAGAAATCCACTTTGAGATAACAGAGCGACTGTCAGCTTTAACCATTCAATTCATAGTATTTTTCTTATTAAACTGTTTTTGGCTGTTTGTATCCACACACTCATGGAACAGCACAGTGGTAAACACTAAGTGTCCCTTCATAATTTCTTGTATAGTTTCTACGTTCTATGTAAACCACCCTGTGCCTTTGGGGAGGGAGGTATATAAATATAATATAATTAATGAATTAATTGATAATTGGTGACACCTTTCTCTTGTCCAGCTTCCTACCCCAGCATGTACGCCAACGGTTCTTGAACGCCGGAAAGATCAACCAGAAGATGTGGATGAGAAAGAAATCGTTTTGAGGCTGCCACCTATGAGTACGAAAGCTACACGAAAAGCGAAAACAGCCAAGCTACAGAAAAAAAGTGCAGCTCTCGAGCAACAAAAATGTAAAACATAAGCATTCCTTTACCCCAAGGACCCTGAGTAAATGATGGAAGATCCAATAACCTTTACCTAAGTAGCAACCTTTTTAGTTGCTGCTGCTATGAGACCGATTCTGTTCCAGGGAAATGTGCTGCCTCCTTGAGATTTTTCACCCGATGTTAAAGACCAATATCTGAAATGGTGCAGCAGGTGTCTACGGACAGTGGGGAAATTGGGGCGGGGGCCAATGTTGTGAACAGATAAGTCTGGAATTCAAAATAAATTTCGAATGAAAAGCAATAAATGGTATGATGATTCCTAGAATGCTAATTGCTTCTTGGCTCCTGTGCCGCCAAGCATTAAATGGGATACAGCTATGGTTGCCAGGTCCCTCCAAACAGCCGGTAGGGTACGCTTACTAGGAACAGGGAGGAACACCCAGCATGTCAGTGATGTGCCCTTGTAAGGGGGCGATGCTCTGGTTTTGGGGCAAAAACTCTATGGTAGAAGCTAATTCTACCATAAAGTTTTGCCCCAAGCCCAGAGTGACGCCCTTAATGTGCCTATGTCACTTCACCTAGGAGCATTGCTTTGATTTTTGATGTTACTCCATTTCAGGAGTGGAGAGTCTGGCATCCCTAGTGACAACTCCCTGTACTTTAGACTAGTTTTGCTTCTGAGTGTGCTGGGGAACAGTCAGCAGTGGAGCACACTGGAGGCAGGAAGGCGTGACGGCCTGGCTGCGTGTCTTGACTTGGTTTGTGAACCATCCTGCTTCTATTCAGCTGTACCCATAAGCCCCGGCCATGGTGGCATGCATCGCTCAGCTGCCCATTGTGGAATACAGCGATACCAGAGTTGGCAACCTTGTCATCCCCGAAGCAAAGCACTGGTCCCAGTTTTCTTCATAGGTGTGGGAGGTGCCTCCAAGGAGCCCATGGGAATTTCCTTAGTATCTTCAGGCAGAGCCTCTTTGCAAACAGCTGTATCTGTCATGGGAGGGGGGTGTTAGCTTGGAGCCTCCTGACGTTTGTGATTGGTCTCCACTGCCTGTGGAACCCATTTTGTTCTGGAACCTGCTACTTTCCCAGATTCGTTCAGAGGTTCAATGTTGCTGGAGAAACTGACTTATTCCTTCCAAAGTTTTGTCGTTCACTAATAACTGAGGGAATCTAACAGCAGGAACATACACTTCTTAAACCTTTGCAGCTAAGGAGATAGTGCTGACACTAACCTTCTGCTACCGGACACTTCCTCTGTTGCCAGGGGAATAACCTTCCTGGTTGAATGGAGGGGTGGTATATATATTTTGGGACAACCACCCCTTTTAATCAAGAAGAAACAAAAGCCAACATTGTATTATTATTCCATTTATTAACTGCCCTGCTCGGGATCTAGGCTCAGGGCAGTGTGCAACATATGTTTCTACAATAGTGTTAATCAGAATATAATAAAAGCTATCATTAAGGACAGTAGAAATTTTCAGTGCTCTGTCTTAGTATATTTATTTATTAGGTTTTTATACTGCCCTCCCATATGGCACAGGGCGGTTTACATGGGAACATCGTGGGATACATAGAAAGTCATACATTAATAATTGTCACAGCAACAGATCAATAACACTTCTAACAATAAATATAAGTTTAACGTTGCCATAATTAACTCATTGAACAATTTCAATAGAACTTGAACAGATCCCCTACAGAATTGTTCAGATTATGGAGGATATGACTTGAGGAGGGGACTGCCGGATGTTTTAGGTCGGTTTAACCTCAGTCCCTTTTTCAGGGAGAGGCTGTATCTGAGTGGCACTGGGGGGGGACGATACCCCCATACCCCTCATCTGTGCATCCCGGCCTCAGCCATATACCTGGTGGAATGCTGCTGTTTTGCAGGATCTGCAGAATTTTGACAGCCCCGTCAGAACCCCTGTCTTCCGGCAACTGAAAAGGCCCCTTGCTGAGGCCAGTCTCACTTCTTTAGGGCTATGGACCACCAGCATATTCACATTAATAGATCTTAGGGTTGTCATGGAAAAGGGTCTTTTTGTTTCAGTTCTCTCAGCCACATTCACACTCCCAAGGAAGCAGCATATTTGAAAAACTGAGGGCCTGAATCCTCTGGCCTGGGTCTACCTTGACGCTGCCAGAAATTCCCCACTGGGAATTCAGTTTGGATTGGGACTATGATACGCAGCGGGGAGGGCGCTTGTGTCTTCTTCCCCCCCCCCCCCATGCCGTTTTCCTTACCCAAGGCAGCCTCCAGGAAGCATTATTGGCCACTGGGGAAAACCTTTGTGTATCCCATCAGGAGACTGTGTTGGACTGAGAATACAGCAATGCACAAAGGCGTTTGTTGGATGCTGTGAGCCTGGCAAGCCTAGGGATTGCCAGCAGGGAAGTCACAAATGCCTGTGGTTCATGCTGCCCCGGGAAAGGGGCGGGGAATGATGTATAGACAGGCCCTGATTTGTGTGTGCAATCTCCAGGCCCAGTCTTTCTCTCTGACTGCATTCTGCAGTCATAAGTCACCATCTGCTACGAAGTGAAGGCATAAAGAAATGGAAGTCATAGATTATGCAGTTTCCCCTTGTGTAAAATGTCATTTTACATCTGTAACTGACAAGTGTTTGACGCTAGGGGGCAGGATTTCTCCTGAGTTGAGAAACCAGCCTTTTCCCCCCTTCATTCATGAATCAGCCTTCTGTTTTTGAGTTACTGGAGGGCTAAGCTGTAACCAGACGAAAGAGAAACTAAAACGAAGGAATTGCCAGCTGGGAGACAGAGAAATGAGAACGGATTCTGCAAAACGCCATTTATTGTCCACTCCTGGACGTGAAATCCCCAGTACTTGGGCAAGCAAAAATTAGGTCTTGGGTGATTCTATCCTCTGAAGGGTTCCTATTTTCAGACTGGTAGCCCCCGAATTTTAAATCAATTTTGCTTCAGGACATAAATGCACAGCTGTAACATGGACTCTTGACAAACAAGGAAATTTCATCTGTTGCAGAAAAGGACAGGCCGAAGCAGGTTTTGCCTGGGACAGGACTTCCCTTTTTTGGTCAGGGTGTGCCCTGGTGTATGTGCTTAAGGTGTGCTTAAGAGGCATGAAAGACACAGGCAGAGTAAACAGCACTCTTAAATAGCTGGTTTGGTGATGACATAGCTATACAGCTGAAAGAGAGCGATGAAAGCTACATCTGCAGATTGAGGCCATACAAATGCTAAGCAGGTTTTTCATCAGACTTGGAGGATGCGCCCGGTTTGCAGAGAAATCTGAAATGTTACATGGAGGTGGGGTTAATTACACTCCCCCCCCCCCAAAAAAGCATTCTCTAAGCAAGCCCAGAAAACACACCTACCTCTGGCTGTTGTCAGGAGCTCGGGAACCACATTGGGTCCACTGGGAGGGCAACCTGCTGCTTTTTGGTGGCAGCCTGGGAGCCAAGTGGGCCCACCAGCAGTGGTAGCACAGTCCAGGAACTGTATAAGAACTGTCAGTGATGGAGGCACAGGCCTGGGAGTCATGCTGGGTGAGCCCAGTAAGAAATGGGGAGGGGGAATCCCCTTACTTGTAACAAGGCCCAACACTTACAAATCTATGTATTAATTTTAAAAGGAAGGTGACTCAAAATCCAGCAACTAGAGCAGTGGTTCTCATCCTGGGGGTCGGGACCCCTTTGGGGGTCGAACGACCCTTTCACAGGTGTCATGGCAGGGCAAGCAGCTTGGCCGGGATAGATCGAGATAGAGCATTCGTCTGTCTGGAGCAGCGGAAAAGAGCGAGATTGGCATGGTGGGACAAGAGGCAGAGCTGAACTGGGAAAAAACCCAATTTATATACAATACTGAACCATGGATATTTACGCCATTGGTCAGTTTGGGATTAATTTCAGTGAAAGAACCCTTGCATAATTTTATGGTTGGGGGTCACCACAACATGAGGAACTGTATTTAAGGGTCGCGGCATTAGGAAGGTTGAGAACCACTGAACTAGGGTTTTCAGAAGGAAACAGCAGAATAACAGTAAAGACAATATAATAGTGGTGGCGGATCTCCATGTAAGTTTCTACAGAAGTTAATATAAGATATCTAAAAACAAGTCCATGTGCAAGTGTAGTCTATACGCCAGGGGTAGTCAAACTGCGGCCCTCCAGATGTCCATGCTGGCAGGGGCTCCTGGGAATTGTAGTCCATGGACATCTGGAGGGCCGCAGTTTGACTACCCCTGCTATACGCCATGCATTCAATATTGGTAAAATTTCAGAGGGCCTTAACCTAGGACCCATTCCGCACACATTGGATAATGCACTTTCAATGCACTTTAGAAGTTGATTATCCTGTTCCGCCCTGGAAAATCCAGCTACAAAAGCACATTGAAAGTGCATTATCCACTGTGTGTGGACTTCATCCTGGATAGCCCAGGCAAGGCTAATCCCATCAGATTTCTGAAGGCTAACCCTGGCTAGTATTTGGATGGAAGACCTCCAAGGATTTGGGTGGTTGCCCCTCCAAGGAACAGCAGGGGTCGTGACAAGAGCCAGGAAATGGCAAACCATCTCCAAACATCTCTTGCCTAGCTGCCAGACAGTCCTCGGATCTGGCTATGCTGAATGCATAGTAAGAAAGGCAAATGCCATTTTGGGCTGTATCAACAGAGGCATCACATCAAAATCACAAGATGTTATAGTCCTGTTGTATACGGCACTGGTCAGACCACACCTGGAGTACTGTGTGCCTCACTTCAAGAAGGACGTCAATAAAATTGAAAGGGGACAGAGGAGAGTGACGAAGATGATCTGGGGTCAAGGGACCAAGCCCTATGAAGATAGCTTGAGGGACTTGGGAATGTTCAGCCTGGAGAAAAGGAGGTTGAGAGGGGACATGATAGCCCTCTTTAAGTATTTGAAAGGTTGTCACTTGGAGGAGGGCAGGATGCTGTTTCTGTTGGCTGCAGAGGAGAGGACACGCAGTAATGGGTTTAAACTTCAAGTACAACGATATAGGCTAGATATCAGGAAAAAAATTTTCACAGTCCGAGTAGTTCAGCAGTGGAATAGGCTGCCTAAGGAGGTGGTGAGCTCCCCCTCACTGGCAGTCTTCAAGCAAAGGTTGGATACACACTTTTCTTGGATGCTTTAGGATGCTTAGGGCTGATCCTGCGTTGAGCAGGGGGTTGGACTAGATGGCCTGTATGGCCCCTTCCAACTCTATGATTCTATGATTCTAATGCGCTATATGATAAATAAATAGAGCTCTAGGTAGCTTGCATCCCCAGTTGAATTCAAGATGTTGGTGTTAGCCTTTAAAGCCCTTGGTAACCTTCGCATCTGTGGGACTGTCTCCATCCATATGGGCCTATAAAATAGCCTCATTCAGAGATGCCCAGGGTTTTACAGCCCCCTAGGCCTGCTAGGCTGGCCATATGTACACCCCTCTGTCACCTGGCCCAACTGCACTCCACCCACCAGCAGGCAAGGGGATGTTGCAAGATGCCAGCCTAGCCTCGTTGGGTCCCTCCTGGCAACTGGGGGGTGGGGGTTACCAGGAGAAAGACCCAGTCCATGTTACTGGCATTGCACAGGAAGTAACATCATGCTACCAGCACCTGGGTATTTCAGTAAAACTCTATGGTAAAACTGGCTTCTACCATAGAGTTTTTGCCCAGATTTCAGAATGTCACCCTGAAGTTGCTGATATGATGGCACACTTTTAGTATGATGATGACATCAGGGTTGTGGCCACCTTCTTTTTTGGGGGGGGGGTAAAACCTCATGGCAGCCAGCAGATTGGTGGGACAGAGTCTGCCAATGGACCCCCCACCTCCACTGAGGGTCTGGCAACCTTAGTAGTACCTTTCTCTTGCCAGCTGGCCTGGGTGTTCCCCGAGCCACCAACTGTCCTGGGCAGACACCTGGCAACCTTTTCTCAGAGAGGGTAAAGAACGGTCCCTGTTCAGGCTTTCTCAGTGGCTGCTCCTGTTCTGTGGATTTGAAGACTGCTTCCGCTCTGTCTGCAAACTTTCCCCCCTTGCTTTCAGTGAGCATGGAGGAAATTAAAGTGATGGGCCATGAGTAATCGGCTTGCACTTTCTATCTTTCCTTAATCTGTCCTGTATTTCTGTGGTTATTAAGATGAGGTGGCCTTAAGCTGCTTTGAGTCCTGTAGATCAAGAGAAAAGCAGGACATTAACATTTTGAACAGACATGGGGAGCATCTAAGGATGCCAGCCTCCAGGTGGGGCTTGGGGATCCTCGGGCATTACAGCTCATCTCCAGACTACAGAGATCAGTTCCTTTGGAGAAAACGGATGCTTTGAAGGGTTGACCACATGGCATTGTAACCCACTGGGTCCATCATGACCTCCCCAGGCTTCATTCTCAGATCTCCAGGAGTTTCCTAGCCAGAATCTGGCAACTTTACCCCCCAACCCCCACTGGTGGCCCATGGGAGCCTGAACTGATTTCACTGGTGAACTTCCAGTCAATGCTGAAACGGAGAGATTCTCAGGCTTGGATTAAAGCTATGATTTGTCTACATGGTAAAGCAGACCCTGTAGGTGCCTATTCTTATTACCACTCGTTGAAGGATTTACTCAAACTGCAGGCCCTATGAGGAGTTATTTATGACACCCCAGCGTTATTTATGACATTCTCCACACAAATGTTCTATTTCCACCAGCAGGTCAACAGAGAGATCTCTACCTGACCAACAGGTCCATTTGAGTTCCCTTGGACTGCAAGGCGAACGGTCAATCCTAGAGGAGATCAGCCCTGACTGCTCCTTAGAAGGCCAGATCTTGAAGATGAAACTCAAATACTTTGGCCACCTCATGAGAAGGAAGGACTCCCTGGAGAAGAGCCTAATGCTGGGAGCGATTGAGGGCAAAAGAAGAAGGGGACGACAGAGAATGAGGTGGCTGGATGGAGTCACTGGTGTGAGCTTAAATGGACTCCGGGGAATGGTAGAGGACAGGAAGGCCTGGAGGTTCATTGTCCATGGGGTCGCGATGGGTCGGACACGACTTCGCAACTAACAACAACAACAACATTGAAATGGATAGAGGGTTCTCTGGACCAGGGGATGACCCCGATGGGTAAACCTGCTGAAGCAGTTAGTTTCTCCGTGTCTTTTATGTCTGCCCGGGTTCTCCGTGCTTCGCTCACTTGAGCCACGCTGGCAGCCTGATCCGGCAATCAGGAAATAAATCCGATCTGTCAAATATTTGCAGTGGTGGTCTTTGCATTTCATTTATAAGTTCAGCTCCAGATTGAAGGCAATCGTTCGCAGTGGAATGAGCTCTCTGCGAGTCTGGGACGACTTTGGCATGAGTAGCCAAGGACCGCTTAAGAAGGTCGTGGCCTCTTAGCATAGGAACGCGTGCTGAGCACTGATCTGGGCGGCTGCCCCCAGCACAGACTTCTCTGGGCAGGTTTTTGTGGAGAGGACAAATTAAGTCACGAGCTATTGTTTCGCAAAAGGCTGTATTTGCATTTCCCCAAAAATACATGACAGAATACCACTTTGTTGTTGTTGTTAGGTGCAAAGTCGTGTCTGACCCATTGCGACCCCATGGACAATGATCCTCCAGGCCTTCCTGTCCTCTAACATTCCTCGGAGCCCATTTAAGCTTGCACCGACTGCTTCAGTGACTCCATCCAGCCACCTCATTCTCTGTCGTCCCCTTCTTCTTTTGCCCTCAATCGCTGCCAGCATTAGGCTCTTCTCCAGGGAGTCCTTCCTTCTCATGAGGTGGCCAAAGTATTTCAGTTTCATCTTCAGGATCTGGCCTTCTAAGTAGCAGTCAGGGCTGATCTCCTCTAGGACTGACCAGTTTGTTCGCCTTGCAGTCCAAGGGACGCGCAAGTGTCTTTTCCAGCATCAGAATACCACTTAACACAGCACAATTATCAATAACTTAAGCCCAAATAGCACAATTAAGCTAAGCACAATTAACGGTGCAGTTCTCTTTTCTCAATTTTGCTTCCTTATATATGCTAAAGTGCATGTAAAAGGTAATTCGCAATGAATATTCCTACTGGTGGTCATGCAAGGACCATGGAGGTCCGCGTGGGTCCTGACTCTTCATCAACCCCATTGCTGATCATTAAAGCCTTTCTGGGGCCTTTCTGAGAAAGATGGAGTCAACCTTTTAAGGATTTTCCCCTCCCTATTTTTGAAAGAGGTGCTCACATCTTGACTTGAGGAGCTGCAATGATGTAATACCCTCTAGGCTGCCTTGTTTCTGGACATTAAAAGGTAAAGGCTTCCCCTGTGCAAGCACCGAGTCATGTCTGACCCTTGGGGTGACGCCCTCCAGCGTTTTCTTGGCGGACTCAATGCAGGGTGGCCTTGCCAGTGCCTTCCCCAGTCATGACCGTTTACCCCCCAGCAAGCTGGGTACTCATTTTACCGACCTCGGAAGGATGGAAGGCTGAGTCGACCTTGAGCCGGCTGCTGGGATCGAACTCCCAGCCTCATGGGCAGAGCTTTAAGTCTGCATGTCAGCTGCCTTACCACTCTGTGCCACAAGAGGCTCTAAAATACATTATAAAGGTAAAGGTATCCCCTGTGCAGGCACTGGGTCATGTCTGACCCTTGGGGCGACGCCCTCCAGCGTTTTCATGGCAGACTCAATACGGGGTGGTTTGCCAGTGCCTTCCCCAGTCATGACCGTTTACCCCCCAGCAAGCTGGGTCCTCATTTCACCGACCTCGGAAGGATGGAAGGCTGAGTCAACCTGGAGCCGGCTGCTGGGATCGAACTCCCAGACTCATGGGCAGAGCTTTCAGACAGCATGTCACTGCCTTACCACCCTGCGCCACAAGATGCTCCTTCTGGACATTAGGAAGCGCAAAATTAAAGATGACATTTAAAAAATCCAGAGCAGCACTTGCTTATCACAAGGTGAGGAATCTCAGATGTACTTTGAGAGGCTTCCATGTTGAAGTGCTGGCAAATTGTATGTTTTTTTTGCTCTTAAGGCACAGCCAACTTACAACCATCCCACAGGGTTTTAAAGGTGAGAGACGTTCACAGGGGGTTCGTCATTGTCTGCTTCTGCTTAAGGCAGGTGTTCATGAATCTCAGGTTTCTTGACAGCCCTGGATGGGTCTCCTGAATGGGGTAGTCAAACTGCGGCCCTCCAGATGTCCATGGACTACAATTCCCAGGAGCCCCTGCCAGCATTCGCTGGCAGGGGCTCCTGGGAATTGTAGTCCATGGACATCTGGAGGGCCGCAGTTTGACTATCCCTGGGGTAGGAGTTAATTAATGCTTTGAGTATTTTTAAAATTTGTCAAACATTTATTGGGTGATATGGCCATATGTGGCCATCTCAACCTCCCTTCCCCCAAATGGCCAATGTTGGGCCGGGTGGGAAGGGGAGGGGCTCCAGGTAGGCATGTATACAGCTATGCTTCCGAACCCTATTCTGTATGATTGCACCACTTCAAGGGTTTCTCAAAGCCTGAGAATTGTTTCTGGGGTTACTAGAAGAAGGAGGAGGAGGAGGAGTTGGTTCTTATATGCTTTAGGATGCTTTAGAATGCTTTAGGATGCTTTGGGCTGATCCTGCGTTGAGCAGGGGGTTGGACTAGATGGCCTGTATGGCCCCTTCCAACTCTATGATTCTATGATTCTATGATTCTATGGCCTGTATGGCCCCTTCCAACTCTATGATTCTATGATTCTATGCCACTTTTCTCTACCTGGAGTCTCAAAGCGGCTTACATTCCCCTTCAGGGAGGTGAGGCTGAGAGAGCCCTGATATTACTGAACAAGAAGAAGAGTTGGTTCTTTTATCCGCTTTTTTCTACCCGAAGGAGTCTCAAAGCAGCTTACATTCACCTTCCTTTTCTCTCCCCACAACAGACACCCTGTAAGGGAGGTAAGGTTGAGACAGGCCTGATATAAATGAAGAAGAAGAGTTGATTCTTGTATGTCACTTTTCTCTACCCAAAGGAGTCTCAAAGCAGCTTACGTTTTCCTTCCCTTTCCTCCCCCCACAACAGACACCCTGGGAGGGAGGTGAGTCTGAGAGCGCCCTGAGATTACTGAAGATGAAGAAGAGTTGGTTCTTATATGCCGCTTTTCTCTACCCGAAGGAGTCTCAAAGCAGTTTACATTCGCCTTCCCATTCACTCCACACAATAGACACCCTATGAGGGAGGTGAGGCTGAGAGAGCCCTGATATCAGTGCTTGGTCAGAACAGCTTTATCAGTCCTGTGGCGAGCCCAGATCCACCCAGCTGGCTGCATATGGAGGAGGAACGGGGAATCAGAAAAGCTTCAGAAGGGGGACATTGAGAACACAGGTAAGAACCAGCTGCCTCTCTTCCCCCTTGCATGATCATGAACAAGTTTAATGGCTCTGCAAGAAGAGAATGCAAAACCATTTAAACCGGTCCTGCATCCATCGCTGAAATCACTTGAATCCATTTGGCTGCCGTTAAATTATTGCTGATCTTTTTCTCCATCTTCCCCTGCACCATTCAAAAACAACAACAACACACATTAGGAAACTTTACTCCCTTTTGCATGTTTGCTGGGAATGGATGGTCTTCCACACAAGATATTTATCAATTATAAATAGCCTGCTTTCCCCTTCCTAATGGCTCCGCAGCTCTCTTGACGTCACTGGCTGCTATAATTGTTCCTGGAGCGGTCCCGTTACGTGTCGGCAGCAGAGCAGAGACGTTCCTCTGCCTTTGCGGTGTGCCGTTGTGCCGAGATAACCTGGAGGCTGAGACTTCTGGGGAGCCTTGGGGCTCTTATTTGAATCTGGAGGGTCCCAGGATGTACACTTTTCCCCTGAGATGAAAAGGAGGCCCCATCCTGGCCCTAGAAACGGAAGAAGCATTTCACCTGGCAACTGAGTGCTCCAGGCGCATGGCACAACAGAATTAATGGGGTGGGGGTGGGGGGGGTTGGGCTGCTGTAGAGAAATAACATATTAGGGATGCCAGGTCTCTCCCAGCCTCCTGCAGGGGATGGGAAGGTACGGTTGCCAGATCCAGGGAGATTTGCCAGACTCCTGGAGATTTGGAAGTGGAGTCTGCGAGGGGGGGGGACACAATGCCAGAGTCCCCCCTCCGAAGCAGCCATTTTCTCCAAGAGAACTGATCTTGGTATTCTGGAGATGAGCTGTAATTTTGGGGGGGGGGGTCTCCAGGTCCTACCTGGAGACTGGCATCTCTACCACACGTGCGCCTGTTTGTTTTAGCAAACTAATGGGGAGTCCTTTATTGTAACAAACTCTATTCTAGACTACCCTTGGGCTAGTCACAGTCCTATTAGAGCTGTTCTCACAGAGCAGTTTCTCTCAGAGCTCTCTCAGGCTCCCCTATGTCTCAGGGTGTCTGTTGCGAGGAGACGGAGCGAAGGCGATCATCAGCCATTTTCCTTTGAGGAAGTCCGTGCAGTGGAGAAGAGTGGATATTTTTTAAAAAAAAACAGTCCTCAAGGGCAATTATGCAAATCCCGTGGCAGAGGCAGCTACCTCTCAAACAATGTTTTAATCTGCATATCTTCGGAGGCAAACCCGAAGCTCTGCCTGGCAAGTCTCACCTGGCCCCACCCAGTTTACAAAAATACCGACAGTCACTTTGTTGGGAACCCCTGATTTAGGGTTATCAACCTCCAGGTGGGACCTGGGGCTCTGGAATTCTAAGATATCTGCAGAAAGCAAAAATCAGTTCCCCTGTAGAGCATGGCTGCTTTCGGAGGGATGAGGGATATCTTGCTCCTTTGTTATAGTGATTTTTTTTCCCCCAGCAGCAAAGGGAAATATGCACGTGTTACTGGTGGCTGGGACTAGGTATGTGTGTATACGGGGGGGGGGGTATTTTAGGGCAGCCAGCCTTCAGGTTTGTGCTGGAGATCTCCCGGAATTACAGATCTCCTGTCAACATAAATCATTTGTTCATTTAACCCAGGGGTAGTCAAACTGTGGCCCTCCAGATGTCCATGGACTTCAATTCCCAGGAGCCCCTGCCAGCGAATGCTGGCAGGGGCTCCTGGGAATTGGAGTCCATGGACATCTGGAGGGCCGCAGTTTGACTACCCCTGATTTAACCCATTCACCCCACTTCTCCTGCAGAAAATGGCTACTTTAAAAGCTGGACGGCACAGCACGTCCACCTACTGAGGTCCCTGTCCGCCCTAAACCCCACCCTCCCCAGGGCCCCACCCTCAAAATCTCCAAGTCCTGCCAACCCCAGACCTGGCAACGCTAGAGTATTTCAACCACCCCATATCTTTCCCTCCAGCAACGAACTGGCTCCGATCTCCTTCTCTACCCTCCCTCCATTTCGTGCCCAGAGTTCATGGACGCATTATGTCTGTTATGAACCTCACTCTGTGTGTAATAGATAATATTTCCTCTGATGAACCTCGCCGCTGAGATTCACCTTGGCTTCACTAACAGCAAATCTGCAGCTGCAAGCAGCTCCCCTGCTCTCCCATTGATATGCAGGCAGCATCGCATCTCCGGAGTTGACTGGCTATTTTTAGCTTCAGAGGGAGCTTAATATAGCAACAGAAAGGCTCAGCTCCTTTCCCATCTCACCCCCTGAAGCCTACGGATTTTTTTCCCCCTCCTTTTTACAGTAATGCATGCAGATGGTACCTAAAAGACAGATAAACCCGGAGGTAGGTCATGCCTGCACAGTGCAAGGAAAGATCTGTTTTTTAAAACCTTACGGTTTTTGCTTTCGACCAAACGCATCTGACGGGTAGGGCCCAGAAGGCGACATTATCTTCTTCTCACGTGTCAAAGTTTCTCAATCTGTGAAGGACCGGAACGATGAAACATTTGTTCGCGCTGGGGGGGGGGGGGGAGGGCAGGCAAATAACATCAGTTAAAATTGCGATTCATTTATTCCTCTGCGCCTTGCATCTGTGTCTAATTAACAGAGACGCTGCTTATTTTTCCTCACTGGGAATTAAATGTGTCCTTTGCACGTGAACATCTTTTCCACTTATAGATCTAATAGCTGGGACACATTTCATTAGGCTGGCCGACGCTCCCACCCTTTTGACGGAAGGAAGACAGGCCGAAATCTACAGCGCTAGACTAAGGCTACTTTCCTGGGAGTCCGCCCCACTCAATCGATCAGGGTTCCTCAAAGCGAGTGGTTCTCAACCTACCTAATGTCGCAACCCTTTAATACAAGGGTAGTCAAACTGCGGCCCTCCAGATGTCCATGGACTACAATTCCCAGGAGCGTTCGCTTGGCAGGGGGCTCATGGGAACTGTAGTCCATGGACATCTGGAGGGCCGCAGTTTGACTACCCCTGCTTTAATACCATTCCTCATGGTGTGGTGACCCCCCAACCCTAAAATGTGTGCAAGTCTTCTTTCACAGAAATTGGACCGAAACCGGCCAATGGTGTGAAGATCCATTGTTCATCATCATTGTATATAAATTGGTTATAAATTGGCGGGCGCCTTCAGAAGGAGTGGCAACAGTGACAGCGCCCCTCCCCCCAAGCTGCTCGCCCTGCCTTGACCCCTGTGAAAGGGTCGTTCGACCCCCCAAAGGGGTCCTGACCCCCAGGCTGAGATCTCTGCTCAAAGTGATGCTCATGGACACCTTTCCTGGTGCCTACCAAGCGTGTTTAGGAAGTGAGTAGGGTCAAGCCGGACTTCCAAGAGCCGTATTGGTATTTCGGTGTTTGCTGCCACCATAGACATGCCCGTCCCCAAGTAGGACCTGGGGATCCCCCAGTTTCACATCTCATCTCCAGGTGACAGAGATCAATTCCCCAGGATAAAATGGCTGCTTTGGAGGGGGGACTTCATAGCATTATGAAGTCCAGAGAGCCAGTTTGGTGTAGTGGTTAGGAGTGCGGACTTCTAATCTGGCATGCCGGGTTCGATCCTGCGCTCCCCCACATGCAGCCAGCTGGGTGACCTTGGGCTTGCCACAGCACTGATAAAACTGTTCTGACCGAGCAGTGATATCAGAGCTCTCTCAGCCTCACCCACCCCACAGGGTGTCTGTTGTGGGGAGAGGAAAGGGAAGGTGACTGTAAGCCACTTTGAGCCTCCTTTGGGTAGGCAAAAGTGGCATATAAGAACCAACTCTTCTTCTTCTTCTTCTTCATTATACTCCACTGAGGTCCCCCCCTGCCCCAAAACCTGCCCACTCCCAGTGCCACCTCCAAATTATCCAGGTATTTCCCAGCTCGGAGCTGGCAACCCTAACCACAATGTAGATTTTATTATCTCTCTCATTTTTTCTGTTTCTTTTGCCTTGCTCTCCTTTTTTTTTTTTGCAAATGCATGCTGGCAGGGGCTCATGGTAACTGTAGTCCACGGACACCTGGAGAGCCACCGTTTGGCCGCCCCTGTCCGAGGTGGTTTGCCCCTCCTCCATCTTCTCCTCACAACAACCCGGCGAAGTAGGCGAGGCTAGAAGATGGTGAGAGGGCTGCCAAAATCCAAATCCTGCCTTACCCACGTTCCAACCCCAAATCTCCAGATATTTCCCAAGCGGGAGCTGGCAACCGGGCATGGCTCTCTGCTACTCTGAAGGGCACCTGTTTACTACAGAGTGGAGTTGCTCCGTTCTCTCCTCATTGTCCCCTGTTGCCTTTCAACCTGTTCTCCTTTCAAGCCATCCTCCTGGGTGAACGGCACGTTTCCCTGCAGGGAGGGGGGAAGGGGGGGCTTCCCACCAGTGCTTTGCCATTTCTGCTGACGGCCTCTGGTGTCGTGGGAGCCTTTTTAGCTCTCCCCCCTCCCCTTTCTAATGTACTGTTTGACGTCAGCATGGCTTTGGGGAGCCTTTGTTATTTCTCCTACACCGTGATAAGGCGAGGCTTCTCAGCACAGCTTATCAAAGGCAGCGAGATTCTCCAGAGGGGAATGGAAAGGTCCTTTTGCATCCCTGCACCGCCACCTCCTCCTCTTGGGTCTTCACATTTAAACAATGAACGCAGCAGGGTCACATATGAAGCTTTTAGCATAATGTAGTGGTAAACAGCCTGGAGCCTGTAATGTGGAGAATGGGGTTTGCTTCCCCGCGCCTCCGTGCGCAGCCAGCTGGGTGATCTTCGGCTAGTCTTTGTGTTTCTCCTGTCACCAGTTCCTTTTTAGGTGGAAATGCCGGGAATTGAACTTGGGACGTTCGGCTTGTAAAGCGGAGCCTCTTCCACTGAGCTATAGCCTTTCCCCAGGATCTTTACCTCCAGTGTGACCCTGGCTTCACCTGCTTTGAACCCCTGCATGCCAAGTGAGCTGGGTTAGGTCTTCACCTGCTCTTTCCCCCCTGGTTCAGATGGGCTGCCTATCACGTTTAAAAAAAGTGACATATTCACGTATTCATTCATTGCATTTCGAAATATATTAGATATTTATTTTTTTCTCATTTTAGGATTTGAATCGAGGTCTTCCTAGTCCAATTCTGATGCTGTCTTATTTATTTATTTACTTCATTTATACTCCGTTTTTCTCTCCAATGGAGACCCAAGGCAACATACACAACTCTTTAGATCTCCATTGTATTTTCACAAACAACCCTGCGAGGTAGGGAAGGCTGACGGTCTGTGAAGGGCCCAAGGTCACTAGGAAGCTTCCGTGGCAGTATGGGAATTTGAACCTGGGTCCCCCAGGCCCTCATCTGACATGCTGATCATTATGCTACATGGGCTTTTAAAAATGTACATTTTTATCCCAAAAGTTGTCCAAAGAGCTCAGCACAGTGTACATATGAAGAAGAAAAAGCGTTGGTTTTTATACCCCGCTTTTTCACTGCTTGAAGGAGTCTCAAAGCAGCTTACAATCACCTTCCTTTCCCCTCCTCACAATAAGCACCTGTGAGGTAGGGGAGGCTGAGAGAGCTTCTGACAGGAATGCTCTGTGAGAATAGCACTATCAGGGCTGTGAGGAGCCCAAGTATCACTCAGCTGTGAGGGAGTGGGGAATCAAACTCAGCCTCGCCAAATTAGAAGCTGCTGCTCTTAACCCTCATGCCACTCCGGCTCTCCCTTCCCTGTTTTATCCTCATAACAACCTTGTGAGGTTGTTTTACACTTCGAGAGAAAGGCCAAACAGAGCATTTTGTGGCAGAGGGAAAGACCGAACCCAGGTCTCCATGACACAGATCACCCCTCCGTCCAATTAAAAGCTACCTTTTAAAACCACACACATTTTTTTTTAAAAAAGCTCCTGCAGAATTCCTCATGAGTTTGGGACAGGGAGGGGGGTTGGTGAGTCACAGGCACTAGCCAATCAGCACCCTTGGAGACCTGTTCTCTTCCCCAATTCCCAGTCCATACAGAACCACTCTGAAAGTCTCTGTTTCTTCAGTGGCCAGCTGAGGAGAGGAAGAAAAGTGCATTTTGATTGAACGCTGCAAGAGAGCGAGGCACGTCACTAAACACATTAATTCTTGGATGATCTTCTCTGGCGCCCTGAGCACTGCTGGGAGGGGCTGAGCTGTGGGGGGGGGGGGCTGGACAGCCGTGTCTAAGCCAGCGAGGCTGTTCCTAAAAGACGTCCCTGCCAGGAAATCACAACAACACCCCTATTAAGCGCGTGGATATTCATGTGCAATCCTATACTTAACTCGTAAAGTCACCCATTCACTATGGCAACCATAGGAGCTTGCCTGCCTATCCCCCTTCCCCCCCCACACACACATATACACCCACACACGTCTCTCTGTTGCGGCAAAAAAGGCTGCAGTGCAAAATGTACGCTTCTGGCATTAAGAGGGGCCAGAGAGGATGGGCCAGTGGTTAGAGCTGCATGAGGCAGGCTTCCCTGGGAGGCGATTGAGTAGAGGAAATAAATCAATCCAATAAGAATTTGCTTTGAGATGTCGATGAGATCCCCGAAAACAGCCTTAACAGCCGGCTTCATTGCATGTGGCTAAATCTGTCTGCAGACAATGAAAGGGGAAGGGGAGTCACTAAAATGCTGAATTACAAAGGACACGGCCCTCCTTGTTTATTGGGGGCAGAGGAAAGTGGGGTCATGTGGCAGCTGAGTTTGGACAACCCGGGAGGGCAGGGGTGTCAAACACGAACGACAGGGCCCTTGAGCAACCTTTATGGCCACCCTACAGAGGCTGTGCATTATATCCCTGCATTATGTCCCTCAGACTTAGTCTGAGGAAGAGTGCTTGCACTCGAAAGCTCACGCCTTGAATAAATCTTTGCTGGTCTTAAAGGTGCCGCTGGACTCTGATTTTGTTTTGTTGCGCTGCTTCAGACCAACACGGCTACCCTCTTGAATCTGTCCCTGCATACTGCCCCAGAGCTCCTGTGTCGTGTTAACATTTTAGCTATGTTTGTGTTTTGAGAAAAAATAATATGGTGAATTGGGTTTGCCTGTGTCCTTTATAAAGTGTACATCTCCTGCTCCTGGCATTACATTTCATAGCACACGTGGCCCGCCCAGATAAAGGGAAGTTTATATCAGATTTAGCCCTCGTAAGACACCTCTGCGGGTTATAAGAACAGGAAGATATCCAAAAAGTGCCTATCCAGACAGATACTTGCCCATGTAAAGCGAGCAGCATTGAAACGATCGTATCCCTTCTACACAAATATCCAATCAGAATACTTAAGCCCCATTTTGTTCAATAAGACAGGACTTTCTGATGCTTTATAAAGGTTCCTTTCATTCTGAACAACTCTGAAATAACAGAAAGTTTGGCTACATTTTTTTTCGAAGTAACCATCATGTTGCACCAGGATAAGTGTTAGAGGGACAACTTGTAGCACATTGATTATTTGCATTCATCTGGTCACTTTAGTCAGCGCTGGCCTTGACATCTTTCTATCCTAATTTCATGGTATTAGTTTTATATGCCAGTGCTGATTCGGATAAAGAGCCAGGGTGGTATGGTGGTCAGAGTGCTGGACTAGAATCTGGTTGAGACAGGTGCGAATCCCTGCTCTGCCATGGGATCACTCTGGGTGATCTTGGGTCACTTACATAATCTCGGCCTAGCCCACCTCACAGGGTTTTTGTAAGGCTAAAAGGGAGGAGAGGAGACTAAGGTAGGCCACGTCAGGTCCCCATTAAAAAGAAAGGTGGGGTATAAATGAAGTAAAGGAAGGGCTAATCCTGCGTTGAGCAGGGGGTTGGACTAGATGGCCTGTATGGCCCCTTCCAATTCTATGATTCTATGAAGAAAGGAAATAAATGAAGAAGATGAGTTGGTTCTTATATGCCGCTTTTCTCTACCCGAAGGAGTCTCCAAGCGGCTTAAAATCACCTTCCCTTTCCTCTCTCCACAACAGACACCCTGTGAGGTAGCAGAGGCTGAGAGTGCCCGTCAGAACAGCTTTTTCAGTGCCATGGCGAGCCCAAAGTCACCCAACTGGCTGCATATGGGGAAGGGTGGAATCAAACCCGGCTCGCCAGATTATAAATCTGTGCTCCTAACCGCTACACCAAGCTGGCTCTGCATGGTTGCGTCAAAGGATTTTGCTCAGCCAAGTGTGAAGCCTTCACACTGGGTCAAAAGTCCACCTGGCCTCAACCAGGGCCAGGGCCTTTTAAGTCCTGTCCCCTACCTTGTGGAATGAGCTCCCGAGAGGGCTTTGGGCTATCAGAACCAGCACAGTTCCACAGGGCCTACAAAACGCAGCTCTTCCACCAGATGTTTGGTTGAGGCCACGACGAGGAAGATCCGCTGGGCCCCTCCTCCGAACTCCCTCCCTGAGATATTGGGTTGAAGCATCACTCAAGTCCATTGTGGGGTGGGACTATGGGTTTGTGGGCATTTTATGGGAATGTGGCGGTTTAATTGTATTTTATGCTTACTGTTGTGAACCACCGCGAGCCGGCTGGAACGAGAGCGGTGGTCAATCTACAAAAGAAATAAACAAATGAAATAACTTTTCCCTGAAGACATAGCCTCTTCCACTGGAGGAAGAGCCCATTGTCCTTCTTAGAGGCAAGCCCTACGGAGCCCAGCTGAGAGGACTGGCAGAAGGCAAACTCTGGTCTTCCTTCATCGACTTTACAAACACAAGTTGCAAGATTCGGACACGACTGAACGGCTGACGACAACAACAAATATGAATACATGCAAGACTTTCTCCGTGTTATAACAAGCTCTTTCTCTCTCAATTCACAAGGAAAGAAGGAAACACTGAACTGCAGAGGTGGCAGGGCGGGGGAGAAAGGAACATCTTGTGAGAAAAACCACTGACCTAGAAAAAGCCCACCTGAAAGGGTCAAGATAAAAACCGACCGATTTTCAAGAGAAAACAACACTGCTGTTTAAGCCGTTCATGGAGAACAATGGAGAGGATCAGACTAGAACAAGGACTCCAAAGCGTAAACAAAAGGCAAAACCTGAATAGGTAGGGTTGCCAATTTGGGATTGGGAGTTACCTGGAGATTTTGGGGGCGGAGCCTGGAGAAGGCGGGGCTTGGGGAGGGACTCCAATGGGGTGTAACGCCGTAGAATCTACCTTCCAAAGCTGCCGCTGGCTGCACTTGAACGGATCTCTGTCACTTGGAGATGTTATAATAGCAAATCTAACCCAATCATGACAAAAAAAGGTATGGTCTGGGGCTAATATACTTATTGTAGCTGATTGCAAGCACAGCTGTATTCGTTGTTGTGTCATAAATTCCTCCACACCACACACACACTGGGTTGTAGTGGTGTCTTATGGTTGAATGGAGTCACTGAAGCAGTCGGTGTGAGCTTAAATGGACTCCGGGGAATGGTAGAGGACAGGAAGGCCTAGAGGATCATTGTCCATGGGGTCGCGATGGGTCGGACACGACTTCGCATCTAACAACATAACAACAACAACATGGTTGAATGTTTCATGCCAGGAGCACTATGGAATTCCAGTAGCTGGGCCCAGCGATGCCGGCCTCCAGGTGACACCAGTGGATCGTCTGGAATCACAGTTCATCTCCAGGGTAAATGCAAGGGACCGGGCTTCTTCTAGCCTAGCCTTTTCCTCATACGGGGAATTATTCCTAGGCAGTATTTGGTCACCCAAGCAGCATTTCCTCCTGCATTGTGAAGCAGAGCAGTCCAGGAATGGAGGGGACATGTGTTGACTCACATGTCTAGACCTGCCCTGAGGCCTGGTTCCACTGGAGAACAGTTGCCTCCTACACAGTTGACTGCTGGCTCCAGATCCATCATCTAGGTGGGGGAGGGGGGAGGAGAAGCATACAGAAGGTGCAGCCGATTCTTCCCTTGCCAACAGAGGCCACCATCCTCCTCCACCTTGGGAACTGATCCCAGGAGAGATTTCAGGAAGGTAATCGTCACAGTGTTATGCACAGAAGAGACTAGGCTTACCAGCTTCCAGGTGGTGGCTGGAGATTTTGTGGGATCACAGGTGAACTCCAGGTGACAGAGATCCGTTTCCCTGGAGAAAATAGCTGCTTTGAAGGATGGACACCTATCAGGATCTGTGTGGGCATCAGTGTCCTGCCACGGTTTTTCTTGTGTGCGTTCTCTCTACAAGAGGGGGATAGAGTGACTGTCTGGTGAGCTTGGGAATGTCTGGGAGGATGGGGTTGAGTATCATTTCACTTTGATCTCTGTGTAGGCTTTGTGTTAACTTTGTGTTGATAGATGTGTGCTGGGAGGAGAGGAGGTTTCAGTGCTATCTACAGCCCTGTCCTTGGAGCCATGGGGTCTGGCGGTTGGAGTTCACACCTGGGTGTAACTAGACTTAAAAAAAAATACAGTGCAGGGAGGGCAGGTTTGGAGAACATGTGATGTCACTGGCATTACTGGAGCCTAGTGGGACCATGGTGCTCACAGGTGCATTGTTGTGTTCCTGCTCATTCCTTCCCTGTATTGTCTCTTCCACAAAGCAAAGAGGCAATCAGGGCTTTCAGAAGAACCCAGGAGACATCACCTTTGTGGCTGCAGGGAGCACCCATTTAGACACGGGTGCCACCATCGTAGGGGGAGACGGAGAAGAGGTAAATGGCGGGATTAGTTGGCGACTTTAGGTGTGGTGGGAAGTTGGCGACTTTAGGTGTGGTGGGAAGTGACACGATGCCATAGAGTCACTTCTGGGTAAAAACCATAAGATGATTAAATTCCTAGGGTGCCATGATGTCATTTCCGGGTGGAAACGGGAAGTGATGTCATGAGGTCACACGTTTTCATGTAATGCCTCTCCCTGCCCCTCACCCCCGGGCTCCTGCTAGCTCTAGTGGATGAAGCCACTTGCGTTGAGGCAAATCACATGAATTGTAGTTTAACATGTGATTAAACTACAACCTTCTGAATGGCTCCTGCATGTCCTTCGCCTGCCTCTTGCTTTATTGTAAAACATTATTAGGTCTTCTCACTTACCAGTCCACCAAATAAGGTGGAATTTTTCCAAGGGGCTTTCTCCAGTCCTTTAAAAGAAAGGAAATCACGATCGCCAACCATGGCAGGAAAAAGGACTTCTATTGTTAACTTCACAGTATCGCTTTCCTTCCTCTTTGGGTTTCCGTTCCATCGGCAAGCCAGCCGTGGAATATGTTATTCCTTTTCTTCCTGTACCTCCAAGCAGCGCCACTGGGTAAGAAACAGTGACTTTGCCGCCCTGCCTTATCGATGAGACAATCTCACCCTTGCATGCGGAAGGCGAGCAAAATCTTGCGGCACTGTTAAAACTCAAGAATAGACATTCTTTTTTCCCTAAAAGAGCAAGATAGGCGGTGTGGTGTGGTCATCAGGCCTGAGAGATACGGGTTCGAATCTCCACGCTGCCATGGAAGATGGCTAGGTGATTTTTGGGTGGTCGTGCTCTCAGCTTAATCTGCCTCACAATATAAAATACCAAAGGGCTCAAAAGGGATTGTGGGCCATTTCAGCTTTTTCCCCTTTTAAACAGTTAAAAAAAAAATTGATATTAGCGGCCTCAAGGCTAGTTAGGGTACCAGTTCTGGGCTGAGAAATACCTGGAGATTTTTTTTGGGGGTGGAGCCTGGGTTGGGGGAGGGGCTTTGAGAGGGGAGAGGTGTCAGTGAAGTATTATGCCACTTTCCGAAGAAGGACTTACAAGCTTTGTAGCCAAAACACCAGAACTCAGTTCCTGGAAAGAATTCTTCATTTCAAGAGATTTTCTGAATTTAACTGTGACTTCTTAGAGATTATAGATATGTTACATCTAGAGGTATTTTGCAGACCAGCATCACGGTTCCATGTGACATTTGCAATTATATAAGTAAGCCACAGAGGAAAACGTGTTTTTAACCAGTCCAGGTTTTGGCTTCATGTATCCATATGGCCACCTCATGAGAAGGAAGGACTCCCTGGAGAAGAGCCTAATGCTGGGAGCGATCGAGGGCAAAAGAAGAAGGGGACGACAGAGAACGAGGTGGCTGGATGGAGTCACCGAAGCAGTCTTAAATGGACTTTGGGGAATGGTAGAGGACAGAGAGGCCTGGAGGATCATTGTCCATGGGGTCGCGATGGGTCGGACACGACTTCGCAACTAACAGCAACCACAATCTATATGGATTAAAGATTAAAGACATTTCTTCTTTGCATTACCACTTAGGCAGTCTGTCTGTTCTCTTCGACTTTCTGCTTGCTTCAGCTATTGGCAGGTCGCTTCCTTTGTACCCACCTGGAAGTTGGCAACTTAAGGCAGGGGTAGTCAAACTGCGGCCCTCCAGATGTCCATGGACTACAATTCCCAGGAGCCCCTGCCAGCATTTGCTGGCAGGGGCTCCTGGGAATTATAGTCCATGGACATCAGGAGGGCCGCAGTTTGACTACCCCTGACTTAAGGGCTAATGTATAAGAGGAAAAGCAGCTTAGATGTTTTATAAGCAGAATCACAGATTTAATATGCAGGGTTCGTTTAATAATTAGTTGGCTGCATTCTCTCCCTCCCCAATGGTGGAATGCACATCTACTATGGTTGGTTTGTTTTTTTTTTACAAAATGAACATAAATATAACAAATGCATCCCTCTGTCCCACAAATTTACCCTCCCCGCTGCAGAGCAAGGGCAAGCTTTCTCCCGCTGGCTTAGGGCTGCTTGTGTGGACGCAGCATTCAAGGGGGTGGGGGGATCCTTTTTTCTTTACTCTTAAGATTTTCTCCTTGGGGGGGGGAAATGAGCCAAAGCAACTCTTTGGCATCTCTTGCAAGTCACATGTTACAAAGGAACATCCTCCCATTGATGCAAAGTATTTGACCATGAACGAAGCGGAACAATGTGCGCATTGTGCCCTGGCTGGGACACACACGAGTTAACACAAAACCGCCTTGCATGGCGTTAGAGAAAGCCGTGATCCACTAATGCAGCCCTGCTAAAGCATTCCGGGCTCTGAAACATCATCTCTGCACAGCCTACTTTATTAAGGCCCCTTATTATTGCTGCAAATGCCACCTCGGAGCAGCTTCCGTTGCCACCTTCTACCTCCCGCTCGGAGTGGCTTGCACTATGGGATGTGAGCTGTCCCTGGGGGACAAGGCACCGTGGCCAAATTATATCACTCCAAGATTGACTTGCTTATACAGGTCTGATCTTGCCATATACAGGTCTGATCTGTATATGGAGTGGAGAAGGTAGCTAGAAGCAAATCTCGCCTTCCATAGCACTAGGATTTAGGGGTGCTATGGTGAGAGGCTTCCTCCTAGAAAGCTAGGGTTACCAATCTCCAGATGAAGCCTGGAGATATCCCAGAATTACAGCTGATCTGCAGGTGGCTACTAAGGAGGGTATACTCCACGCAATGTTTAAAGTCTTTTTCTATTATTTTTCTATCTCGTACCACTGGCTGATGTTAGTCTTTGAGCAGTTAGGTGAGCTCTCAAAATTTGTTTAGCCTGGTATAGATCTCCTTTTCATTTCCTTTAGCCTACCTAGGTTGAAGAAGAAGAGGAGGAGGAGGAGAGGAGGGAGAGATTTTTACACACTACTTTTCTCTACCCGAAGGAGTCTCAAAGCGGCTTACAATCCTTTTGCCTTTCCTCTCCCCACAACAGACACCCTGTGAGGTCGGTGAGGCTAAGAGAGCCCTGATATTACTAAAGAAGAAGAAGAAAAGTTGGTTTTTATATGCTGCTTTTCCCTACGGGAAGGAGTCTCAAAGTGGCTTACAATCCCCTTCCCTTTTCTCTCCCCACAACAGACACCCTGTGAGGTAGGTGAGGCTGAGAGAGCCCTGATATCACTGCTCAATCAGAACAGCTTTATCAGTGCTGTGGGGAGCCCAAGGTCACCCAGCTGGCTGCATGTGGGGGACCGTGAAATCAAACCCAGCTCGCCAGATTAGAAGTCTGCACCCATCTAGCTTAGGTTTGAGAGGTAGACTAGCAATACAACAGTGGATCGATTGTCAATTGACCAATCTGTGAAATAAACCAAATCGCTAATTTACCATCAGGGAGACTAAAAAGCAGTGAAACTACCCCATGCTTTCCCCTACCCTGTGCTTTCAAATAAACAGGATCCTTCGTGCTCTTGAGGAGTGTGGAAGGGATGGCCACAAGGGCCTGGACTTCCCCTCAAGGTGATTTCTAATACTCGATTCACATCTGATCCTCTTGGCCTTCTCTTCTTTTTTAATGTACCGAAGTTCAATCCACGCTGATGTTTTCAGTGGATTTCCGAGGCACGACGATCTGTGCCAGCCCTGAGAACGTCGTTAAGTGGTGGTGAAAAATTAATATTCAGATTCCCACTTTTCCTCCTCGTCTTGAAAGATTAGCGGTTATATCCTCCGGTGTTTCATATGATAATCAAGTTGTCAGGGAAGAAGGCTTTGTTAATGTAACTGTCAAGCTGACAGGACTGGTTTTTGCGGGTATGGGAGGAGGAGAGAAGTGCCTTGAATTGCTCAGTACTTAAATAGATTGAAGAAGTTCGTCTTAGAAGCAGAAAGCCAGATATTCCCTCACATCAAACAATCCCTTCCTTTGCTGTGGAGAATTGAGGCTTCTCAGCAAACTGGACCTGTCAATCATGTATCTGTTTGCACCTAACCTATGTTCTTCCTGAGTCTCTTACACAGGGGTGGGCAAACTGGGGCTCTCCAGATGTCCATGGACTACGATTCCCATGAGCCCCTGGGGCTCATGGGAATTGTAGTCCATGGACATCTGGAGAGCCCCAGTTTGCCCACCCCTGCACAAGTTACTCACTCCCTGTTGAGGTGAGTTCATGCGTGCATTCAGAATGTATGCGCCAAAGAAATGCTGTTTTCACCTCGTTGGGTGACTGTGCGAATGTCCTTTCTTCAGATATGACACCACCCTGGCCTCTTTGACACGTCAAGCAAATGGAAAAGTGCCGGCTGGCATCTATCAACCTATTGCCTATCCCCTTTGCAGAAATGAATTATTTTCCCCCAAGCACCTTGCCTCGGGATTTGTTGAAATGAAATGAGTCACAATTTAGTCATGAGTATTGATTGCTGCAGGACTTTCTCCCATCCGGGGACGTAGGTAGAGGGTTTCTCCTGGACGTTAAAGAGTGCGCGCCAACTACTTAAGCGTACGTGCAGGGCACTGTGTTTGCAAAGACACCTTGGTTGCATCGCTTTCTGTTCTGGGACAGTGGTCCCCAACATGAGCCCCCTGGGCATCATAATGCCCTTCTAGGTTTCCTAATAGTCATTTGCTTCCTTGACAAAGTAGCTCTTCCCCAGTGCTAACAGCTGGTTCTGGCTTTCCTGCACCTCGCCTCATTGGAACAGTCCATGATTCACAAGGAAGCAGGAGGTGCACTTTTGTGTCTACGAGAAGACTCATTCAGAAACAGCTGTCTCTACTCTAGTCAGGCTGGCAGCTTCCTACCATTTTCTGATTGGCCCCAAGCCCAAAGGAAACACAGGGAGAGGCTATAGCTCACTTATAGAGCATCTGCTTGGGCTGCAGAAGGCCCCAGGTTCAATCCCTGACAACTCCAGTTAAGAGTGATAGGCGATTTGTCTATTTAATTCATTGTTACACCCCAATGGGGATCTAAAGGAGGACAAGCTAAGGGCCCTATCGGAATTGTCAACTTTCCGCAGGGCCTGCAAGATGGAGCTGTTCCGCCAGGCATATGGTTGAGGCCAGGGTGGGGTCCCGATATTTGACCTGAGGATCCCCTATAGTATTGTTGTAAACCGCCACCGCGAGCCCATCTGGGGAACGGCAGTATATAAACCGAAATATGAATGAATGAATGAATGAATGAGCTTACATCATTCTCCTCTCCACTATTTTAAACTCACAACAACCCTGTGAGTTAGGACAGGATGAGAGGGTGTGACTGGCCTAAGGTCACCCGGTAAGCTTCTATTTATTTTGAGCTTTGAACTCAGTTCTCCCAGATACTAGCCTGATACTCTGAACCACTACACCACCCTGAAGGTAACTTAGGGGGTGTTTAGCCATGTTTCCCCCTGGTAGAACTGGTCACCAGGATGAACATGAGGAGTTCCCAGGTAGATCAGACCATTGGTCACCTCAGTCCAGCATCCTCGTTCACATGACAGAAAACCAGTTGCACTGGAGGGCCAAACAAACAGGCCTTCTTTTGATGTTGCCTCCTAGATCTGGTGATAGATTCACCTCATGCATGAGGAAAGCAACCCATGGTTTCACTATGTGCAACTCCCTCTTCTCCTCTGGGTTGGGGAAGAAAATATCCTCCTCTCCTTTGCTCCTGGTCGTTTACCACCCCATCACAAACCCCAAAGCTGAGATTTTATGTATATGATGAATTTCAACCCACAAATATGATGAACCCACAAATATAATGATCCCTCACCATGCAAGGTTCTTAGAAGTCCCTTTTGATACTTTTACACGTACCTTCTTAGATAAAATTTGACCATAGCTGAGATCTCGGTTGTTTCTTCTACATAATTTGCCCTTTGAGCTTATCAGCGACTCTGTGGGGGCAGTCGCTCACAGGTGCCCAAAGGAACTTTTGACCGTGTGGAAAATTAGAGAGCCTAGTCCTCAGCCACACTTGGCCAGTAATCTTTTCAACACCACAGGGAGGGGCATAAAGGGACCATGGCCTTGAAGGATGTTATGCCTTGTCCTACAAAAGAAGCATGAGAAAGGCAGCTTGCTTCCCTGCAGGCCGTCTATTTTGGTCTGGCAGAATGAGGATACTGTGCATGTGAAGCCCTCAGTCCCTGCCAATTGAGGGGGCAGAGATTATTACACACACACACACACACACACACACACACCTCCAGTCAAACTGGCAAAAGGTGACTAATAAGGTTTTGATTTTGAAGAATTGAGGCTTTTGAACTCTGGTGCTGGAGAAGACTGTTGCGAGTCCCTTGGGCTGCAAGGCGAACAAACCGGTCAGTCCTAGAGGAGATCAGCCATGAGTGCTCCTTAGAAGGCAAGATCCTGAAGATGAAACTCAAATACTTTGGCCACCTCATGAGAAGGAAGGACTCCCTGGAGAAGAGCCTAATGCTGGGAGCGATCGAGGGCAAAAGAAGAAGGAGACGACAGAGAATGAGGTGGCTGGATGGAACCACTGAAGCAGTAGGTGCAAACTTAAATGGACTCCGGGGAATGGTGGAGGACAGGAAGGCCTGGAGGATCATTGTCCATGGGGTCACAATGGGTTGGACACAACTTCATACCTAACAACAACAACAAAGGTTTTGATTTCTCTGGCATAGCTATCTTAGGTAAGGGTTGCCAGCTGGCCAGGAGAAAAATACCCTGTCCTTTCAAAATACAGAATTAATGGGATATTGTGGCGCAGAGTGGTAAGGCAGCTGTCTGAAAGCTTTGCCCATGAGGCTGGGAGTTCAATCCCAGCAGCCGGCTCAAGGTTGACTCAGCCTTCCATCCTTCCGAGGTCGGTAAAATGAGTACCCAGCTTGCTGGGGGGTAAACGGTAATGACTGGGGAAGGCACTGGCAAACCACCCCGTATTGAGTCTGCCATGAAAACGCTAGATGGCGTCACCCCAAGGGTCAGACATGACTCGGTGCTTGCACAGGGGATACCTTTACCTTTACCTTTACCCATTACAAACTCCCATTTTCTACACATTGAGCCTCTATTAAAAGGATAGGATATTTTCCTCCAAGACAGTTCAACACCCTGCTTTTAGGGGGAGGGACCAAGTGAGGCAGGCAGGCTGACAAAAGGAGTGTTGTAGGGTTTGGAGAGAGGTGAGATTGTGAAACAACTCCCACCTTTTTTTCTGGAAGGGGCGATGTTCCCCACTTTGATTGTCTCTTATCCCCATTTAGGGTCCCTGTGGTATTCACATATGGACATTCTGTTTTATAAACAGAAGCAGTGGCTTCGTTGTATTGAAACAAAAAAGGAATCTTTTGCCATCTTAAAAATTTGCAGATTTAATTAAAACTAAGCATCCCAGGGCTACAGACCACTCTTAGAAGGACAAAGAAAAACTTAAGTTAGCAGTCTAGAGAGAGAGAGAAAGAGGAGAGGGGGGAAATTGTGAACAGAAGGTTAAAAGGTCATGGAATACAAGTTTCTCAATAGGTTCCATTCTCAAATTTAGCAATCGGTTTGTGCCAACCCGAAGTTAAACAGAATGGACTCCTTTCTTGGTCACACCAGTTGTTAAATTGCTTAACATAACTAGGCATGGAATGAAGAAAGTGGAAAAAGAAAGAGAAACTTCTCCCCTCTCCCATCATACCAGAACTGGGTGCTTTGTTCAATCCACTTTGCAACTGGATTTGAATAACACATGGAAAAGACATCCATTTTTCAACCCATGTGAAATGGCAAAGTCTTCTTGTAAACAGTCGTTGGGTTGAAATTGCATTAGGAAGGCACTGATGAGCAGTAGATTCAGGACAACAAAAAGTCATTTATCAGTCTAAAAGCGTTGGGCTTGTGAGGTGTGGTGATGGCCGATAGTTTTGTTGGCTTTAAAAAGGGGGGACATGACGAATAGGTCCATCAATGACTAGACAATGGAACCTCCATGGTTTGTTGTTGTTACTTGCGAAGTTGTGTCCGACCCATCGCGACCCCATGGATAATGATCCTCCAGGCCTTCCTGTCCTCTACCATTCCCCGGAGTCCATTTAAGTTTGCACCGACTGCTTCAGTGACTCCATCCAGCCACCTCGTTCTCTGTCGTCCCCTTCTTCTTTTGCCCTCAGTCGCTCCCAGCATGGTTAGATAGCAATCTTCTGAACGCTACTGCTAGGAGGCAACAAAGGTGCCACTCCCTCTGCTCGTATATCTTGTTGGCCACCGGTGGGATATAGGTGTGGTTAAAGCTGGTTTCCAATTCCTTATTCAAAGTCACCAGTTCCTCATTCTTCAGCACGACAAATATTGGTTGAAAATACACTTGAAACCACAGTTCCCTAAACCCCGGGGACTTTGCAAGGGGACCATCCCAGGGCCCAAACCTGGTTTTAGCACTGTTGGAGGAAAGTGCTGACAAGTCACAGCTGATTGGCGGCAACCCTACGGGTTTTCAAGGCCAGGGACAAACTGAGGTCTAGCACACTTGGTCTTCTTTGACGGTCTCCCTGCCCCAAAGCCCACTGTGCCCAGGCTCCACTTTTAAATATCCAGGAATTCCCAAACCCAGAATTTACAACCGTCCACGTAGTATTTGCCTTTGGACTCCGGTGGGTCAGGATTTTAAAGTTCCTTCTGGTACAAGCTGTGAATTGTTCAGAGATGAGGTGTTCCAGTTGCAAAGGGCTTGAAGGACTGCTTCTCCTAATATGCCTTCCCCCTCACCCAGCACTTAGTTCATCTGCAGCAAGTCTGTCCATAGTCCCTGGCCCCAGCCTGGTGGGATGCTTTGCCCCTCTCAGGTGTGTGTCCCCCCCCCCGCTCTCTCCTGTACCACTAACAGATGTCAACGGGGCAGGCAATAAAATGGGGAATGTGATCGGGGTGGGGGAAATTAGGTAGTTGTTTAGTATTAATTAGTGAGTTGATTGCTAATTCATTTTTTAAAAAAATCTAAATTGCAATTTTAAGTTAATTAAACTATTCATATATTTTTAACCATTTTTGGCAGGAAGGCCAAACAGAATATGAGATAAAACATTCAACAAAGAAACAAACATCACTGCTGAAAATAGAAGACTGACCCCCCCTCCCCCAAGAAAGAGCTGGAATTCCCCCAAGTTTTATTGAAATGTGGCTGAATGTACATATAGATGTCTTTAACACTTAATATTTATGCTGGTTTTTAATAACAGGTTGTTTTAACATGCTGTAACCTGCTCAGAGCCTCTTGTGGCACAGAGTGGTAAGGCAGCGACATGCTGTCTGAAGCTGTCTGCCCATGAGGCTGGGAGTTCAATCCCAGCAGCCGGCTCAAGGTTGACTCAGCCTTCCATCCTTCCGAGGTTGGTAAAATGAGCACCCAGCTTGCTGGGGGGTAAATGGTAATGACTGGGGAAGGCACTGGCAAACCACCCCGTATTGAGTCTGCCATGAAAACGCTGGAGGGCATCACCCCAAGGGTCAGACATGACTTGGTGCTTGCACAGGGGATACCTTTACCTTTACCTTAACCTGCTCAGGGCAGGAAACAAGAAGAAAGATTTATTATTATTTATTTATTATTTGATTTATATACCACCGCTTTTCACATAGCCTCATGGCGGTTCACATAATAAAACCCAGAAAAACACAAGAAAACCCCATTCACATCCCATATAAAAACCGGCGGCAGGCAATAAAAATAGCCCCTTCCCCTCCCTCCCCGTTCAGCTGAGATTATTATTGTTATTGTTGTTATTATTATTCACCTTGAGCCCATTATGGGAGAAAAGTGGCATAATAACAATAACAGTAACAATAACAATAGAAGAACAACAACAAACACCACCTGTGGACGCTCAAACTACCTGATCAGAGCTGGAGAGGTTTTTGGGAACGTAGTAGTTCAAGAGAGCGGTTCCCCTTCCTGGATGCTGGCCCTATTGCCTAAAACAGGGGTAGTCAAACTGCGGCCCTCCAGATGTCCATGGACTACAATTCCCATGAGCCCCCTGCCAGCGTTCGCTGGCAGGGACTCATGGGAATTGTAGTCCATGGACATCTGGAGGGCCGCAGTTTGACTACCCCTGGCCTAAAAGGTCGAAAAACCTTTGCCATACAAAAGACTTGCTTAGTAGCTTGGGTGTGAAATGTTCTGTTCTCTTCACAAGCCCCACAGTGAGGGAGCAACAGTTACAACTGAGGCTTTGGTACGTACGTACGCATTTACAAAAAGAGAGAGCGCTAAATTAGCTCCAAAGAGGGATATGATCAGGGCAATCCCTTCAGAGGAAAGTGATTTACGGCGGAGTTTGGCTTTGTTGTGGGGTGGAGGTTTATTCCCACTTAGTCACTGTTCACTGAACCGGTTTGTGTGTTTCAGAGAAAGGGGGAAACAGGAGCAGGGGAGCTGGTTCAAAAGGGCTGCAAATCCTTCCCCAATAATGAACCACTTGAGACCGCAGGAAGGGACGACTGGGTGTTTGGCTGATCCCCTGAGTAAGGCTTGCAGACTCAGGGTTGGGGAATTCTTATAGATTTGTGGGGAAAGCCTGGATATGGCAAAGTCTGGGAAGGGGAGGGAGCTTAGCAGGGATCTGAGCACATACTAGCAGGGGCTCATGGGAATTGTAGTCCATGGCATCTGGAAAGCCACACTTTGGCCATCCCTAGAGGAAATATGATTTGGAGGACAGACTATACGGCATTGTACCCCTCTGAGGTCCCTGCCTCCTCGGGCTCCACTCACAAATCCACAGCAGTTTCTCAACCCGGATCTGACCCCCTCCCCTCCCGCAAGCCCTCCCCTGGTGGGCGGAGAGGGAGGGGGGCCTGGACCTGGCAACCCTATTTCCAGGAAGTGCCCAAAACCTGGCACAAAATATCTGTTGGTGGGCCTAGGAGTTTGAAAGCACTGGAGTTATTCTCCTTCCAGCATTGCCCCACAAGTCCCAGCAATGTTGCAAGAACTGTGGGCTGCCCTCCAATTTCCTGATGGGAAGTGTCTCTCGGGGGTACAGCGACATACAAGTCTCTTGTGTTCTTGTCTTCTGCTTGCTCCCTCCACAGCTGCCAAGTACCAGACCGGTCCAGCATCTCCTGCCAGTGGCAGGCTGCTGGCCCACTTGACAGACCCTGGGCTTCGGTATCTGCCCCACCCAGGCACAAACAGGTGTTGCTCCCATGGGAGGGCAGGGGCCGGGATTATAGCAAGGAGATAGTCCCCCTTTAGGCTCAGTGAGTCACAGGTGCCCTGCGTGGGAGACACAGTTGTGAAGGAACTGTTGTTTCCCCCAGGCTTTGGGCGAGGAGACTGGGCGGCTGCTAGGGTGGCCAGGCCCCCCCTGGATGGGGGGATAGGGTTGCCACAGATCCAGGTTGGGAAACTCCTGGAGGCTCATGCTGCAGAACACAACATCTGGCGTACAAAGAAGAGAAGAAGACTCTGACGGGGCAGCAAGAAGGCCACCAGGATAGTGCACAGCACCTTCCCTCTCCTGTTAAGTGTAAATCCTTGTTTGTCACCAGCTTGCTACTCTTAAGGCAATTTCCTCTTGCTTCTTGGAACTTCTTCCTTCTTGGTGGTGAGTCTGGGCTGGCTGTGGTTTGCTCAATGTGTGCCCTTTGTGCAGAGTGCCCTTTGCCAAAGTTCCCACTTAGAAGAGTTGGGTTTTTATACCCTGCTTTTCACCAACCAAAGTGGCTTACAAAACTTTTCCTTCCTCTCCCCACAACAGACACCACGAGGTAGGTGGGACTGTGAGAGAGCTCTAAGAGAACTGCTTTGAAAGAACAGCTCTATGAGAATGGTGACAACCCAGCGGGCTGCATGTGGAAGACTGGGGAATGAAAGCCAGCTCTCTCAATTAGTCTGCCGCTCAGTAAAAAGTAATAAGTTGGAATCTTGTTCTGTCAGAGGGGAGAACAGGGATTTGTTGAAATCTTTCCACTGCACAACATCAGTCTTGTAGGTGTAGCTTCTTAGCAGTGGGAGAGGCAGAAGTCACTCCTGAAGGGGAGAAAAGATTCAAGCATATTGGCCTTCCAGTTCTTCCAATCCCCATGTGCCCTAATGCTTCTCATTCCCACCCCCACCCCCCATTTATGGTGGCATCATTTCACCATTGCTATACTTCTGCCAGCTTTGGGTTGCTCGGGCACAAGAGCTTCATGAAACCAGCATGGATCCCGCTGGGGTTGCCAGCCCTGGGGGCGGGACTGACCAGAATGGCGATCTTCCAATGCTGCAATGTCATTTCTAACCATGTGACCAGAAGTGACGTCACCATGTTGCTGGATGCTCTAGCATTCATCCAAACTCTATGGTAAAAACCACAGAGTTCTGGGAAACATGGAATATCCTGCAGTAAGGTGATGTCACTTCTGGTTAGGTCACTGGATCAGAAGCTAAGTATTCTGCACCCTCAGTTCCCCCTCACTGCCCCACTGTGGGTCAGTAGGGGACAAGGGAGTGCTGGTGGGGGTTCTCCTGGTGGGCAAATGACACCCCTACCGGCACAACTTAATGTTGTATCCGCCCAAGGAGATTTCTTTGCCGCCCTCGTCTCATCCAGCCAGTGTCACTTGGGGAATTGGATCACACCATTTTTCTCACATCTTCTAATAATATCCAGAGTCTGGCAAGTTCCGTTTTTAAAAAAGATCATCATTAGAGGAAATAAATGTAGTGTGTTGAACATATCTGTCCTTGTTGCAGAGTGATGTAAATAGAACTCAGCTCCCCCCCCCCCAACTCACCCTTATTCCTTTAAATCAGGTATTCATTGCTAATGGGTCAGACAGCAGATGAAACAGAATAAACAGCAGCTGTGATGGATAACAAACGTCCTCTTTGAATCAGAGAAGTTCTGGTAACAATTACGCTTCTTGTTTTGGTGTTGGAGCCTGTGTTCATTCAGCTCGGGTGGGGTGGGTGGGGGAAATGCTATGGAATTGAGGACAGGAATGGTGGACTGCTGTGGGGGACATGGAGGGTCTCAGAACATAAGGAGCTGTTTTGCTGATCCCCAGTCAGATGCCCCCGGGGGGGGGGCTGCTATGATAGGGTTTGTCTGCAACACCAGGGAAGCCTGTAGGTGAATTCAGCTCGGGAGGGGGGGATGTTTCCCAAAGAAGATGCAGAGAGGCAATATATATTTATTTAGCAGGATGAGAAGAACGTCCAAATTGGTACCTCTAAGCCACGTTGTCTGAGCTCTTACAAAAACAGGTCTCTTATTATCCCACATAGAAGAATCATAAAATCAGCGCGCTGGAAGGGGCCATACAAGCTCAAAGCAGAACCAGCCTACAGCAACCAGGAGAAGTATCTGTCCAGCCGCTGCTTGAAGAGGGCCAGTGAGGGGGAGCTCCCCACTTCCATTGCTGAATTACTCAAGACTCTGAAAAGCCAAATCCTAATATCAAGCGGATACCATTCTACATATAGTTTAAACTCATTACTGCAGGTCCTAGCCTCGACTGTCAACAGGAACTGTTCCCTGCCCTCCTCTAAGTCAGGGGTAGTCAGCCTGTGGTCCTCCAGATGTCCATGGACTACAATTCCCATGATCCCCTGCCAGCATTGTGCAGGTTGACTCCCCCTCCCTAAGTGACAGACTCTCAAATACTTAAAGAGAGCCATCCTGTCCCCTCTCAACCTCCTCTTCTCCAGGCTGAACATTTCCGAATCCCTCAGGCTTCCCACAAAAGTCTGGGTCCCCAGGCCCAGGATCTCCTCTATCTCACTCTCCTCTGCCCCCTTTCAATTCTGCCCACGCCCTTTTTGAAGTGAGGTCTCCAGAAGGAAATGCAGGACTCCAGGCGCAGTCCGGCTTATATGGCATACAGCGGGACAACGACATCTTGTGATTTCAATGCGGTGCCTCTGCTGATACTTCTGTACTCCTCGCAGGAAGCCTGCATTTGCCTTTTTTACCAGATTGGGTCTGGAGGCCACGCGCTACATAAAAATCAGGAATGAGTTACAGGTTCTGTTCCCACATGCCTAGTGTCCAGTTCACACGGGGAGTATGATGCATGTGAAGAAGGGTGTAGTCAAACGGCGGCCCTCCAGATGTCCATGGACTACAATTCCCATGAGCCCCTGCCAGCGTTTGCATGGGCGTTTGCTGGCAGGGGTTCATGGGAATTGTAGTCCATGGACATCTGGAGGGCCGCAGTTTGACTACCCCTGGTTCACCTTCCCACACACCCCATTCCCCTGCTTCGAAACAGTCAGCAGGGCGATATTTGGTTCGGTTGGCCCCTCCCTGGGCCCAACCCTGCCCCCTGGGCCTGTTCCGGTGGGGCAGAAAGCTAAAGCACCTTTCTCCACCGCCCCAATCTGAATCCGGCCCTGGATGCGGGGGAGAAACTGCCGCTCACCTCTGACTGCGACACACCACGCAGGGACCCCCAGGCTGAGTTTTCTCCGTGCCTGCCTTGGCCATGTTCCCACGCGGGAGATGGGGAGCCCAGATACGTGCCGTGCTGCCACGCTAACATTCCGCCAGATTGCACAGGCACTGACCCAAATTACGCGAGGCGCCGTCTTGGAGGAGAAAACTTGGATGAGTCATGGGGTTGCCAACCTCCCGGTGGGGCCTGCAGAAAATCCCCCTTTCCCATCCCCTCTCCAGATTGCAACGATCAGCCCCCTTGCAGGAAAAGACTGCTTTGGAGGGCGCGCTCGGTGGCCTTATACTCCGTGGGGTCCCTCTCCCCCAACCCCATCGCCCACCCACCCCCAATCTCCCGGGATTTCCTAAGCCGCAGTTGGCACAGCGCCCTATTCCAGCGTTTGGGGATCTGTAGGGTCAGAGCTGCCCTTGACCCCCCTCCCAAACTAGGGCTCCAGAACGGTCGGCGCATGCCAAGGGGGCTGGAGCTTTACATGGTGGGGGCTGCCCCGTTTCTAACGCCCCCTGCAGCCCCCCCCCCCCAAGCCCCGGGGAAGATGGAGCCGCCGGACTACGCCCTGCCGCCCCGACGGCGCGAGAACTCCTCGCGGGAAGCGATCCCGGCCGCCCGGAAAGCTCTTTCTCTTTAATGGGCTTGACGTCAGAGAGGCGCAACCATAGCAACTGTCCATCACGTTGGATGAGCACACGAGGGAAGGGGGGCCGAGCGGGCGGCGAAGGGCTCCAGTTCAAGCGAGGCTGCGGAGCGGGCGGCGGGCGAGGCACAATGGGCGCCTTGACTTGGTGACATTCCGCGCAGGGGCCGCCGCGAGCCGACGGGCAGCCCGAGGCAGGAAGAGCCGCCGCGCCGTGGGGAGCGGACTGCGAGCCTCGTACGTATCGCCTTTGTCAAGATGCATGGCAGCCCCCCCTCCCTCCTTCCCTTCCTTCCTTCCTTCCTTGGCAAGAATGCAGAGCGAGCAAGGCTGTTGCAGTGCAAGTTCGGGCCGCCGAGCATGCATGCAACTCTCTCTTTTCTTTGCAAAATCGGGAGCCTGTATTTATTTTATTTTATTTTTTGCAAAAAACGAGGGCCCTATCTTTTAAATATTTGCAAAAAAAAAAAAAAAAGGAGCGTGGCAAAAAAATCCTCCTCTTTCCGGATTGCATGCGGAATCCGAGGCGGGCGCGGCGATCTGAGAGGCAAGAGGGCGATCCTCCGCTTCCAGGGGTAACCCACCTCCCCCCCCCCCCCCGTTAGAAATGGGCTGGCACCGGCCGCGCAGGCTGCTGCTGCTGCAAAAGTCTGGCAACGCCCATAGGGAGAGGAAAGGGGGGGGGGGAAGAGCCGCCCCGTTTGTCTGACGGGAAACCCCCGCATTAATCACGCGATTCGTCTCGCAAGCCCTCGCTCGGCAGGCGGGCAGAAAGGCAGGCAGGCGCCTCCCCGCGTCCCCCGCACACGGCCCCTGAGACACACCCAGAGGCGACCCCACCGGCCGCCTCCCGCCCGGGAGCCGCTCCGCAGCCGCGCGGAAATCCCAGGAGCGGAGGCGCAAACGTGGGCGTGGACGGCGGGCGCACTGCAGCGGCGAGTTCGAGCCTGGGCGGGTGTCGTCCGGGGGCCCCCCGTCGGCGAGGCTCCGCTCCTGCAACTCGCCCGCAAAGTTCTTACTAATAAAGGACATAAAAATAGATGCACAGGTTTTAAAAACTCCGCCTTGCTTTCCTTGCTTCGCTGCGTGGGTTTGGCGGGTCAGGATCCGCGACAGTCTTTGGGGTGTAACTTGAGACATGACCCCGCGTGGCATGGGAGGGGTTCCGGAGTCTGCCCCTTGCCCTGGATTGCCGTCTAGAGAGCAGGAGCGGGTGGCAGTAAACCAGTTGTACCCGCCTTTGGGAAACGAAGGCGACCTACACCTGGAAGCAGCTGCCTGCGTGCATCATGTGCAGAAGTGCGCTTGCCGCACAGCATGGAAAAGAATCCCACATCTGTCAGGCTGCACACATGTTGCTCTCTTTAGAGCTGTTCTGGTGTGTGTGTGTGTGTGGGGGGGTCACATCAGTTGCTGGAACCCAGATCCCCCTATGCCACTGGGAAGTGACTGGCACGCATTCTGACCAGTTGTGTGGTCTGTGCATGCATGGGCATCGCAGTACACCGCAGAGCGTGCACCTTCGGATCTGTGGGCTGGGGCAGTTGTGCGGGAGCGGATTCTGCTGCTATGCAAGGGGACATTTCTTAATGATTGGGATGTCGGTCTAGAAGATATTGCGTCCCCTTCTTGTTTTTTGGCTGTGATGGTCTCTTAGGGTGGATTTTCGGGTGCCGTTTGGAATCAGAATCTCGCGCTTCAGGTGTAGGTCTTGAGGGGCTGGGAGGAAACGCAGCCTGCAGATTCTCACACACGCACCTGTTTGTGTGTATTTCATTGTGCAAAAGCATGGGTTTTTTGGTTTTTTTTGCCTCAATGGGAATGCCCCCTGAATATGCGGGGACCCCTTGCCTAGTGCGTGGGTGGTCCGGTTTTGCTGTTTTCGTGGTGGACGTGCTAGCTATGTATGGCAAGAGTTTGCAATGGAAATTCTGCCTGGAACCTTTTAAATCCCCATTTCCCGATATTATCCTACCTCTAAAAGGTATTAAAGTGGTTTCTCAGTGGTTCAGACAAAATGCACATTGACGGTTGGGAGGGGCTGTCAAATCGCCACCGACTTACGACAACCCTGCAGGGGTAGTCAAACTGCGGCCCTCCAGATGTCCATGGACTCCAATTCCCAGAAGCCCCTGCCAGCATTCGCTGGCAGGGGCTTCTGGGAATTGGAGTCCATGGAGGGCCGCAGTTTGACTACCCCTGCTGTAGGACTTTCGAGGCAAGAGGAAAGGATGTTCAGAAAGGCAGTAAAATTGGCGAACTGAATCTCTGTAGGCAGACCGGATTTGTCGCCTTCAGACATTGGAGGAAATTTCAAAATGCAGCTATGCACATGAATGCGCCATTCTTCCACAATCCTAGAAGATACAGTCCAGGAGAGGTGCTTGCGTGCGTCGTGGTTCTTCTAGCTTGACGCAAGCACTGTGGTACCAGCCTGGTTCCATATTGGATCACAAAATAGGTGGGGTGATTTTTTTTTAATGGTCTTTCTCGAAGGCTCCCTGGTAACAAGGGGTTCTGTTCTATTTCCTTGTCCTATCAAGACAGGAAAACCAAGGAGAAATGTTTCTATTGGATGGCTGGCTATGGGAAACACAAATGGCAACAGGTAGAAATTGGGATCCGGACCTTAACCACGCAATTATTTGATGGTGCGAGAAATGCCCAGGTTGTTAGGCAATGGTTGTTGGACGTCCGGTCGTCTTCCACATATTTTCGAAGCCTTCTGCTGCATATAGCAATGGATTTTTGCCTGGGGGGGGACATTATTTCATCTCCAGCTAGCGCCCCTATTGTGATAATGAGATATCATTTTTCCCAAGCATCGTGACCGTCAATTCGAAAGCTCCCGTGACGTCACTGGTGACAAATGACACAGTCCCTCCTGCGATGCCCATGCCATTTCATGACCTTTAAACAAATTTTGTTCTTTTTTTAAAAGTTATTGGGGGCTGAGCGCTCCCTCCTTAATAATTTGAAGGAAGGCTTTCTTAAAATGCCCTTTTAAAAACAAAACAAAAATGCCAATTATTTCTTTCCTCTTAAAAATGTCAGTGAGAAAGTCGGTCCTGTGTTTTATAAGAGCAATCTCCATATTTCCGAGGTGCATTTTGATGCAACCAATTTTGGGCACTGTAGGCTTTGATTGTGCTGTGTGCTAGCCCTGGCTTGTTGGATCTCAGAAATGAAGTGGGGTTGGTCTTGGTAGGTATTTGGATGGGAGACCATGAAGAAAGCCCAGGGTTGGTATGCAGAGGGAGGCGATGACTAACCACTTCTAAATGTCTATTGCCTCAAGAACTTTATGGAGCTGCCATAAATCAGATGTGACTTGAAGGGGGGAAAAGACATTTGCATTTTAATGTTTTAGTACTGAATGGCAATTTTTAACCAAATAGAAAAATAGTAAAATATTTGATTTCTCTGTAGACTGTCTTAACTGCTCTTCCATTTTGCTGGGCAAACAGCACTATAACTCAACAATGTGACTGCTCTTAGTTTTACTCAAACAGCAGGTGATAAACGATATTATTTTCCCTGGAAGGAATTCAGAGTTTTAGCAAATGCAGGGGCATAAAGACATATGGAACTCCAAAACGAACGGAGGTGTACATTAACAGTTAGAAGAGTAATCGTGTATTGTAAGATGGTAATCAAATGTGAAAACATTAATAGCTGAAATGGCAAATTCTACACTACAAAATAATGTGCCATAACATGAATATTTAGATTCAAATGAGTAGCCGTGTTGGTCTGAAGTAGCACAATACAATCAGAGTCCAGTAGCACCTTTAAGAACAACAAAGATTTATTCAAGGCGTGAGCTTTCGAGCGCAAGCACCCTTCATCAGACTTGCACTCGAAAGCTCACACCTTGAATAAATCTTTGTTGGTCTTAAAGGTGCTATTGGACAGATTTTATTATGAATATTTAGGTACCAATTCCAAAGAATGGCGATAACCCCCACCTTTCACCGTGCTTTGCATTTATTTTGCTCCTGTCGGAGAAAAGTCTTCTCTGCAGTGAAATGTACTATGGATTTCCACTATGTTCCTTCTTCTAAGAATGCAGCTTTTGACTGCTCTGGAGACGGCTCACGATCGAGATGGTTGAAAATGTGGATTTTGTGCTGTGGTTGTGTGCAGGTAAACTGGGGAACAGCAGATATTCGGGTGAGCAGATGTGGCGGACAAGTGTGTCCCAGTTTTATGATTGTTCTTTTAATCGGTTCCATTTAAGAAAAAAAGTTTAATAGCTCTGCAGAGACATACTCATTAAGAGGCATAATCTGTAATGCAAATAACACTGGAGCCATACAAGTAGGTAACGCATGCAGCCTTAGTTGGCAGCTCAGTGGCAGGGAACGGTCTCGAAATCGATCCCTGGCATTTCCAGCGAACGGATCTCAAGTAGCCAGAACTGGAAAGAAAAATTCTTCTCTGCCCAAGACTCTGGAGAAATGCTCCTAGTCTTCTCATACGAGAGCCAGTGTGGTACAATCCAGCGGTAATCTGAAGAAGTGAGCAGCGACTCACGGAAGCTCGTGCTGCGCCACAAATTTTGTTAGTCTTTAAGGTGCTACTGGACTCTTGCTCTTGGGGTGAGTGTCAGTCCAGGGTCTGGGAGACCCAGCCTTGAATTTGGTTGTCTGTTAAAGAAGCTTGCTCAGTTGAGCTGGGGCCAGGCACACGTTGTCAGCTTAACCTGCCTCCCAGGGTTGTCGTTCGGACGCAAGGGAGGCGAGGAGGGTCTCCATAAACCAGGGGTAGTCAAACTGCGGCCCTCCAGATGTCCATGGACTACAATTCCCAGGAGCCCCCAGGGGCTCCTGGGAATTGTAGTCCATGGACATCTGGAGGGCCGCAGTTTGACTACCCCTGCCATAAACGGACAGGAAATAAATATGTTCCCTGCAGAAAAGGAAAGAGGAAAGGCCAGTCTCTACGAAGACAAACAAAGCTTGGTGCAAAAGTACTACAGGCCGGAACAATAAAAATTGGCATGTTATGAAATAGACAGGAATACCACGCATCCTTCGCCATATAGCAGTGACTGTATGCATGTACAAAACGGCATCAAGTCAGGGCTTGGTGATCCCGGCAAGGGGTTTTCAGGACAAGTGAGAAGCAGAGGTGGTAGGTCATTGCCTTCCTCCACAGTCATCCTCACTGGTCTAACTTCCAAATAGTCTTCGTGCTTTGCTTCTGAGATCTGACAGGATCAGGCTATACTCTGCTGCCTTCCCTCTCTAGGAGGGACTGTTTCGTGTGCTGTGACTGTGACCATGCAGTGACAAGAAATGCACAATTCTGCGTGAAGATCATACGCTCATAAGTAATACCGGCACCAAGCCGCCATATGCGGAAGGTCTGTGTTTTACTTCAGAAATGAAACGGTTCCCCGGTAAACGTGTTTGCTTTGCGAGTTATCAGCCCTCCGCTGAAAGATCGGCCCTGGCTGCCTGTGTATTTATAGGCAAAATTCAGAGTGCCGTTTCTTAATTCAAAGCAGAGGTCCCCAGGCCATTTTGAATTCTGACGTGGCGTGATGGGCACAGGCCCCAAATGGCTGCCACAGAATGGCCAGAGGCGGAGCCAGCCACAAAATGGGACACAGCACTGGGACGATTCTTGTGTTGTGGTGGCAGCTGCTGCCGAAGAAACATTTCCAATATATCTGCCCAGCCAATCACATTTCCAAATGTTTTGCTGGGCAGCAGTTCTGCACAGGGACCATGTTGGGGACCCCTGACTTAAAAGGCCTAAACAGCTTGGGGCCAGGGTAACTGAAGGACCCTCTGTTCTGATACTGTCCAGCCTAAGAGTTAAGGCTTCTTCTCAAACCCTGTCCCCTGTATCTCCCTCACCTGCACAACTGAGGTGGGCAGAGACCTGGTCTGAGCTTTTTCAGTGATGGCGTTTAGTCTTTGCAGTTCCTTCTCCCTTGAGCCCGCCTGTGCCTCTCTTTTAAGCACTAGGCTAACTCAGACTTATGTTTTGTTACGATCAGTTTGTCGCCAGAACCGTTTCATGGGGATTCATTTTAGGCTGTTTTCTGTGGGCATGTGTTGTTGTTATTTTTTTAACGTGTGGCTTGTTTTCAATAGTTTTTATGGCTATTCAGATAAATTATGCTTTTTAATATAACGTGAGCTGTCTTGAGCAGGTCCTAAGAGAGGCAGCATGTATGTTTCCTAAATAATTTTTAAAAAAGCATCTTAGGGCTGATCCTCAGTTATCAGCCGTTAGCATAAAGACCTTTCTCTGCCTTAGATCCTGAAGAACGGTAAATAGACACTGTTGAACTAGGGTGGGTGTATGTGTGTACACAGTATGTAACATATCCCAATTCTTCAAATACTTGCTTGAGGGATCAATTAATCAAATATGTTATCCTCATATATAATTTAGGTAGGCATATTTTCAGATTTGTATGTTTTTATCTACGGCTGCTTCCCCTTCTGGGTGATTCTCTATTCTTTCTTTCCTATCTGTTTGTGCTCACTGCTTTCTAGCTACCTTCCATGCTGTCTTGAGGCCTTTTCAAAAATCAGTAGTGAGTATATTGCTACAGGTATTATGACAATATAAGAAGAACCCTGCTTAATCAGACCAGTAGTCCATGTAGTCCACCATCCCATCCCACACAGTGGCCAACCAGTTCCTTTGCATGACCAGCTACAGGGCACAGAGGCCAAGGCCTTCCCCCATGTTGCCTCCTGGCTCTGGGACACAAATATTTAGTGCCTCTGAATATGAAGGTTCCTCTCAGTCACCATAGCTAGTAGCTGTTGATAGACTTATCCTCCATGAATCTATCTAATCCCCTTTAAAGCTGTTTATTCCTATGGCCATCATGACTTCCTCTGGCAGCAAATTCTGCATTTTAATATCTCTGTAAAATAGTATGTCTTTTTTGCCTGCTCTGAACCTACTGCCCATCAGCTTCCCTGGATGCTCTCATGTTCTAGTATTTGGGGAGAGGGTGAAAAATTTATGTCATCACCCTGTGCATAATATTATAAAACTCTATCATGTCCCCCCCCCCCCCCCGCTTAGTCTTCTCTTTTGGTGTAGTGGTTAGGAGTGCGGACTTCTAATCTGGCATGCCAGGTTCGATTCTGCGCTCCCCCACATGCAGCCAGCTGGGTGACCTTGGGCTCGCCACGGCACTGATAAAACTGTTCTGACCGAGCGGTGATATCAGGGCTCTCTCAGCCTCACCCACCCCACAGGGTGTCTGTTGTGGGGAGAGGAAAGGGAAGGCGACTGTAAGCCGCTTTGAGCCTCCTTCGGGTAGGGAAAAGCGGCATATAAGAACCACCTCATCATCATCATCATCATCATCATCATCATCATCTTTTCTCAACTGAAAAGTTTGAGATTCTTCAGCCTGACCTCGTAGGGAAAGGGCTCCAGCCCCCTCATCATCTTGGTTGCCTTCTCCTGTACCCTTTTCCAGCTCTGCGATGTCCTTTTTGAGATACAAGGACCAGAACTCAGTATTCCAGATGAGGCCATACCGTAGATCTCTACAGGGACGTGACAACTGGCCATTTAATTTCAATCTCTTTCCTAAAAATACGTAGTTTGCCTTTTTCACCACTGTATCATGCTGTGGTGGTTGATACGCATATTATACATCTGTAAATTGCCATCAAGTTGCACCTGATTCATAGCAACCCCATAGGGCAGGGGTAGTCAAACTGCGGCCCTCCAGATGTCCATGGACTACAATTCCCAGGAGCCCCCTGCCAGCGAACGCTGGCAGGGGGCTCCTGGGAATTGTAGTCCATGGACATCTGGAGGGCCGCAGTTTGACTACCCCTGCCATAGGGTTTCCAAGGCAAGAGACATATAGAGGTGATTTGCCATTGCCTGCCTCTGTGTGGCAGCCATAGACTTCCCTGGTGTTCTTCCATCCAAAGACTTAACAGGCCCATAGAATCATAGAGCTGGAAGGGGACCTCCTGGGTCATCTAGTCCAACCCACTGCACTATGCAGGACACTCACAACCCTATCGCTCATGCACTGTCACCTGCCACCTCTTGAATCTTCACAGAAGATGAACCTTGAATCTGATGAGGATGGGCTAGCTCAGGTGATCCAGGTCAGGGCAATGTACGCACTACAGATTTTGAAAAACGAAAGGAGGCCAAACCCCCCCCCCGCCTATGGTGGTGCAGGAAAATGGTGCTGCATGAAGGTGTGGAGGAGCTTTGGAATCCAATGCCTTCCTGTCCAAACTGTTGGCAAACTCACTTGGATTCTGATGTTCCTGGAAACATCGGGGCAAACCAGAGAACCCCAGAACATAGTGAAAGGAGCACAGGTGGAAGATGATGTTGTGTAGACATTCTAGAAGACTGCTTTGAGCACTGAAGTCGAACAAACCCTTAGGGTGGATGCAGCCTCTGTCCTTTTATAAATCTGAATTTGTTCAATGGATATGTTGAGCTGTGGCTAGGATCCGGGAGACCCAGGTGGGATTCCTCAGTTGGTCACAGAAATCTGTTGGGTGGCCTCGGGCCAGTCACTCTCGGCCTAACCTATGGTTCAAGGTGGCTCCTGTAAGGAATTAAACGCAGGTGCCAACCCTCCCCCTCTGCATGCCAGTAAAGGTGGTGCCTGTCCTCCTTGCCCTGGGTGTGATGGCATTGCACCGAGGTGACACCTTCCCCCTTTGCCTGGCTGCAGCATTGTGGCAGGAAGCCATTGCCCACCTTCACACCGCATCCCACCATAATGAGGCAAGGGAAGTAGGAAGAGGGCTGGGGAAGCATCAGGTACCCTGCTATGCAGTCACTGGTCTTGGGATGCGTCTTGCCTCAGGTGGGAGCCAGAGGTTTGGTTGCGCCCCTCCATCTCAGGATCCCTAGGCTATCACTTAGGGCCACATGGATGGGCAGGTCTTGCTGGCCAAGTTTCCCATAACTAAATTATTCTGTATGTACAGTAAGATATTCTTTTCGTCCAGCCTGAATCTATTCAGCGCTGTGTAGTTACTAAGAGTGGTGGCTTCTAATCTGGCAAGACGGGTTTGGTCTCCCCACCCCACTCCCCCATGCAGCCAGCTGAATGACCTTGGGCTTATCACAGCCCTGATAGAGCTGTTCTGACCAGGCAGTCCCATCAGAGCTTTCTCAGCCTCATCAACCTCACAGGGTGTCTGTTGTGAGGAAAGGAAGGCCATTGTAAGCCACTTTGAGATACCTTCGGGCAGTGAAAAGCAGAGCATAAAATAACAAGGTCCATTCCACACCCATTGGTTAATGCACTTTCAATGCACTTTAGTAGATTTTCCTGTTCTGCACAGGAAAATCCAGCTGCAAAAGCACACTGAAAATGCATTATTCTATATGTACGGAATGAGCCCAACTCTCCTCTCCTTCTGTTGCCCATCAATTTCACAGGATGGTCGCCTGTTCTAGTATTAGTTACCAGATACCCTCTTTTTAGAGGACATTTTTATTTTTTGGTGCCCATAGCCCTTTTTAGAAAACAGATGAACATGTCCCCCTTTGAGGTTGGCAGGTTGGGATTGTCCCTGGTTATTAACAAATATCCCAGCTTAAAGAGCGCGGGTACCTAAAATGAGATTTGTCATAGCGAGGTGACTTTGTTTGAAGTAGTAGGCCCTCGGGAAATATGCCGCTTATTTTGCTTTTCAAGGTGTTAACGCAGGGGTAGTCAAACCGCAGCCCTCCAGATGTCCATGGACTACAATTCCCATGAGCCCCTGCCAGCTGGCAGGGGCTCATGGGAATTGTAGTCCATGGACATCTGGAGGGCCGCAGTTTGACTACCCCTGTGTTAACGGGACGATGAGGAGGGGGGAGAAAGCTTCACCCACTTTATCTTCCCCATGCCTAAGTTTATCAACTTCTCGTGTGCTTCCCTCCCCGACGTCGACTTTTTGTCTACAGTCCCAGGGGTGGCTGAACTGTGGCTCTCCAGAAGTCCGTGGACTACAATTCCCATGAGCCCCTGCCAGCACTATGCTGGCAGGGGCTCATGGGAATTGTAGTCCACGGACTTCTGGAGAGCCACAGTTCGGCCACCCTGAAAACAAAACTAAAATGAAAACCGGCGTGCACCCCTCCGGTCGAAAGCAAAGAGGAGGGAGAAAAAGGCGCAAAAACGCCTCTAGAAAGCCGGCTCAGCAAGCCCCGCGGGTCTCGGGCAGCCAAACCCTTCTCCCTTGCGCCCGCCGCGCCTACTCGATCCCCCCCCCCATCCGCGTTCCCTGTGGTATCTCCCACTCGGCCGGAGGTGGCGGCGGAAAAGAACCCGGGAGGGAGGGAGCCTGGGCGCTACCATCGCGCGCCGTGTCGGGGGGTGGGAGGAGAGAGAAGGAAGTGACCGAGGCGGTGTTTTGCTCGGCTGTTTGCGGTCGCCGTCCGAGCCTGGGGAGGGGGGGGGTTGATTGACAGGGCGGAGGCCACGCCCCCTTCCCTGTCCTCCTCCGGCTAGGCGTCGGGATCGCCTGCCTCGCCTCGGCCTTCCTCCGACGCCGACGCCTCCGCCTCGCGAGCAGCCGCCTTCCCGGAGGCAAGCAGAGGTGGGTGCAGGACCGTCTCCTCAGCGGCAGGCCCGGCGGCGGCGGATTTCTGTCAGGCCCTTTTCCCGCCCTTTCCCCCCCCTTCGTTCTCCTGGGGGAGGGGAGTCAGCCACGAAGGGGGGGAGGGGAGCCTCTGCGGGGCTGGGGGGAGGGGGGGAGGGAGGGAGGGCGGGGCCCGGGGCAACGCCTGAGGGGGAGGCTGGCCCGAGGGAGGGGCTCCTGGGGTATTTGGAGGGGGGGAGGAATAGGTGTGGCAAGATTTGGGGGCTCTGGAAGGAGCAGGCGGGGGGGGGCGTATCTTGGGGTGCTGAGGCTGCGGGGGGGGGGGGAGGATGATAAAAAAAAATAACAAATAACAAGTCTTTATTTTGATAGTCCGCCCTTCCTGATGTCTCAGGGCAGGTAGCCTCCTACTCTTCGTGTTATTTGTTCATTTCCAGGCTGCTCCTCTCTAGGGAAAGTCTTGGTCCGGCTCACGACAGTTAAAACTTAATATTTGTTTTATTTATTCATATTTATATACCACCTTCCCCGAAGGCTCAGAGCAGTTTACATATAGCTGAAACTATACATGAAACCGTACATATAATAACATTCATATTATTAATTGATAAACCGGGTGACGGTATAACAGTATAAGTAACAGTATAACTGAGATAAAACCATATGCATTTAAATCAATATTATTGTTATTGTTATTGTTGTTGTTGTTGTTGTTGTTGTTGTTATTATTATTATTATTATTATTATTATTATTATTATTATTATTATTATTATTATTATTATTATTATTATTATGGGCTGCTCCTCTTTAGCGAAAATCTTGTACCGGTTTACAATGGTTAAAACTGAATGCAAGATAAAACCATATACATTGAAAATGATCTGTAATAATAACGTTTATTAACTGTTGCTCTCAGGCATGCCGTCTTCCAGCAGTTTACAACAAGTAAAATGTGGCACAATAAAATAGACAAATACAGTAGTCTGATAAAACAGAGCTTCTTACAAGAAAGACCCATCCTCCAATATTATGTAAATAAGTTTGTCTTTTCTCTGTTCTGAAATTCTTGGAAGACTAGGCTGTCAGTGGCTACTAGTCACGACAGTTGTCTACTCCCTTCAGTACCAGAGGTACTATTCCTTCTTAGGGAAAAACAGTGTATAATTGAAATGCAATAAATCAGTGGCCGGGGCCATAGGCAGGATGATGCAGAGGCTTCTTAGACATTGTTGGTTGGCTGAACTAGATGGGCTTTTGGTCTGATCCATCAGGGCGCTTCTTGTTTTCTTGAATTGCCTGTCAACTTCATTGAATGTCTCCAAGTTCTAGAATTTGAGGAGAAGGAGAAACAGTTTTTTGTATAGTCTCTTTATATTATGTGCAATATGCAATAATTAAATCTTTTGTCATGTGTCTCATAGGTCACCTGGGGAGACAGTGGGGTGTAGTGCTTATGAGTGCAGACATCTAATCTGGCAAGCTGGGTTTGAATCTGCGTTCCCCCGCATGAAACCAGCTGGGTGACCTTGGGCTCGCCACAGTAATGATAAAGCTGTTCTGACCGAGCAGTAATATCAGGGCTCTCTCAGCCTCACCTCCCTCACAGGGTGTCTGTTGTGGGGAGAGGAAAGGGAAGGAGACTGTAAGCCGCTTTGAGACTCCCTTGGGTAGAGAAAAGCTCCATATAAGAACTCTTCTTCAGTAATATCAGGGCTCTCAGCCTTCCCTCCCTCACAAGGGTGTCTGTTGTGGGGAGAGGACAGGGAAGGCAACTGTAAGCTGCTTTGAGATTCCTTCGGGTAGAGAAAAACGGTGTATAAATTCTTCTGCTGGGAAAGGGGTTTATGGCAAAGGGGTTTATGGCGGGGAAAGGGATTTATGGCAAGTCCTGGGATATTTGGACAAAGAAAAAAAAGGTGGATTTGTGAGCCTTGGCATACTTTGAGGAGGAAAATGGTCTAGAGATGGGTACTCAAGGAGATGTATGTGAATGGAGATGTATGTGAATTATTTAGAACAGTGGTCCCCAACCTGCGGGCCGCGGGCCGCGAAGGCCATGGCGCCGGGCCGCAGCTCCCTCTCCCCGCCCCCCCCCGCAGTAAAAAACTTCCCAGGCTGCAAGCTTGCGGCCCGGGAAGCTACTTACTGCGGGAGGGCGGGGAGAAGGAATCGGGGCCGGGCTGCGCCCGTGCAGGCCGCGCCCGCCCGGCCCGATCCGCGGGCGTGGCCCGATCAGCGGGCGTGGCTTCCGGGCGCGGCCCGATCAGCGGGCGCGGCAGGGCGCGGCCAGAAACGTGGGCGTGGCCCGCGCGGGCGCGGTCCCCGCGGGCGCGGCCCGATGCCCTGCCGGTCCCCAGCCTAATAAAGGTTGGGGACCACTGATTTAGAACATTGGTTCCCAACCTATTTTGGTATGGTAACCCTCAAATCCAATTTGTTGGAATGTGCAAGACCTATAGTAAGTGCATGATTCAGAAACACATGAAGAATGTGCTGCAGAGAGCATCCTAGAAGATGTGTATTTAGCACAGCTAACTTAGGAACTTGTTGATGTTTTTTGAACAATCTTCTCCAGTATCCTGATTGGCTCTTTGGAGACTTCCTGTTTCTTTGAGCCTACTTCCTCCCTGCTTGCCTCCAAAATGGAATAGACAGAATTAATGAAGAACAGAACAGTTAGACTTGGGACTCTTTCTCTCCTCTCTTACTAAAGACTCTCTTCTTAATAAAATGATTTTATTCTTTAAGCAGCCTGCTGCTCTACTCTTCACATATTTAAACTCTACAAACAGGGCTCTGGGCCTAGAATGAAAAGTCACCTGCTGGCATGCTGTTAAAGACCCCTGATCTGGGGATGACTCGCAGGCAATACAGAGGATCTGAGATTCTGATAATGAGAAGGGAAGAGGATCCCTGATAGAAATGTTTTGAGAGTCATGCAAAAGCCGTCTGGTCAGAATTAGAATGGTTGTATGTTAATTCCTCTCTGAAAAGACAGCTCTGCTTGCAAAAGAGACTCTTTAGCATTAAAATGCCAAAAAATTGTTTTAACCTATTGTAAATTATAAATCGCTGTGAGCCCTGGAGCCTTTGGGAAAAGGTAAGTAATAATAACACCAAAGAATTTACACCGTTGGAAGAAAACAGAGTAAGCAGCCAGAAGTAGTGCGACTGAACACAATGAAGCACCAGCACAGCCCCGCAAACCAGAAGGGGTTGCAGAAGCTGGTCAGAAGTTCAACCAGTGCAAATAAAGGAGGAGGACCACCGAGAAGACTCTCCTGTCTAAACAAATCAGAGGCTGTGGCAGAATCTTCCACATCGGAAAGCATAGAGAAGATGTCCAGCAACCAAGCATAAATGTGGAAAGGAACAGTTAGATTTAGGACTCTCCTCTCTTTCTATACAAACTTGTTTCTCTTCTTAATAGAACTATTTTATTCTTGAAGCAGTCTGGTGCTCTGCTCTTTCACATATTTAAACTCTGCTAACACATATTTACTTGGTGAGGTAGTTACCAAATTTGAAAAAAAAACAAAGCTTGTGCAAGTCAGTACAAATGAAAAAAAAAAAGCTTGCAACCCACTTTCATTGTGTTCATGCCCCACTTTTGAGAAGCTGTGCTTCAGGGGTAGTCAACCTGTGGTCCTCCAGATGTCCATGGACTACAATTCCCATGAGCCCCTGCCAGCGAATGTCTACAAGAGACCCACAGAGCTGCTGAAGTTCAGAGTGAAGCTCCGTTTAGTTGCAAAAGGGCTTTGATTCAATCCCTGGGCTCTTCATCAAGAGGGGCAGTTCAGAGAATGTCCTTTATGTTTGGGAAGCATTGCTGCCATCTGACAGTACTGGGCAAGGTGACGTTTGAATCCAGGGGCACAATTAAGAACAACTACATTCATTCATTCATTCATTCATTCATTCATTCATTCATTCATTCATTCATTCATTCATTCATTCATTCATTCATTCATATTTATATACCGCCCTCCCTGAAGGCTCAGGATGGTTTACATAGAACTGGGTTTATGTAATTCTGGGTCTAAGCTTTTATGTGCATGCATCCTTTGTTCTGGTGCTTCCGACCACCATGGCTACTTGCCTGAATCTTTTTTTTTAACCCTGGGCATGACAGATTCATGCAGTGTGAGACACACCTGAAGAACATAGATGTGGTGTCGTAGTTAAGGTGTTGAGTTAGGATGAAAGAGAACCAGTTTTAGATTTCCATTCGCAAAGATCACTGGCCGATCCTGAGCCAGTTTACTTTCCTCATCCTTGCTTAGCACTGCTGGGTATCTTCAGTCCTTCTGCATTGAGTTTTTCCAAGAAAGAGAAAAAAAACAATTATGTGTTGCATAATTCAACGGGTATAATGTGTCACTGTGCCAAACAGCATATTTGGATCAAACCCTCTATACATACGTGAACTCCCATTAAATCTCTTATCGTCAGTTCTTTTAAAACATCTTGGATTAGAATGCCTATTTAGAAAGAATCCACTTTACTGCTTATTAATGATCTTTCTGCCACATCCACTGGATCATGCCTTGGACCGCTCTGTTAATTCATGTGAAATAGCTTCTACCCTTTGGTTCCATGTTTATTTATTAAAACATTTCTACCCTGTCCCTGATGCTTTTAATCCAGAATTCAAAACCATATTATAGAATTCGTCCTTTTAACCAAAAGGCACAAAATCCCAATTTTTTGTTTGATTTTGACTTATTGAGCACTCTGCTTTTGGAAAGGGTACCATTAATCAACTCAATGGTAGTGCAGCACCATATTAAAGAACCAGGATAGCTAACTGTTGGACTGGATCGTCTCCATCCCTTGGACAAGTTCAACTGAGCCCCAGAAGGCTTTTCCATCTATCAGGGTCTTCTCTAAGATATATGTTAACACGAGTGGGTCTTAAGAATTTGGCCATCCATGCTATAATCCGGATTTCCTACAGTTTACTGTGCAAATAGTAGGATACAAAGGGTTCCATTCTCAAGCATTTATAGAGAGGCGAAAGCTCTTGTGTTAAGTCCTAAGCTGCGATAGAGAGGCCTTGAAAATAAAAATTGCCGCTCAATTAACAACAATGGATAAGAACTAGGAAATAAATCAGTTGTGCTTTTGCAAAGCTGTAGATTTAGTGCAAGACCTTAATTGGAAATTCTGGACATTACACCAAACTTTGGTTTTGTTGTGGAGGGAAGGAAATGTGGTGTAGGACCTGTTGAACATTGGCGAATATTCGTTGATTCATGCATTCTTCTTTCGAGTAGGAAATTGTGCATCTAGTACAGCCTTTATCAAGCTTTTAACAATGGAGGAGCCCCTGGAATTATTTTTCAGGTTTCAGGGATCCTTGAAAGTGGTGTCAGCTGGCCATACTACTCTGCCACGCCCCCTGGAAGTGAAATGTCCTCGGAAGTGGCATCACCGTCGGCATTAACAGGCAGCCTTGAGGAGGACTGAAGAGGGAGACACAGGAGGTGGTTTAAGCAATAGTAGGCATACAGGCTCCACCCCCTTCCAGGCACAGAAACCACCAAATAACTCATTTGTGCTTGGGAGGGGAGGAGGGGGAACAATGAAAGCAGCTGGTTCCCTAATTTGTGGCCAAGTCCATTAAGGCAGGCTGCGGACCCCTGGGGGTCCACAGACCCCTGGTTGGGAATCCCTGATCTAGTATATTGTTGGGGAAATAGATGACTATAGTTCACAGCGTCGTTCAAAACAAATCACCCGGCACATATTGAACAAAGTTCATGGCATCACTAATCACGAGCGTTATAAATCCAGGTGGTTAGATCTGTTGGTCTGAAACCACTTACTCATTGTCTTGGTATCCTTTTGGTTCCATACTGGTGTGGTCATGGTCGAAAGTAAAATCTTTGCTTTGGAGTGAGAAATGGAAGATGTTAGATGTGCAGATGCATGTTTTGGGCAGTGTTAATGCTTGGAATGTTGCAGTCACTGTGCACACAGAGAATGACAGCCCTGTCTGTTACATGCAGAGCACGGTGAGTCATAACAGGTCACTGTACACATTCAGCTATACCGAATTTTATTTATCCTGATAGATCTGTGAAAATGTCTACAGTCATCCTGGTAATGGCTGCTTGGTTGCTTATGCTCCCCCCCCCCCCCCGCAGGGCCCTCTGCTCTGCAGGTAGGAATTTACTGGCTGTCCCGGGCTCCCGGTATGTTCGCTTAGCTTCGACCCGGGCCAGGGCCTTTTTGGTCCTGGCCCCAACCTGGTGGAATGAGCTCCCGGAAGAGCCAAGGTCCCTGCCAGAATTGTCAGCTTTCCGTAGGGCCTGCAAGACAGAGCTTTTCCACCAGGCACACGGTTAAGGCCAGGGCAGACCCCTGCTGTTCCCATCAAGGGCCCCATCCCAAAGTCTATCAAAGGCTATTAGAACCTATTAGATCTGCACCCACTCACTCCTAGCGGAAGAGGACTCGGCCTCCGTCTGAACGAGGCGAGATGGGGTAGGTTATTGAAATATGTTGGCCACTTGCTTGTTTTACTGTAAATTGGGGTTTTGGGGGGGGGGGTTGCTGTATTTTAATGTTTTATTCTGTGAACCACTGCGGGTTCCTAGGAAATGCGGCAGTATACAAATCGAAATATAAACAAACAAACAAACAATGGAAACACATATCAACTTGCTTGAGAGTTCTGATCCAACTATTGATCAGCCCCCCTCCCCCATCTGCTTAGTTTCAGAATCCTTCAGGTATAAAATAAAACGTAATATATAACACTTCTTACTGTTTATCTTAGTTGCATGTTTTTTCCATATTTTTTCCAGCAGTCCTGTGATGTAGGGTTCTTATCCCTGATGGGGAAGTGAGGCTAGGAGCTGGTGACTTTGCAAAGAGGTGCCAGAAATGCTTAAACGAGGATTTGAGTCTGGAATCTCATAAGCTCAACACTCTCATAAGCTCAGCATTCAATACGCTGGGGGAAGGGGTAGCCCTTTTGCAAACATGGAACGTCTTGCTCATTTTCTGCTCACGGGGAAGGGTTTTTCACACGCAAGTATGTCTTTGCAGGACTAAGCCTCTGTGGGGAAACACACTTTGCAGCTAGGAGTGTTTGTGATTTGAGTCCCGGAAAGAGAGCTAGCAGAAGCTGATGAGAACATAGCCCTGCAGTGCAGGAGTCAGGATCCAGTGGAGTGGTCATATGGGGCTGGCTGCAGAGCTGTGTAGCTCAAAGGAAGAAGAAGAAGAAGCAGGAAATGGTAGCTGTTGGAAGCAGAGACAGGCCCGAATGCGGAAAAACTTGCTCGATATTGGAAGAGTGCGCTGTAAAGAGAGTGGACATGAGTCATCAGAATAATGGGGGTCTTAATCAGGGAGATGAGCCATGTTTTAAACAATAGAGCTGCCATTGGCATAAACAGTGGAATGGTGGAGGGTTATAGGCTCTGTTGGCCAGTCTTGGGTTGGAGACGTTTGGTTTGTGAAATATCTGCCTGTTTGTAGTTCATGGTGCGTTGCTGAACGTTGTCAGACGACCCCACCTCCCCATACACGCTGTTCCGTGGTTATGGCAACAGGGAGGCAAAAAGCAGTAGCCATTTTGCCATAGTTATGCAAAGGATGAGATGCCTTTCTTTCCCTGTGGCTTTCGTAAGCTCAGAAAATTTTATTGGGAAATGTGATGGGTTTCTGACTTCATTTTTACGTAGCATTTTTATATAGTAACACATTCTTACTTTTTGGAACACCGCTTAAATTGCCCTTCTTAGATTACTTGTGGCTCATGTATTATGCAGGATGTGTTATGCAGAATTCGTGGAGTGTATGCATATCCTCAGCTTCCAAGAACTATAATAGACCCGTGTTAGAAAGTACAGCTTGAATCTTGTTTGGAATGAAGTTGCTGAAGTCCCGTGGGCACCTTATTTGGTAGTTAGTGGTTATAAAAACAACAGCATAGCTTTCTTGTCCTTCCCCATTCCTACATTGTGTCCAGATCAGCCGGCAACCAGGGCTAGGGTAGGGGTGAAACAGGCTGAACCTCAAGGCAAACTCTGGAGCAAGCTTGCCGTTCCTGTTCTCGATGCTCACAAACTTTGCCCTGAGACTTATGGTTGGACATGCAGCAGAAACTTTTTTGTAAAGTCTCTGCTTTGGAAAGTACTCAGGTTCAGCTTCTCTGCAAACTTTTCTTGTGCCGTTTTGCCACTCCACTTAAAAAAAAAAATGGAAAAGGAAAAAAAAAAGCCACCCTGCGGCAAATGCTTTATTTTAGGAATTTGGGATCGAACAAGTGTGGAACAGTTGCGCACAGGTGGCTGGTCACTTAGTAGTTGGCTTTTAAAGCGATCCCCATGTGGTTCTGTGAAAGAAATCTAAATCAGCCCTCGCTTCTGTGTTCATATGAACTCCCACTGCTTAGCAGGGATTCAATTCCAATTGGTTTTAAGATGCCAAAAATGCTTTCTGCAATGTAGATGTACAGCATTTTAAAAAAAATATGTATGATGATTGTGTCCTCTCTTTGCAGGTCCTCTCCTCTGCAGGCCTGCTGCCGCCTCAGGAGTGCCCCTTGTGCATTGGACTTGCAGGGGTTGAGGCCTTTACAGCAAGGATGCCTCACAAGCTTCCTTGCCAAGCCTGCTGTGTCCAGGCAAGCTCCTGCCGTGTCCCTTTAGTTTCAGGAGAGGCGTCACAAAGGGAACATCTGCTCATAACGGTGCTTTGTTAGATGCGCTCAGGGCCCCGCACAGGCTTTCGCGTTTGTCGCAATCATAGTTCATTTGGGGCGATTTATGTGCCACCGCTGTGCCGTGGCTATTTGCCTGTGAGTTCACACGGCGGTAGGGTTTCCGTTTATCAGCTGGAATAGACTGGAGAGGAGGAGAGAGAGAAATGAATATTCAAATATTTGAACAGGTCTCCAGTACGAGGTGGTATGAAACAATGTCATTAAAATAGCCTGGCATGGGTGACAAGTGGGGAAAAGGCCTTTGGTGTTGCCAGTTCGTTCTGATGTAGAGGAAAGGGTTTTTATGGATGATTTCTAAACACTAGAATGATGCACAACTTTTGAAAAAAATGAAGACTACTTTGAATTGGAGAAATCTGTGCAAATACATCATTTGGAAAAACCGTACGGTCCTAATATGACAGTGCAGCGTTGTGGCAAGAGGGCCGACCTGTGAATCAGAAAACCTCTGACTCGTGTTGTCCCTTTGCAGTGAGCTTAGTAGGTCGCTTTAGACGAGCCGCTCTCCCACATCCTCAGCTGCAGCGTGTTGATAGATAATACAAGCCTGCTTACAGGGTCGTTGCGAGGATTACTGGTACATGTTAAGTGTACAAGCGTATGCTGGCTAAAACGCTTACAGGCGTATGCTTACAGGCGTATGCCGGCTAAAACGAGCCACTTCTCTGTCTCATCGATTTCAATTGGAGAGTTAAACAGAGAGATGTATCTGCCTGGGGGGAGGGATTGAAAAACAAATCCCTCCTCCCATTTTTCCCAACAGGAAAAACTGGAAATTTGGGGGACTTCTGAAAAAAATTACATGGAAATGTTTTTTCCATTGATGGAAGTGAAATGTATAATTTAAAGTCTTTTCAATAAGGCAACATATATCCTAAGGCAAAAGTAATTTTTTATCTAGACATTTTCAGGAGGAATGCCATGTTAGTTTGTAGTTGCAGAATGAAATTTGAATCCAGGAATACCTTAGTCTCTCGGAATTTCCCAGGGTATAAACTCTTGTGAGTATATGCTAACTTTTCCTGATACAACTTAAGTTTTGTTTTTTATTTATGTTTATGAATCTAACAGAATGAGTTTTGACTCAGAAAAGCTTAGATCCTGGCGATTGTTGGTCTTTGCTACTGAACTTGATTTTTTTTTTTGTATAGAAGGTAGGTTCAAGGACACATGCATGATTTAAATGCAATTAATTTTGCTCTAACCCACAGTTAATATGCTGCTAGTCTTGTGGCGACTGTATGACACTGATTCTGTCCAAACATGTTTTTGTGTTTACTACAGAAATTGTTTCCTATTTTCAACTCCGTTTTTTCCCTACCTCTCAGATGATGATACATCTGCGAAACATGCAGTAAAGGGAGCATAAAGTGCAGCATTTTGCTTCTCTCTCTAATATTGGATGTATTTATAGTTCTAAGGCATTTATATGCCTGAATATGCCAAAAAGTACAATTCTATATATGAAATTATTATTATTATAGTTATTATAAATTAAGCACATTATGTTGCTGAAACAGTAAACAAGTTTAGAGTTGATAAGAAAATAAGTATTGCGTATTATATATACAAAATGTGAAATTTCTGGAAATTTTTAACCCATGGTGGGAACATACCATCTGTCTTCATTTCTGTTTGTTCTTAAGAAAGACCTGTTTCTGTCTCCCCCCCCCCACCAATAGTTCAAAATATCCAGAAATTTTACATTTCAAGTTAGTCATGGGCTGAATTATATTTAAATTAGTATTTTACGTCACCCTTCCCCAAAGTGGCCACCCCTTTAAAACCAATATTGACATATGTGCACATCAGGTATAAAATAATCAGCACACAAGCATCAGGCCCAGTCAAACACATTAACACACATAAAGCTGTTTTATACAGAATCAGACCCTTGGTTGATCCAGGTCAGTATTAAGCTACTTAGATTGGCTGCACCTCTTCAGGATTTTAGATATAAAACAGACATATCAACTGCTACCTGATGTTTTTACCTGGAGATGGTGAGGTTTGAACCTGGGGCCTTCTGCATGCCAAACAGATGCTCTGCCACTTGAGCCACCACCCTTCCCCAAACCCTGCAACCAGTCATTTCAGGTCACAAGCCTTCTGGAGTAGAAATTTCCTTAGCCAAGAAGACCTGTAAAGATGATACTGCTTTCACTTCAGAGGGAAGATGCTCCAGTGTTAGGGACAATCCCTGAAAAGCCCTTTATTTCTCATTTCAGTTTTTGGTTCCTGCAGGGGAGCACCATCTCCAGATCTCAACACCTGTATGGATGGAGGGGGTCCTGCATGTACTCTGGTCCCAAGGGGTTTAGAACTTAAATGGACAGTATTAGCCCTTTGAATTCAACCCAGAACAAATCAGAAGCCAATGTCCTGATAACTGAATTAATCCAGTGAGTTCACAACAGCTGACGGCAGTCTTCTTTGACACACTTGTACCAATTGTGGTTGCTGAATTGTGTTCAAAGGCAGCCACAAGTCTATGAAGTAAGCATTGTTGTGGGTATAGGATAGTTGTGTATTTTCAGGGAAGCAATGGTGAGCAAGTTCCAGGTGCTTTATTTTTGTTCCTGTAGATTTTACTTGCAAACTCAACCCCCCCCCCAATATATCTGCGGGACTGCCCGCCTCCTTATGCCCCCTGCAGGGTACTCTGCTCGATGGGTGCAAATTTATTGGAGATCCCTGGCCCAAGGGAGGCTCACTTCGCCTCGACCCGAGCCGGGGCCTCTTCTGGCCCTGACCTGGTGGAATAAGCTCCCAGGAGAGCTGAGGGCCCTGATGGAGCTCTTGAGATTCTGCAGAGCCTGTAAGACAGAGCTCTTCCACCAGGTCTGTGGTTGAGGCCAGGGCAGGATAGTTAAAATCTGGGCCCGTTCCCCAAGCCAATGAGGCCATCTTGGTGCTCCCTGTTAGGGGACAGGGTATTTTATTCTGCTGCCTTTTTTGGGGTTTAAAATTTCATTACCCGCCACGAGCCGGCAACGGGAGTGGCGGGCTATAAGTCAAATGATAAATATATATAAAATAAATAAATAAATTTCCCATCCTTTCATAGGCCAATTTATTACTATTTTTAATTTGCTTTCTTTATACCCTGCCTTTCTCCCAAGTGGAGACTCAGAATAGCTTATATCATTCTTCTGTCCTCTGTATCATCTTCACAACATACCTGTAGGGTAGGATAGGATCCAAGGCTTCCATGACAGGGTAGGGATTCAAAACTTGGTCTTCTGGATCCTAGTTTGACAACTGCCACACTGGTTTCCGGTGCAAAATGAGCTGCCAGATGGAATTTCCACTTTTAGAATGGGATTTCGTCTTCCCCTTTCTGTATTAGCCCAAAATGCTTCTCCTGAGAGATGGGGGATCTCCAGGAACAGCATGAGGGGATTCAGGGGTCTGTTTGGGGAGCGGGGAATTAGCAACAATTGCCTTCTTTCCACCAGCAGACACTGGATGCAGTCCTGTGCCTTGTAACCAAGGCAGCCTTTTGAAACTCATGACAAGATTCTTACACCTACGTCCTTTAAGAGAGAGAAAAAGGCAGCACTGTAGAACCCAACCCAAAATACATAGTGTGATTTTAGGGAAGTAGGTTGCTTTATCTTCCTTAAAAAACAAAAGTCACTAAAGTAGTTGGCTAATTTCTGGTGCCATTCAGTTTCATTAAAAGAAACGGGGATTGGGTTTCACTTGTACAAGCCTTGTAGTTCCCTCTTCCTCTGTCCACCTGGGCCGCAAAAACAAAACAAAATCACGAGAAAACACGATAGCCTCTCAGTTCTCTTTGCTCAACACTCCTTAAAAGGAGCTGCCTGAAAGTTTAAATGGCTTAAGTTAGGAGGAAGTAATGAAAACACCATTTGTTTTTTCAAACCGGTGCTGACTGTAAGCTAATATGTACATAAGAAGGGCACTAGTAAATGCACAGTCCCAGGACATGGGAGAAGCAGTGTACTACAAACTAGGAAGTCCCTGTTCAGGATCTTTCCTCTGTCATGAACTCCGTGAGTAAAGTTAGGCCACGCCACACCGCAAACTGCTTCTGAAATCGTTCTCACAGTCCCAGCTCTCTTGGAATGAACTGTAAATCCCTGGGTTTGTGGGTCAATGGATATGAAGCCAGATCCGGTTCCTAGCTTTCATGGCCCTGGGCTAAAAGTGCTCAGGGCCCCCCTCACCTCCTGTGCCCACCACCAGGACCCCTGCTCCACTGCTTGTGCAGCCTTCACCTCCCTGCTCCACAGCCACCTGCATGCTTTCCCTTAATGGCACTATGAAGTCCGTGTGGCTGAGAGTTCACTGCTGTGATGGTCACTGTCTGCAGACTCCCTGGGAGTGGTGGGCAGCCAGGTAGCGGGGAGCTTAGGAGGAAGAGTGGCAAATAAAGGGCATGCAAGCAGGTGGCAAAGGAGGCGTGTGGGTAAGGTCCAGTAGCAGTGGGGTCTGACAAGCCCTGGGTTGATGTGCCCCCCCCCCGGCCCTCCCTGCCGCCAGCCCTGTGTGAAGCCCTGTAGAGATATGAAGTATTAAGTCAGGCATGAATAAGAGAGCCCGGCAAGCAGCTGGAGGTTGCTTTGAAATGTTCTCAGCAGCCATCCCCCCCCCCCCAATTTGGGGGCGTGAGGAATACTGCAGAGAATTCCAGAGTTGTTTCCAAAAGGGGACCAGGCTTCTCGAAGGTTAATCATATATCAGAACCTCAGTTATTTTCTCACTTAATACTGACTTGTTCTGTCGTTGCCTGTCAGAGGCAGAAGGGACCCACCTGAGGTGCTGCTCTCTAGCCATCTGCTGCTTTGCCCCTTCAGGTGATCCGGTTATGATTCAGCCCTGCCAAGGGTACAAGACTTGGTGCTGGTCCACCACCCATAGATAGACTGGCAAAAT